>NW_012267393.1:855014-922420 GCF_000151885.1 Dipodomys ordii
CCTATCTCCAATAAACCACCAGAAAACCGGAAGTGGCGCTGTAGCTCAAGTGGTAGAGCGCTTGCCTTGAGCTGAAGAGCTGAGGGACAACGCCCTGGCCCAGAGTTCAAGCCCCACAACCGACAAAAAATAAAAAATAAAAAAAAAAATAAAACTCTGAATGGATGGAAAAATTTATTTACAGTACCTGGGTACCAGGCTCTTGCCTGTAATCCTAATTACTCAGGAGGCTGGGATCTAAGGATCATAGTTCATAGCCAGCTGGGGTAGGAAAGTCCATGAGATGCTTATTTCCTGTGAACTTCCAAAAGTAGGAAGTATAGCTGTGACTCAGGTGGTAGAACCACTAGCAAAAAATGCTCAGGGACAGCTCTCAGGCTGAGTTCAAGCCCTGAGCACCATAAAAAAAATATATAAAAATAAAAATAAAACCTAAACCAAAAAAAACTATCTAAAGGACTTCTGGTTCCCTCCAAAATGGTGATGAAGCAAAAGAAACCATAGAAGAGGAAATTTCTGTTTAAGGAAGTAGCAACTGTAAAAGTAGCTGTGTTGAACTAGTATATTATTCCTACAACTTGGGGCAGTAGAGAATTTGAGGTGAATTCAGTTTGGAAGTGCTTGCTTGCTTAATTCCTTGCCTCCCTTTTTCTTTTCCTTTTTTATTTTTTGTTTTATTTAACTCTTGCTTCTTCCATCTTTGTCTTGGACAAGCAATACATGCCCTCATTGTCGCAGAAGTGGTAATAACAGCCCACAGAAGAGAGAAATGAGTGAAATGCCACTGGATGCTGTTGGGTACTTAGTGCTCTTCTTGTTCTCACTCTAAACCTCGGGGTGCTGCTGAATTACAGCTTAGAGAAGCTACCTTCTCCCGGTGGTAATGGGTTAACAATGAAACTCTACTTTGGGGATTCATTATAAGGGGCTGACTGTAAAGAGGAATTACCAATAGGAGTTACTTGAATCCTGAGCTGTTTATTTTCCAAATTCTTGGATTTTTAGGCAACACCTGAGCGTCTCATCATGCATTTGATAGAAGAACATTCCATTGTGGACCCAACCTATATAGAAGATTTTCTGTTAACTTATAGAACATTTCTTAAAAGTCCTTTGGATGTTGGAGTCAAACTATTGGAATGGTTTAAGATTGACAGCTTAAGGGACAAGGTTGGTTTTATAAATACACAAAGCATGAATGTGACTTTCACCTTTACATTTGATTGTTACTTTTTTGCAGTTGTTAGGTTAAATATTTAAGTTCACTAGAAAATTTTTAGTAGGCATATATATGAAACTGATTTCTTTTATGACAGAGTAGCCTGTTTAAAATGGACATGAAACTTAAAAGGCTCATGCCTGTAATTTTAACTACTCAGGAGGCTGAGCTGAGGATCAGGCTTTGAAGCCAGCCAGGGCAGGAAAGTCTGTGAGACCCTTGTCTCCAATTAACCACCAAAAGCTGGAAGTGGAGCTATGACTCAAGTGGTAGAATGCTAGCCTTGAGCAAAAAGGTATTTAAGAACAACATCCAGGCCAGAGTTCAAGGCCCAGGACCAGCAAAAAAAAAGGCAAAACTCAAAATAATGTTGTAATACAGTTTGGGGTTTGTTTTTGGTCAGTCATGGGGCTTGAACTCAGCCTGGGTGCCATCCCTCAGCTCTTCAGCTGCTTGAGCCACAGCACCACTTCCAGTTTTTCTGGTGGTTTATTGAAGCTAAGAGTCTCATGGACTTTCTTGCTCCTTGTCCGGCTGGCTTTGAACCACAATCCTCAGATCTCAGCCTCCTGAGTAGCTAGGATTACAAGCATGAGCCCAGCGCTATAATACAGTTTTAAAGTCAGGAAACATGATAAGTACTTTAAATTTTTACAAACATGGTTGTTTCTTAAGAGCAATAAAGCATTATAAAGCTGATTAATAATTTATAGAGTATTTACCAAATAAACTTCTAGAGGTCTTGGATTGCTTTTAAGCCTGAGAATGAGAATATTCTAACAGACTCTATTAATCATTCAAAAATATTTGTCAAATCCGAATTTGTCTCTCTTGTGACATATTTAAATCTTCAGTACTTTTTAGCATTAAACATCATCTGCTATTTTAAATTGGTTATTTTACCTTATTTCATGGATATTTGAATATTTAGTGAAAAACTAATGATGCCTCCACAGATAGGTAAGAAGTAAGTTATTTTAAGAAAGTAAAAGGCAGATTATCTCTGAGTTTATTTATTTATTTTGGTCCGGTCTTGGGGCCTGAACTCTGGGCCTGAGCGCTGTCCCTCAGCTCTTGAGCTCAAGGTTAGTGCTCTACCACTTGAGCCACAGTGCCACTTCCGGCTTTTTTTTCTTTTTGCTTATGTGGTGCTGAGGAATTGAACCCAGGGCCTCAGGCATGCAAAGCAAGCGCTCCACCACTGAGCCAACTTCCCAGCCCTCTGAGTTTATTTTAAAGGAAATAAGTTGGATGTGAGTAGACTCTGGAATTCTATTATTTAGAAACTAAGATATCTAAAACTAAAGGCTCCAGCTCCATTCTCCTCCCCTTTTCTGGAATTAAATATAGTTACTTTAGTTATTGAGAGATAAGATGTGAAAAAATGAACCAGGCCCTTGAACAGTATGCAGAAATGCACTCAAAATATATCAGAATTTACTCAGAACTACTCTGGATTTTTTGTTGTCTTTTTTTTCAGTACTGGAGTTTGTGAGCTTTGTTCTTGCTAAGCTACTACTCATCCATATGAGCCAGGCTTTTTGCTGGTTATTTCAGAAATATACTCTAATGAACTTTTTTGCTCAGGCTGCCTTTGACGTCAGTCCTCCAGGTCTCTGTCCTCCCAAGTAGCTAGGATTACAGTCGTGAGTCATCAAGTTTTTTGTTGAAATTAGTGCTTGCATTTTAATGTAAAGCTTGTATTTTAAGGAGATTGCATATTTCTTTTAGTGAGTACTCGGGAGTCCTACTCTTATTACTGTGTACTCAAGGAAGCAAAAGTTGAAACTAAACCATGCTACTGTCTTAGAGATGATCCTTTAGTGTACAAGGAAAGGGTAGAGGTTTGTCCATACAGGCCAGTGCCTCTTTTTAGGACATGCTTTTGAAATTGACTTAATTCAAAATGAATATTTCTGATAACCATATGTTGCCTCCTTATGTTTCCACAGGTGACACGAATTGTATTATTATGGGTAAATAATCATTTCAATGATTTTGAAGGTGATCCTGCTATGACTCGATTTCTAGAGGAATTTGAAAAACATCTGGAAGATACAGTATGTCTCAAAAAGATTTTTTTTTCAAAGTTTAGGAGTCTTCTTACCCACTCAGTAGGAACAGAAACTCAGAACAGCAGTCTCTCTGATCTTCTCTCCTAATTTTATTTTTTTCCCTTCTTTGAGGAATTTGAACTCATGGCCTCGTCTTGTTAGATAGCTGCTCTACCCCTTGAGCACACATCCCCAGCCTTTCACTTGCATTATTTTTCAAGTAAAGTCTCAGTTTTTGCCTGGGGCCAGCCTAAAATGACATGATCCTTTTTCCTGGAGTCTCCTGCATAGCTGAGACCATAGCTCACATCACCATGCTTGGCTTATCTTAGATCTCCATTAAGACTTCATAGGTCATTTCCTGCATGCAATTTCACCTTTTCAAATATACACTGCCTAAAATAATTCACTGAAGACCTTCTCAGCTTCCGCAGTAGCTATTCATGAGTCTATTCTCCCTGTCAGATACAAAACTGGATTACGTGTTCCAAGCAAATTGGAGTTGTAGGAAAGAATGTGCAGCATATTGCTAAATTAAGATCCAGCTTCCAGTGTCTACTACATATATGAATTTAGGTGCATTATGTAACCTTTATATTTTAATTGTTTTATTTGAAAGCATAGTCCTATGGCTGAGTGCATGTCAGAAGTGGTAGAACATTCCCATAGCACTAGGATTCTCTCTCTCTCTCTCTCTCTCCCTCCTCTCCTCTCTCCTTCTCTCTCCCCCCCCTCTCTCTCCCTCCCTCTGTGTCCCTCTCCCTCTCCCTCCCCCCCCTCCACAAAAGAAGGATAGATAGTAATGGTAATTGAAAACAGACCTAACACACAGTATTCCTAGTATTCCAAGTTATTAATGTACGATCAGAAAAAGTGTAATACTTTGCCTCTGCATTGAAAAAAAATTACAGGTTTGATTTCATATTCTCATATTTGCTTGGCAGGAATTCTACCACTTGAGGCCTTGTCCTTGGCCCTGAAAAAATCTGTAGCTCCTTACTGTGGACATTAGATTTTCCTTTGTTATAATAAACTGATCCTAGAACTTGAAATTGGAATATTATTAAGTTTAATGAAAAACTGAAATAATACTAAAAAATACTTTTCTGGAAACGGTAGAGATTTAGACAGTATTTGGAAACATAGTTTTAAACAAAGGTTCTTAAAGATTCTGATTTTATATAGCAGTGAGGACATAAACAAGGTAGAATTAGAAAATGTATTAGGGACAGCAAGAAAATGAGAAGTAATTTTGTGTGTGTGTGTACTGATCCTGGGGGCTTGAACTCAGGCCCCAAGTGCTGACCCTGAGCTTTTTTGCTCAAGGCTAGTTCTAACCACTTGAGCTACAGTGCCACTTCTGGCTTTTTCAGAATAGTTTATTAGAGTTAAGAGACTCATGGACTTTGCTGCCCAGGCTGGCCTCAAACCACCATCTACAGATCTCAGCCTCCAAAGTAGCTAGGATTACAAGCATGAGTCATGCACGAGGCTGAGAAGTACTTCTTTCCATCCTTTTTTTTTTTTTTTTTTGCCAGTCCTAGGGCTTGAACTCAGGGCTTGGGCACTGTCCTTGGGCTTCTTTTGCTCAAGGCTAGCACTCTACCACTTGAGTCACAGTGCCACTTCTGGCTTTTTTGGTTTTTGTGATACTGAGCAATTGAATCCAGGCTGAGGGATTGACAATACCACTAAGCCACATTCCCAGCCCTCATCCTTCTTGGAGACATTACATTTAAATATTTTCTATATTGTGATTATCTAAAACTCTAAAAATTTATTAAGATCACAGTGTACTTTTTTTTTGGGGGGGGGTCCAGTTGTGGGGTCTGAACTCTGGGCCTAGGCACTGTCCCTGAGCTCTTCAGCTCAAGGCTAGCGTTCTACCACTTGAGCCACAGCGCCACTTCTGGCTTTTTTCTTTTTGTTTATGTGGTGCTGAGGAATCGAACCCAGGGACTTAGGCATGCAAGGCAAGCACTCTACCACTGAGCCACCTTCCCAGCCCTAAGGTCACAGTGTTCTTAAGAGAACCTTCGGTATAAGTGCTTCCCCTTCAGCTTTATTTACGCCAGCTCATATAGTCTGTAGTCTCTATTTATTTATAGCTCTAATTCTAGTGATCATAGATGGTTTTAGAAGCATAAAGAAATGGATACATATATAAAGTATATATTACTCTTTCCTACTTTTCAGAAGATGAACGGTCACCTCCGGTTATTGAATATTGCCTGTGCTGCAAAGGCCAAGTGGAGACAGGTTGTACTGCAAAAGGCTTCCCGAGAGTCCCCCCTGCATTTCAGCCTCAATGGAGGAAGTGAAAAGGGATTTGGTGTCTTTGTTGAAGGAGTAGAACCTGGTAGCAAAGCTGCAGATGCAGGTCTGAAACGGGGTGATCAGGTAAGAAATAATCTGCCACTTAAAGTAAACCTTATATGTAACATGTCTGTTACTTAAGTTTTCATCTCTTGCTTTTCAAGTAAGCAATACTTTCAGTATAAGGAAATAGTTTTTCTTTGACTCTTTTCAGAGGAAGTCTATAATATTAAACATTAGATTTTTTTTGGGGGGAGAAGGGGGATCCGGTCGTGGGGCCTGATCTGGGCACTATCCCTCAGCTCTTCAGCTCAAGGCTAGCACTCTACCACTTGAGCCACAGCGCCACTTCCGGCTGTTTTCTTTTTGCTTATGTGGTGCTGAGGAATGGAACCCAGGGCCTCAGGCATGCAAGGCAAGCGCTCTAACACTGAGCCACCTTCCCAGCCCCCAGATTAGATATTTTTTTAAATCAACTGGTAATTTCAGAATATGTCAGAAATGTCATTATATGAGTTAGCAACTATATAAATTTTGAAAGAAGGGATACTTCCACTTCACAGTGCCCTCTACTGTCAGTGGCTGAAGATGACCATAAATGGTGGAATCCACTTAAATAATGTTAATATAGTTTTGTAGCTATGTTTATAAGCAGAAATAAGCAGGAAAAATGGCATGGGAAGAATTTGGTACTAATTTATTCCTTTTACATAAGCACTAAGTACAGCCTATTTGAAAGTAGTGATTTGCTAACAAAAATGTAATATAAAAATGTAAATAATGGGGCTGGGAAGTTGGCTCAGTGGTAGAGTGCTTGCCTCACATGCATGAGGCCCTGGGTTCAATTCCTCAGCACCACATAAGTGGTGCTCAAGTGATAGAGCACTAGACTTGAACTGATAAACTGAGGGACAGCACCCAGGCCCAGAGTTCAAGCGCCACAACCAACCCCCCCAAAAAATGTAAAACAGTCATATTGTAAAAAAATAAAAAACATACTACACTACTGGGCTGCTCTCAATCCTATTAATTATATTAACTACATTATTAAGAGATAAGTTCTAGAAATCTGTCTTAACAAAGCTCAATAGATGATTCTTAGGCATACCAAAAATGTTTTCCACATCTTTTTTTGTTGTTGTTGGTCATGGTACTTGAATTCTGGGTCTGGGTGCTGTCTCTCAGTTTTTCAGCTCCAGGCTAGCACTCTAACACTTGAGCCACAGCACAGTTCCAGTTTTCTGGTGGTTTATTGGAGATAAGAATCTCACAGACTTTCCTGCCTGGGCTGGCTTTGAACCAAGATCCTCAGATCTCAGCCTACTGAGTAGCTAGGATTACAAGTGTGAGCTCCAGGCACCCAGCACATGGATAACTTTCTCCTTAAAAATGTGTTCATTTCTAAAGTGGCTTTATTTTACTTTTAATTGAACCATGCTTTTTAAAATCATGATCATATTTTCATTATAAAAGGCACTGTACTTACAGTGGATGGATTTTGCCATAAGTGTCCTTGGCAAGGTCTGGAAAGACACCCATGCATGAACTTTTTGGGGAGTGGTGCTAAGGCCTTGTACATGCCAGGCAAGTATTGTACCATTGGGTTACATTTCCAGCCTCTACAAGTATATTTTTATTATAATCTGGGGATTATGGATATAGTTAGTAGAGGCCAAGGATTCTGGTAAAGTTTAGTGCCTAGATCTGTCTCTACATACAACAAAGTAAAGGAATTAAAGCATTAATACTAAGTTGTAAAAATCCCCTTCTTCCTGTAACAGAATTTTTTATTTATTTTTTGTTGGTCATGTGGCTTGAACTCTGGGCCTGATCACCGTCCCTCAGCTCTTCAGCTCAAGGCTAGCGCTCTACCACTTGAGCATAGCTCCACTTCTGGTTTCCTGGTGTTTTATTGGAGATAAGAATTTCACGAACTGGCTGCCCAGGCTGGCTTTGAACCTCGATCCTCAGATCTCAGCCTCCTGAGTTGCTAGGATTACAGGCGTGAGCCACTGGCCCGGCTTAACAGAAATTTTTATAAACAGATTTCTGCGATTCACCCCAGACTACTCACTAAAAATGAATAGGATCCTAGAGTCACTATATTTATTATTTTTCAAATATTTCATCTTTAACCTTTAAAAACTATCATTCCTTCAGAGGAAAAAATAATAATAAAATGCAATGATCTCATTCCTCTTCTATTAGTTCTCCAAAGTACTGTTGAAATAATTGGAATTTTTAGATTTAAATTATTGTCTTTTTTTATGTATCTTCTCTGAAGAATATTTGACGTGCATCAAATTTCACAAGCTCATAATAAATTATTTAGACATTTTCACCAGCTTTACTGATTTCTTGGTTACTGTCATTTCCTCTATACTCTTATCTGCCTGTTATTTTTATCAGAAAAACCCAATATATTCTTTTTCTTTTTCTTGTCGGTCGTGAGGCTTGACCTCTGGGCTTGGGCACTATCCCTGCACTCTTCAGCTCAAGGCGAGTACTCTACCACTTGAACCACAGCGCCACTTCGGTCTTCGAGTGGTTAATTGGAAATAAGAGTCTCACAGATTTTTCCTGCCTGGCTGGCTTTGAACTGTGATCCTCAGATCTCAGCCTCCTCAGTAGCTAGGATTACAGGCATGAGCCACCCGTGCCTGGCTTTCAATATATTATTTTTCATTCTTATCCTTTTAGAATTTTCATGTTAGACCTCTTGATCTTTGCTGCTTAATTTTTACTTATTATGTTCATCTCTTTATCCTTTTCCTTTGGAATTAGTATATTTTTAAAAATCAAGCCTGTATGATACTGAGGAATCTCTACTAAGTAGAACTAGCCCTGTTTAAACAGTAGTACTGCTTGTTTGGCTATCTGATTCAATCAATGATTGTAAAAGACTTTAAATGTATTTAGAGTACTCCACAGCCAACTTCTTAGCATGCTAATTGTTGTTTACATATGACATTTTATTTAAGTTCCATTTTACTTTTTACTACTAAACTTTTAAGTTTATAGGCATGAGTAATAACTTTCTGTTTTAATTTGTATGTTCCAAAATTCTTTTCAGATAATGGAAGTAAATGGACAAAATTTTGAGAATATTACATTTGTGAAAGCCCTGGAAATTTTAAGGAATAACACTCATCTTGCACTTACAGTGAAGACTAACATTTTTGGTGAGTGTGTACAAACTGTCTGAGGTGGGGTTTTGATAAAAGTGAAAAGTCATTTTAATGAAAGCAAAGATAGTAAAATTAAACATCTTTGTCTAAGGTGTTAATAGTATTTTTTAATCTGTAATTTTCATTTTTTGCATTATTTTGATATCAAAAGTAAGTTTGAAAATAGGTGCACAACTCAGTCACAGCATAAATGCTTGCATTTATTCTGTACTGTATTCTACTGGGGTGGGGGTTTAGTATACTGAATAAAATTTAGAACTTGAGCCAGGTACCAGTGGCTTATGCCTTTAATCCTAACTACTTAGGAGGCTGAGATCTGAGAGTTGAGGTTCAAAGCCAGCCCTGGCAGAAATACCCATAAGACTCTTTTATCTTCAGTTACCTGCCAAAAAGCTGGAAGAGGAGCTGTGGCTCAAGTGGTAGAGTGCTAACCTAGAGGAAAAAAAGAAACACCTTAGGGACAATGCCAAGGCACTGTGTTAAAGCCCTAGTACTGACATATGTGTCATGAATGTACGTGTGTGTGTGCGCACAATACACACACACACACACACAAAATCCTAGAACTCAAAATCAGGTTCTTACCAAAACCCTAATAATGTGCATTTCAATCTTAAAATCTTTACAGTAGCTTTCTGAAATAATATGAATGTCACATTAGTTTCATGAAAATAAACTTAGTAAAGCATTGGATTTCTAGTAATAACAAATCTTCCTTTCTATGTAAAAATGTTGATTGTAGCACAAAATTATGTATGTCTGTATATATTTGACAATGTTGGGGATCCAATCTAGAGCCTTGCACATGCCAGGTAATTGCTTCACCAGTAGCTACATTTATGGCCTTAACTTGTATTTTTATCATGTTTACACCTAAATAAAGCATGTGTTCACCTTGTACTTTTAAGTAGACCTACCATTTGTTATTTTAATTTTTAAGCGAGGTTTACTAATTGTTTTATTTCTTTATGTGTACCATAATCCTTTTAAAGGCTGTAAATCTGGGAAAGTAACAGTAAACATAGTACAATTATTAAAAGCTATCAAGAAATTTTAAGAGTCCTCATGAGTAGGTTATTTAAGTTGCAACTAGTGAAGAGTTGACTTGAAAGTTATGCCCATGAAAGGAAGTGAGTTTTTTCCCCACATTAACTTCTCTTTACATTGTACTTACTCATAATGAAAAGTGAAGCATTTAGTATTTTTCTTCTTTTTTTTTTGGTGGGTGGGGGGGGTCCGGTCATGGGCCTGAAATCTGGGCCTGGGCACTGTCCCTCATCTCTTGAGCTCAAGGCTAGCACTCTACCACTTGAGCCACAGCGCCACTAATGGCTTTTTTTTTCTGCTTATGTGGTGCTGAGGAATCGAACCCAGAGCCTCATGCATGCAAGGCAAGCACTCTACCACTGAGCCACCTCCCCAGCCCAGTATTTTTCTTCTTTTTGAATCCTTTAGACTGAATTGAATTATATCAGGTACATCATGGTATCTAATCATCTGTTAATAATTTCACAGTAACATATTAATCTAGTATAGATAAATAAGTAGGTCTTCACAGTTTTTGGTTTTCCTGGACTTTAGGATCAGTATTTAGAAACACCAACATTTAGATTAATATTAAGTGGTTCCAATTTTGAAAAAGAGAAAAGCAGAATTTGCTGTAGACCCTAGAAGGAAAAAAAAGTAAATCCCAGATCTTAAGGACCTACTTTTTGAGTAATGTGAATATCAATTCTAGATTGAATGGACCAAAGAATGTGGGAGTTACACAGTTCTGAAAAAGCAGGGATTTTGCCCCATGTAGAATGCAGTCAACCAAGCAAAACAATAGAGTATCTCAATAATTGTAGAAATGGCATATTCTATAGTGATACCTACAATAACCCCTAGTCTTTATGGCATACCATGAAGTACAGTTGAACAGTCAGATCATTTTTCATGGAACTTGCAACAGAACACCTATCAAAAAAAAAAAAAGTAAAGGGGCTGGGAAGATAGCTCAGTGGTAGAGTGCTTGCCTTGCATACATGAGGCCCTGGGTTAATTCCTCAGCACCACATAATCAGAAAAAGCCAGAAGTGGAGCTATGGCTCAAGTGAGAGAGCACTAGCCTTGAGCTGAATTGCTGAGGGACAGCCCAGGCCCAGAGTTCAGGCCTCACAACCGACCAAAAAAAAAAAAAAGCATTAATGTGATAAATTTGTAATTGAATGGGGCTGCCAAAGGCCTAACAATAAAGTGATTATGTTTATCCTCAAAATTTGCTTGCATAAAAACTTTGTACTAGAAGAAAATAAGTGACAAACTTGTTTATTTCTTCAGTGTTCAAAGAGTTACTTAGTCGGACTGAACAAGAGAAGTCTGGTATTCCTCATATTCCCAAAATTGCTGAAAAGAAAAGTAATCGCCATTCAATCCAAGATGTACCAGCAGATATCGAACAGCCATCACAAGAGAAAGGAAATAAGAAAATAAAAGCAAATACTGTTTCAGGTGGAAGAAACAAAATCAGGAAAATTTTGGATAAAACACGATTTAGCATCCTGCCTCCAAAACTGTTTAGGTAATATCAACTATAGTCATCTAGGAACTTTAAAAAAAAATAATAGGCACTTTCTTTAAATATGTTATTGTATAGGTGATATACAGAGGGGTACAATGTCTTTTTTAACAGTGTCACCCCCTCCCTCATTCTCTCATGTTGCAACTTTATCCTAACTGTAAAATGTTATTGTGGGCAAAGGAGATATTGAGTCCCTTGTTTTTTTTCTACAGCTGATGCATCGTAAAATCCTCAAGTAATTCATAAATGAGAAAATGAATTTTAAATTTGAAGCATTTACTGAATCTTGATTTGTGTCAACAAGGAAACTATTGGTTATACTTTAAATGCACTATACTTTAGAAATTCTTACCTGGATGCCACCTCTGGACATATTTGAGTCTGGCATTGAACCATGATTCTTCAGTCTCTGCCTCCAAAGTAGATAGTATAGGCTTGAGCCACCATGCTCATTTCCAACCTGTGACATTTTGAAAATGAAAGAATTTTCCTGAGAATTACAGTGAAAGCAGCAGTCAATTGACCTGAGAATAGGTCACAGTTTAGGAAATATAATTTGATTTTTTTTTTGCATTCAGCTTTTTTAAATCACTAGTTGTCCAAATGATATCATTGTAACATTCTTGGGATTGGACTGTTTTACCTGCTTACCAATTACTTTTTCCTCCAAATTTCTTGCTGATAGACTTTTTTGTTTACTTTTAATATTAGGTGGTTTTCATGTACATCTTGATGCTATTTTGTGACCTCTTTTTGTTTTCTTACTGGAATTGAGTTATTTCATTCTGACTAAATTTGGTGTGAGAGGATTACTGAAGAATTTTTTAAAACTGTCTTATTTCTTTGTTGCATCACCTCTCAGGAGACTGTTTTGGTAAGAAATGACATAATTGCTTACCAGATCAGCTTCAAGCATGAGTATTTTGCTAATTAAATACTGTTTCATTCCTATCATAGCACGGATTGTCCATAACAGTAGAATTTTCATTTATACATGTTCTCAACTTAATTTATAACCAGTATTACATGATTGTAGCTGCATAGTATTAAAACTATGAATTAAATAGAATATTATTCAGAGCATCATTAGTAATACAAAGACTTCACTAGTACTAGTAAAAGTCCATTTACTAGTCTTACGTAGTAAATTCCAACTTGCTGCAACTAATTCCCTTTAATAGAAAATTCTGACTTGAAAGTTTCTTCTATTTTATTTGTATACAAGCTAACAGTTTGCTTTATTGGTTTCATTTACCTCACCCTCTGTATCTAAAAATAGTTCTTTTGTTTTTGTTTTCGGCCATAGGGCTTAAACTCTAGGCCTGGGCACTGTCCCTCAGCTCTTCAGCTCAGGGATAGCTCTCTACCACTTGAGCCACAGTGCCACTTCTGGTTTTCTGGTGGTTTATTGGAGATAAGAGTCTCATGGACTTTCCTGCTGGGACTGGCTTTGTACCATGATCCTTAGATCTCAGCCTCCTGAGTAGCTAGGATTACAGGTGTGATCTATTAGCACCCAGCTAATACAGTTATTTTTTAAAATACTTTTTTATGTTCTACATAATTTTAAGTGTCTCTTAAAGCCCTGCTTTTATTTCCCTCTTAGCTAACCTTCAACACTTAACGCTGAGAACTAGGGATGTAATCCTAATTTTAATGAGCTACTTCCAGTATCCATTAAGCACAATTGCTTGCACAGTAAAATACTTCCTGTGCCCTGTCAGTCTGCTGTTTCTCCCTGAGAATAAATTTTCTGTTTGAATGGTACCTTTATTGATGTATCTATATTGTCCCTGTATACTTTTTAATATAAGTTGAAGTAAATATTTCTTTTCTATGTTCTTATTCTCATTTCAGTTTTGGTTTAAAAAAGTTTTAATTTTTGAAAAATATGAATCCTATTTTCATCTCTGCCAAAGTATTCACTTGCCTTACCCTAATTTGATCCTTACAATAATTTTGGAGTAGAGTTGGTATTATTCACATTTATAAATGAAGGAAACCCAGGTCCTACAAGAAAAATTTCCTGACACCAAACAGCTAGTATCCCAAGTCTGTCTGACATCAAAGGTTGCTCTTGAAATACGAATCTTTGCTTTTTTCCATACCTACTTGCTTTCGCATGACTCTGGCTGTTTCTTGTCCTGGCACTGTCTTTCTTGTCTGGCTATTAACAGTTCTTTAATCTTTCACTTAGCTGACTTAACCATCCTCTGCTCTTGATTTTGCATTGCTTCTTAATCTACCAAAAGACTGGATTTTGCTTCTAACTTTCTCTAAATATATACACCATAGTCATTCACTTTTTAACCTGTAGTAATTATTCCTTTCTATAATAGGTATGTATTCTGTGATAACTCTGTGTGTATATAGCACAAGTACCAGGAAGAATGCTGCATCAAGGAAGATGGAAATACTGTAATGGAACTTGAGGAGCACTTTGGTTTCAAGTTAAATATACAGCATAACCCTTAAAGAGAGAAATAGTGTTTTGGTTATTTATGCTAATGAGAATCTCTAATTATTTTCCTGTGTTTTATGGAACTGAAATTTATTATAAATTGATGTTTTAGGACATATGGAACTTAAATGACAACACTACATTTCTATTTTTAGTTTTTCTTTCAGGTGGATTTACAGTTATCTGTGTTACACTTATAAAATACCTTGAAGAGTTTTGTTTGCTTACATGTAGCCATTTAATTAGTACTTGTCTTTGAAAACCTTAGGGAAAAAATTAACTTTTGCTAGCTTGCCTTCTGTTCTGACTTTGATGCATTGTAGGGTAGAAGGAGAATGCTTTCTGTGCTGAGACCATGAGACTTGGATGCATATATTTGAAACCTGAAGCTAGCAAACTGCTTGGACTCACCTAAACATTCAGCATCTATTGGTTTCTTTATGATATAATATAATTACCTATATCTATCATATTTGAATGTAGTTATCAAAACTATTTTTGTTTTCATCATTGAAATTGAAATTGTCAGTAATGAGGCTTGAACTCTGAGTCTGGGCACTGTCCCTCAGCTCTTCAGCTCAAGGCTAGTGCTCTACCACTTGAGCCACAGTGCCACTTCTGGTTTCCTGGTGGTTTATTGGAGATAAAAGTCTCACGGATTTTCCTGCCAAGGCTGGCTTTGAACTGCAATCCTCAGATCTCAGCCTCCTGAGTAGCTAGGATTACAGGCGTGAGCCACTGGCACCTGGCTGGCCTACTTTTTTAATTGGAATATACCTTAATCTAGTTGTTTAAGCTGATTTTGTTACCCCTAGTGCACATAGAATTGTTTATTATTAAGTACCTTCTCATACTTTAAAGTGACATATGCCATTCTTTTGAAGTGATGGAGGCCTGAGCCAGTCACAAGATGACAGCATTGTGGGAACCAGACATTGTAGACACAGCCTGGCTATAATGCCTATTCCTGGAACACTCTCGTCCAGCAGCCCTGATCTCCTGCAGCCTACTACCAGCATGTTGGATTTTTCTAATCCTTCAGGTAATGTTTGTAAGTAGTGTTAAATAGCCAAATTGCTGTCTACACGCACAGGTAGATGGCTAAGCTTGGTACAACAAATACTAGTTACTTGTATAGCTCTCTTGTCTGACCTCTCTCTAAATTATAACCACTTGTAAAAGATTAATGAGATTATATTTTTATCTACATTTAAGTGATAATTCCTCCAAATTTTTAAAAAATATTCATTGAAAAAGACCATTTTTTTTCCAGATGTCATTTTTTATTTGATCCATCACAATAGTTACTCCATCCTTCTTAATATACTGTTTCTTCACTTGGATTTCAGTTCAAATAGTTCTGGATTTTTCTGCTTCAAAAGTTCCTTTTGCTCAGATTTGCTCACTGCTTTCTTCTCTTTTCCGGTCTCTTCATGTTGGAATATCTCAATGTATGCCCTTAGTTATCTTGTCTTATCCATTTGTTTGACTTTTCAAGTAACCTCATGCACTGCCATGTTTTTACATGTCATTTCTAAGACAAAACCTCCTACATTTTTTTTTTATGAAAAAGACCATTTCTGACCACAAATTTAAAGATCTTTTGGTAATCACTATCTGTGGAATAAAGGAAATGTTTCTCAGCCTATAAAATGTTTTCTACCCATGTGTGGAAAAGAAGACACTTATTATTTCGTGACTTCACATATCTTACTCTATGACATACAAAAATGCATTAGTAATTTCCTAAGAGCCTTGATTTTTTTTTAACTTAGCATTGTTTTTATCATGTATTACCAAGATACTCCATCCTTTTCAGTGCTGTTCAAACAGTTGGTTTGGGCCCCCAAGTTAATTTGTTTACATCTATTCCTGCCCAGTGTGTGGCTTAGCTGCATAATTTAAAGTGGTGCTTTAGTTTGGTTTTAGGGTTTTTTTGGTGCCAGTCTGGGGGCTTGAACTTAGGGCTTGGGCACTGTCCTTGAGCTTTTTTTGCTCAAGATTAGCACTCCACCACTTGAGCAAAGCTCCACTTCTGCCAGTTTGGTGGTGAATTGAAGATTAGAATCTCATGGACTTTTCCTGCCTGGACTGGCTTCAGACCATGACTGTAGATCTCAGGCTTGTGAGTAGCTAGGATTATAGGTGTGAGCCACCATCACCCAGTACAATGAAATTAAGACCTTGAAAAATTAGTTACAGGGGCTGGGAAGGTGGCTCAGTGGTAGAGCACTTGCCTTGCATGCATGAGGCCCTGGGTTCAATTCCTCAGCACCACATAAGAAAAAAGAAAAGAGCTAGAATTGGTGCTGTGGCTCAAGTTGTAGAGTGCTAGCCTTGAGTTGAAGAGCTGAGGGGCAGCGCCCAGGCCCAGAGTTCAGGCCCCACAACCGGACCCCCCCGCCCCAGAAAAGAATTAGTTACATAACTTCCACTTGAAAAAATGCCTTTCTATAGACGACACTGAGTTGAGTACAAAGAAGAGGAAGGAGGAAATGCTTGAAAATATAAGTAGTGATACAGCTTATGTTTCCTTATAGCAACAAACTCTAGAACACAGCATCAAGACATTTTAATGAAGTTATTGTATACACTTTTTATTTTATTTGGTTATCTCTTAACCATTGACAGATTACTAAACCCAAAGAACTGCTTTTGTATATCTCACTTTCTATATGGTACCCATATTCTTTCTGGAACAAAGATTATACTGGCTTAGAAATTTCTAGCAGTTTTTATATTCATGATACAAAAATAACTAGTTATTTAAACAGAAGTTAATATAAAGATTGTTACCAGTATATAAAGTTATCAGAAAGGTAAAAATAGTGAGCATTAAAGTATCACAGAAGTAGGAAAACTACAAATTTGATTCAGATACTGACACATAATAGAAATGCCACAAGCCCATGGTGGTAGCTCATGCTTGTGTGGTTCTAACTACTCAAGAGGCTGAGACCTGGAGGATCACAGTTGCAAGCCAGCCTAGGCAGATGGTTCTTGACACTTTTTTTTCCAATTAACCAGCAAAAAGTCAGGCTCAAGTGGTAGAGCACTATTAATAATAGAGTCAATAAGAGTTCATGTCTCAGTACCGACACAAAAAGAAAATGGCCCTACGGAATAAAGAAATGCTTCTAGCCTCTTAGCAATGCTGAACTCTAATGTTATCTCCTTATCTGGGAAGTCCATATCCCTTTACTGCACTCATTATTTCTTTTTTCAGAAATTTCCAGCTCATTTGTATGGTCTCTTATATTGTTTGTCATGTGATAGAATAGAAATTGATCTCTTATGTTATAAAAATCCATCTATGTTATCTCACTACTTTACAGTGGTACTTACACTGCTCGTTCACAAATAGTTTTCACACTACTCATGCGTACTTTCATTAAGATGAATGCTTAGAGAGCACATACGATTTTGCATGTGCCAATACCTGTTCTTAATCTCATGTTCTCAGTTGTCTTTCTTGCTCATGACTGGTATACCACCACTAGTGAGTGCCATACCTCTAGCCCAGCTTTTTGCTTGTTACTTTGGAGATGGAATCTCCCAGACTTTTTCTTTCCTGGATTGACTTTGAACTTTGATCTACAAAGCTCCACTTCCTTAGTAGCTAGAATCATAGGAGTAAGTCATTGACACCTAATAAATTAATGTTTTTATGGTTGTATTATTACCACAGGAATATATAAACAGTTGGGCTGTGAGAAATGGTGTGTGGAGAAGAGAGAGAGAAGTATGTTGAAGATTTAGCTAGGAGGGGCTGGGAAGATGGCTCAGTGGTAGAGCGCTTTGCATGCCTGAGGCTCTGGGTTTGATTCCTCAGCACCACATAAGAAAAAAGCCGGAAGTGGCGCTGTGGCTCAAGTGGTAGAATGCTAGCCTTGAGCTGAAGAGCTGAGGGACAGCGCCCAGGCCCAGAGTTCAGGCCCCACGACCGGACCCAAAAAAAGAGATTAAGCTAGGAGAACAAAGAAACAAGGTTGAAGTTACTATAATTTAGAAAGGGTTTGGCCCCATGGAACTGAAATTCAGACCTGAAGAAGAGGTACTACCCAGATTGATTCATAATTATCTGCTTGAAAACACCTGGAGAGGATCTAAAATTCCTTTTTAAAATCTGTTCTGAGAAAGTCTGATATGGCTTAGTCTGCGCCATATGCCCATATCAGTAGATAAATGGACAGATATAGAAATTTAGCTTATAAATTAAAATTTTGTATATATGTAACTTTGTGTAAGGCTTTCTACCTAGTGATAGTGTCCTTATGTTGATAAACTATTTTCAGTTAAGCTCAAATTCAGTTTCTTAAATATATACATGTTATATAGAAATTATATATAATTACCTATATACATCATACATTTTATTGTAGTACATGTGTGAGATCAGCCAAGTTTGATTAATTTTAAGTCGAGTTCAGTTATGTTTACTCTGCATTTGTAAAGGTCTTTTTAAATCAAAATGAAAATGTGAGTGAAACTACAGAATTGTTGATTAGTTTGCTTTTGATTGCTGACTTTTTTATGATTTTGCTTTATATTTGCTGCCTACAGCTGTTGGTTTTTACTGTAAGTATTTTAGTTTTCTCTTGCTCATATTTGTTTTTAGCATTTTGTTATTTTAAGAAATCACACGGTATAGAAATGAATGAAGTAGGAAACCGAACTTTTCTTTCCATTTATAAGATAGTAACTGGAATGTATCCTTTTACTCATTTTCTCTGACTATATTTATGTGCTTATATGAAATCAGAGTATACATACTATGCTATAGCATGAGAAAGATGCTTTTCTTGTTTGTTTGATTTTTTGGTTTGTTTTGCCCCCAGACCTGGGGCTTGAACTTTGGTTCTGGGCACTGTCCTTGTGCTCCTTTTCCTCAAGGCTAGCACTCTGCCACTTTTCAGCTTTTTCTGTGATTAACTGGAGATAAGAGTTTCACAGACTTCCTGCCCAGGCTGCCTTCAAACCATGATCCTCAGATCTCATCCTCCTGATGAGCTAGGATTACAGGCATGACTACCACCACCTCATGATGCTCTTTGGAAATTTTGACCTAATACAAGATGCTTAAAAGAACTGAGAGTGGCTACAATGAATTTTAGTATTTTTCCTGAGTTTGTATGTATAATTTATTGCTTTTTTGCTTAACAGTATAAAGCTTTGCTTGGTTTGTTTAAAGTAGCAAACCTAATTCTTTATTGAAATTCAAAAAGTTACTTTGCTATTTTTCAAGAGTCAAGAATTTTTGTTTTTGTTTTTAATGCAACTACAGAGAAAGGATAGGTATAAATCTATCTGGCTTTTTACAGAATTCTTTTACCAATTCTTGATCTGTATTGTCCTACCACTACCCTTTATTTTCTCCATAGCTTTTCTCACTACATAGATTGGCTTATTAACAAAATTTTTGTTTCACTTTGAACCATCTTTTACTTTCTTAAATGTCAGTAAATCAGGGACTTCATTTCATTGGCCACTATATTTGTTCAGCAATTAACCATTTAAAACAGGATGACAAAGAAGTTCTTTATTAAAGATCCTCTTATATACCTAAAAAGTTTTTTTTAATGTAATCAGATCAATACGTAATTCCTTAAAGTATTGACTGTTTATTTTACTCATGCAGGATTATAGTTGGCACTCTAGAAAAATGTGGATATCCAGAAATCCAGACTTTCATTACCTATTTTATGTATACATTAAATTTCTTTAAAAGTTTTTTTATGTAATCAGATCAATACATAATTCCTTAAAGTATTGACTGTTTATTTTATTCATGCAGCATTATAGTTGGCACTCTAGAAAAATGTGGATATTCAGAAGTCCAGACTTTCATTACCTATTTTATGTATATATTAAATTTCTTAAAATAAGAGTCATGGGATCAATTAATACTGTACAAGAACCTTTTAAAATATTAAATAACACTAAATACAACCATTTTTCTCTGCATTTTAGCTTAGTCCTAAAAGTTAGGATTAGATTTTTTTCCCTTTTGATTGACTTCTTTCTAGTTTCATGTTTACTGTTCATCCGACACTTCTACATCTGCCATGATCCAAATACTATGCTTTGCTGTGCTTGTTCCTTCCTTACTGACAAGCATATTTGTAAAGAACACATATGTAGGATGCATATAACAATTCTAAAATAGCTTTACACTGTCAGCCACAGCGATGTCTGTGAAGAGAAGTTTTTTCATCTGCAGTCTTTCTTTTCTAAGTTGGCATTATTACTGCAACAGACTCACCACAGTTGGGTTGTGGCATACTCTTTGGATAATTTCATTGGCAAATCTGTTCTAGAGACACCTATTTATGATGCATGACTCCATAGGGTGACTACAAATCAGTTTATCTTTCACATGAGGAACAGATGGCTTTAACTGAGTACAACTTTAAGCTTGATCAGCAAGATGCACAACTGTGTTCCTTCCCAGATTTTACAGCAGCAGGGGAAAAGAACACAATGTATGTGTCAGCTTTCTCCTTGTCTTTGTGAATCAAATCCTCCAAAGAAAGTAACATAACAGGTGTGAGGTCATCTCACCCTTCCCTCAAGGCCAGCCTATGCCCCTTCCTGAGGTTTAGCCCTCAAAGATCCAGTTTGGGAAAAAGAGGAAAAAAGCAGTTCTGGAGTCCAGTACCCATTTTCACAAAGAGGGTAGAAAAAGTACAAGTAATAACATGTTTGGTTCTTTTTTTTAAGAGTTTAGAAGGTATAGAGAAATCCTTTCCCCTAGCTGTCTGCATGCAGTAATTTTCTAGTATGGGACAGAGAAGCGTCTCTGATTTTGGTGGATCATGTAACAGTCTGACTTAAGCCTTCTAGGTTGAGAAACCCAGCACACTAAGAAATCCACAGCACACTAAGGCCTGACTCATTGATGAGAGATCTGAACAAAAGGTTGTTTGATGACTCAGATCCTTGAATTCATTGAGGAAAGATAGCTCAGTACATCCTCCTTCAATAGAAATCGGATGAGATGACGCATTCTGCTTCCCACTTGACAGCAGACCCAGGGCATCCAGCATCTAGTGGCTAAAATCCTCCCCAGAATTTAGTTTGTATATATGTTCAGTTGAAGCTTCTCATCCTGGAGGCTAGTCTGTCTCTCTGTTCTCATTCTCAAGGAACAGGGATTCTATCTTCTTCTAGATTATTTCCTTCCATATCTGTTCCATTATTCTCATCTTTCCCTTGGAGATAAATTTGTTCATGTTTTTCTCTGAAAGTATATAACACTAAGAAGGTAATGATGGACAAGCAAAATAAAGTCATTTGAACCAGTTTTTTTCCCAACCCAGCCACATATGGTCAGCACTGTACACAACCACAATAATAAAATACCCCTAATTTTTTTAAAAAAGAAATTTTTGTAATTGTGGTTTATTTCTGTAGGAAAAATTGGCATTAATGCTATTTAATCTCTTTTTACTTTTAAAGATCTCTGTCATCAAAGTAAACATTGTTCTAAAAGCTTTAGCTCTTGCTATATGATGAGAAAAAAACCACAGGGGGGCCGGGGGGTTGGGAATATCTTTACTTAGAATTTATCTGTAGGAGGGGGCACTGGTGGTTCATGCCTGTAATCCTAGTTACTCAAGAGGCTCAGATCTGAGGATCAGTGTTCAAAGCCAGCCCATGCAGGAAAGTCCATGAGACTCTTATTTCCAATAAACCACCAGAAAACTGGAAGTGGTGCTGTGGCTCAAGTGGTAGCGTGCTGTCCTTGAGCTGAAATTCTAAGGGACAGCACCCAGGACCAGAGTTTTCAAGCTGCATGAATTTATCTGTAGGGACAAAGATTAAGATAGTTAACCATGTGAACATTTTAAACTTTACTGTTAAATATAAAATAGAATATAAAAAGTAGAAAAATACTTGTCATCTTACAGTAGAATAAATGTTGGTAGGGAGTATAATTTAGTAGGAAAAAGTATATAGGGTACTGATAGTAGCTTATATTGTTATTGAAGGGTGTTTACTGCGATCTCTTCACATGTGTTCACACTGAATTCCAATCAGTTTTACTCCTCTCACTCTCCTGACCCCTGCTCACCAAAAGAAATCCCAGTGGGTTTTATAATTCCATTTTCATAGTTGCAAACCATCTATTCAATCTTCACCCTCTCCACCAGCCCAACTCAACTCTTACTGGTATTCACCCACTGATAATCTTTTTCCACACCGGTCTCCCTACTTATGTACACAGAACGTATGTGTGTATATGTGTGCTTTTTTTTTTTTTTTTTTTTTTGGTCGGTCATGGGGCTTGAACTCTGGGTCTGGGTGCTGTTCCTCAACTCTTCTGTGCCACTTTCAGTTTTCTGAGTGGTTTATTGGAGATTAGAGTCTCACAGACTTTTGTGTCTGTGCTGGCTTTGAACTGCGATCCTCAGATCTCAGCCACTTGAGCAGCTAGGATTACAGGCATGAGGCACCAGTGCCCGGCTATATGTGTGCATTTGTGTGCACACACTTATAGAAGAACTGAAGATCAAGACCTTGACGTCTTTCTTAGCGTTTTCAGTCAAGAATGGGGCTCTACCACTTGAGTCACATCTCCACTTCCAGGTATTTTGCTTGTTAAAGAAAAGACTGATTTGTCTGCTCAAGCCAGCTTCAAATGCAGTTCTCAGGTCTCAGCCTCCTAAGTAGCTAGAATTACAGGCAATGAGCCACCAGCACCTAGAACTGAGTGTATTTTTTAAATGAAAAAATACCAGTGTTCTGTGTGTATATGTATGTATGGCTCACACCTACAATCCTAGCTTCTGGAGAGGTAGAGATCTGGCCTATTGCAGTTCAGGATCAGTTAGGGCAAAGTTAGACCTCCCCCCCAAAAAAAAAAAGCTGGGGTGTTTTGATGGTGCATGCCTGTGATCTCAGCATGGGAGGGTGGAGCAGACAAGAAGATTGTCATCCAAGATTAACCCTCAGCAGAAATTAAGATCCTACCTAAAAAATAACTAAAAATAGTAAAAGTGCTGAGATTGTGGCTCAGTGGTAGAGTGCTGGCCTAGTGAAGTACAGTGTCCTGAAGTCTTACCATAGGAACACCCCCTGACGGGGAAAATAGAGAAATGCCAGTTACTGATCTAACCAGTAATCAAAGAAATGGAGGAAAAAAAGATGTATTTTTGGAGAATAGGCTTTCACAGGGGGAAACAGAATGTGATCATTTTAATAAAGATATAACCAAATTTGTCCTCTTACATTCTAAGTTTATCTGAGAAGTGATTTGGCAATATATTGAAAATGCACATCTCTTCTTAATCATCAATTGTCTTTTTAAGAGTTCCCCCTAAGGAAATAGCTATAGACAAGGTCTGGATAATTGAAATTTTTAAAATGCATAATATAGTGTACTATGCCTCCATTAAAAACTTTACAAAGGAATAATGACATTAAAATACTGGTAATATATTTTAAATGTAGCCTGTGAATCATATGAGAATATGATTAGTCTTTATCTTTGTGAATATTAGTATATTTTCACTTTAGGAAAATTGATATGTTCTTATCAACACTCAAGTTGATAAACTGCCAAAAACAGAAATGTGTATTTTGATGTCTAAAGGGATGGTTGTATTCAAAATTGCTTTTTGAAGAATTTTAAAGATATTTTTCTTGGGAATAATAAAGCACATCTTTATATTTATATAGATATTCCTGATCAAGTCATAAGAGTTTTCAAAGCAGATCAACAGAGCTGCTACATTATCATCAGTAAAGACACTACAGCTAAAGAAGTGGTTTGTCACGCTGTTCATGAATTTGGTTTGACTGGGGCAACCGATACATATTCTCTCTGTGAAGTTTCTGTTACTCCTGAGGGTGTCATAAAGCAGAGAAGACTTCCAGACCAGTTCTCCAAACTAGCTGATAGAATTCAACTCAATGGAAGGTGAGTAAGATTATTAGTCAGTGTGCTTTTCTTTTTTTTTTTTTTTTCCAATCCTGGGGCTTGAACTCAGGGCTGGGCACTGTCCCTAAGCCTCTCTGTGCTCAAGGCTAGCACTCTACCAGTTGAGCCACAGTGCCACTTCCAGCTATTTCTGTTTATGTAGTACTTAGGAATCGAAGCCAGGTCTTCATGCATGCTAGGCAAGCACTCTACCACTAAGCCATAAGTGTGCTTTTCTGTCAGTATGCTCTTTGAAGTTTTTTTCTGTCATCCAGATGCAAAATCTATTTGGGTTTTTAATGATACTAATCTCAGAAATCATGCCTTACATTCAGTTTTTCATGGGCTTTTCACACCAAGCTATGAGCTTTTCAAGTCTCTTTGCTTTTGTTCCTGGTACCTACTATAAGCCTGCCTAAAGGCAACCAGTAATAAACCTTACAGAGCCTGGATGCTGGATGCTGACCAGATTAATTGGTCGCCATTTTATTCAGTCTCACACAAAGCCTCAACACATGGACAAGATACTGAAAAGTTCGTACCCAGGATATAATCCAATGGCCTCTAATCCAGTTCCTCATTGTGTCTGTTTCCCATCTAAAACCCAAGCTTTTACTGTCTACATTTCTGTCTTTTTGTGACTTTTTTTTGGTGGGCATGGGGGTGGGCATGTGGGGTTTGAATTCAGAGCCTTGAACTTGCTAGATAGAGGTCTACCATTTGAGTAACACCTGCGGACCTTACTGCCCACATTTTACCAACGTTCTGGTCTTTTGAGACTCCCAACACAATCTTCCCTTAAGCTGAACCTCTCTATCCCACTTCTCTAATTTATTCCAAATTCTTCTTGCAAACTAATTCCAAAGGCTTAGGTTTAGACATAGCAAGAACTCACTTCTGTGGTACCAATTTCTGTATTAGTTTTTTGTTTGTTTGTTTATACAGGTACTGGACTTTACACTCAGGGCCTCAAGCTCTTCCTTGGCTTTTTTTCTTCTCAAGGCTAGAGCTCTATCACATTGAGCTATACCTGTTTCCTGGCTGGGGGGAGAGAGAGTTGTGGGGGAAGTGGGGTAGGGGGTGTCTTGGGGCTTGAACTCAGGACTATGTTAATATCCCTTAGCTTTTTTGCTCAAGGCTGGTGTTCTACCTCTTGAGTGACAGCTTCACTTCTGGCTTTTTTGGTGGTTAATTGGATGTAAGAGTCTCAGACTTTATTGCCTGGGCTGCCTTGATTCCACAATCCTCAGATCTTAGCTCTTGAGTAACTAGGATCACAAGTGTGAACCACTGGCACCTGGCTCACTTCCAGATTTTTGGTGGTCAATTGGAGATAAGAGTCTCACAGAGGGAGTTGTGATGGGAGGGCAGGGATGGTAAGGGGAAACAAAGGAGGAGGCAACAATGCTTGATAAGAAATGTACTCTTTATCTTGCTCATGTCATTGTAACCCCTGTAGAGTATTTTCACAATAAACAAAAACTTATTAATTAAAAAAAAAAGAGTCTCGCAGACTTTTCTACCTAGGCTGATTTTGAACCATGATCCTCAGGTCTTGATAGCTAGATCGACAGGTGTGAGCAAACAGTGCCTGGCTCATACTAGTTTCTTGTTGTTGTGACCCAATACGTGACAGAAGAACTTGAAGAAAGAATTCATGTTGCTCACAGTCTCACAAGGTTCAGTCCTGAGAGTGGGAAGTTGTGCAGCAGAGCAGCTCACATCATGACATCCAGGAAGGAGAGAGAATAAAACCAGGGCCCAGTGTAACCTGAAAGGACTGCCCCCTACTGATCTGCTTCTGCCAGACAGGCCCCCCTCCCCTCTCAAGTTTCTGCCACCTTCCAAAATACTACCTCCAGCTGAGGATCAAACATTTAACACATGAGCCTGTGAGAGAAATTCCATAATATATCCTCGTTCACATACACTTTTTAATTTTCAAGACTAGACACACTAGATACTAGATACACTAGATACTCTTGACACATGATGAATAGTTGATACAATGACTTAATCTCATGACACTACCAATGCTGTTTCCACTTTTTATAATAATAGATTTTAAATGGCAGAATAAGGAGACTTCTCAAAAGTCTTCTCTTAAATTTAAAATGTGGTTTTCATTTTTTCTGTTAGCTGATATTCTGTGATCTAATATTTTTGGCAAAATGTTAACAATAAAATAATTCTGAGAGCATAATAAAGAGGGAAAGTGTTCTTACAAATGCAGTCACATTTATGATCATGTTTATTTTTTTTCCTTCTTAGGTATTACTTAAAAAATAACATGGAAACAGAGACATTATGTTCAGATGAAGATGCCCAAGAGCTTGTAAAGGAAAGCCAGCTGTCCATGCTGCAGCTTAGTACCATTGAAGTAGCCACCCAGCTGTCCATGAGGGACTTTGACTTATTTCGTAATATTGAGCCTACTGAATACATTGATGATCTTTTCAAGTTAGATTCCAAGAGGGGAAATGCTCACTTGAAAGACTTTGAGGACATTGTGAACCAAGAGACATTCTGGGTTGCCTCAGAGATTTTAACTGAATCAAATCAGCTCAAACGAATGAAAATCATTAAACATTTTATTAAAATTGCACTTCATTGTCGAGAATGTAAGAACTTCAATTCCATGTTTGCTATAATAAGGTAAGTTTGTACAAGTAGGTGCACTTATCTGTATGGTTTTGTGAGGATCTTGACATAAAGCTGTTTTCTACTTAGGTATTAATTGCCTACGAAAAGAGAAGTTCAGTTAATAAGTCTTTAATGAAGATTTCATTTGTTTTCTGTTCTGCTTTTGAGGAAGAGATACTGAGGATTGAACACATGGACTAATGACCTTGTGCTTGGTTGACAGGCACTCTAGCACTTGAGCCAGGCCCACAGCCCCTTTTACCAGTAGTTGTTTTCCCAGGAAGGGTCTTGATTTAAGCCAGTGCAGCCTTGGCTTTGCTTCTCCTACTTGTGCTTTCCTGTGTCACTGAGGACACAGCAAATACTATACTTAGTTAGCCATTGTTCCTCCCCAGAGCTAGGGTAATGATGAGTGCACCCAGCCACTGGTAGACATAGAGTATGGTTCATGGACTTCTTTTTGCCCAGGCTGGTCTTAAACAACAGTCCTCCAATTTCTGCTCCCAAGTAGCTAAAATTACAGGTTTCTGAGTTGTTCTAAGAATATAAGCAATATACCAAATAAGATGGAAGACTTGAGTGAATAGTCTTATTCCTGATATTAGAAGAAATGCTTTGGCAGTTTCCCCACTCATTATAATGCTTATAGGTTTGTAATATATAGCCTTTATTAGGTTGAGGTTTGGTTCTTCTAAGTGTGTATGTGTGTAAGCTCTTAATAAAGCACTTTATTTAGAAATCATGGCAGGTCCTAACTTTTATTCAGTTGTTGACCTTTTTCTTTTTGGTTAGGGGGCTCGAACTCTTGGCCTGGGTGCTGTCCCTGAGCTCTTCAGCTCAAGGTGAGCCATAGCACCTTCCGGTTTTCTGGAGATAAGACTCACGGACTTCCTGTCCAGGCTGACTTTGAACCATAATCCTCAGATCTCAGCCTCCTGGGTAGCTAGGATTAGAGGCATGAGCCACCTGGTACCCAGCTTTGTTGACTTTTTTTTTCCTTTATGTTCTTTAACTATTTGTTTTTTCTTGTTTCTATTTGTTCTAAATGCTTGTGTTCCTTCCTTATGAATTATATGAATTTGAATTATATGAATATTTCTGTAGTAGTTATTTAAAGAGGTTTGTGTAAGAGCCAAGGTAGGATTCTCAGTTTCCAGGAGTTGGCCTCATGAGTACATTGTTCTGTGCTTTGTTTTCACAGGGAATAAAGGTCGTTATTTACAACTGTTTTTCCCTTCTATCCTCTCATTGTGAAAAGATATTCCTGCCAAAATGTATTTCTGTGTGTACTGATTTAATCTTATTTTCTGACACCCCTTGTTAAAGGAGAAGATCCGCCCTGCCTTACTCCATAAGCCTATGAAGTGTTGTTAGTCCAAATAAGAAATGTTGTTTCAGCAGCTTTGCACTTTTGTTTACCTTATCTTTTGTCAGTCATTGTAATATACTCAATATTTAGATATCTCTTAGTTTGGGTAAAGATAATTTGCATTTATTTTGCTTAACAGTTTTCTTGGGGGGAGGGGTAGGTAAGGATTCTGAGAAGCAAAGGGAACAAATGTATAAACTCCATACCTTAAAAAACAAGTCAAGAGAAAATTTTAAATGTGGTAAAGTCAGATGACTGAAAAGAGGATTAACTGTTAAGAAAATTAAGGCATATTGTGTATACCCACAGATACCCTTGTTCAGCGACTTACCCATGGATGGTAGTGTAGAGATAAAGAGAAGGCAAGAGCTGCAGCCTAAATGGCATGAATCACTTCTCAGTTTAGGGAGCATCTGAGTCTGTGGAAGGAAGACATTGACTGTCTAGAAGTTTACAAGGCAGGATTAAGACGTAGGGATATGGAAGCCTTGGAATCAGGAATACAAATGGACTAAAAAAAAAAAATCTTAGAAAAAAAATGCTACCTCAGTGTTTTTGTCGTTCTCCACATGGCTTAAACCTTTCTCAAATACTGTGGTGTTATTTCTAAGTAAAACAGTATTGTGGCACACTGTTTCTAAAGTTAAATGTCTGTTTATGATATTACTACATCTATCACTTCCGTGGAAACTCTAGTACATGGCTCAAGTGATAGCGCCACAGCCATGAGAGAGAAGGCTGCTCAAGAAGCCCCTAAGTTCAAGCCCAGTACTGCCACCAAATGGTGGGGGAAAGCCATTAATATACAACAGGCAAGTAATAGAATCATTGGAAAGAATTTCTTTTTTAACATTAAGATAGTCCCTTCTTTATTTTGTCATACTTCTGTTCATTTCAACATGTAAAAATATCTCTCCTTTAGCAATAGAAAATTTGATGCATACACTTTACTGACTTGAATCTACCCTCTCCCCCAAGTCCCTTTTTACTATTTTTATTCTTGTCTTTGACAGTGGCTTAAATCTGGCACCTGTAGCACGACTTAGAGGTACTTGGGAAAAGTTACCAAGCAAATATGAGAAACATCTCCAGGATCTACAAGACCTTTTTGATCCATCAAGAAACATGGCAAAATACAGAAATATTCTCAGTAGTCAAAGCATGCAGCCTCCAATCATCCCACTCTTCCCTGTTGTCAAGAAAGACATGACATTTCTACATGAAGGTATTTAAAAGTTACCTGTTAAATTCATGTTTAGCTTCAGCTAATTATACAGCACTGTGATTTATTACAGCATTGTAGCGATTAGCATGTAACTGAATTAGTTTATTCCAGTGTAGTGATTATGTCATGATTAAATGCAGCAAATTTTGGTATTGGAAAGCCACATGGTTAAAAAGAACAAGTTGAAATGCTTATTGTATACATCCAAAATAAAAACTTTACACACAGAGATCTTTTGTTATTTGAGACAGGTGTTGCTGTATAGCCTGGGCTGGCCTCAAACTCATGATCTTCGTGCCTTCTCCCGAATGCTGGTTACACCTGTGTTTCACCATGCCCAGCCTCATTTTTTATTTTTTTGGCACTAGTACTAGAGCTTGAACTTGGCCTCGCACTTGTTCTGCTTTTTCAGTCCTAGCTGACGCTCTACCACTTGAGACACACCTCCGGTACAAAATTTTGTTGGTTAATTGGAAACAGTGTCTTGGACTTTTCTGCCCAGGCTGACTTAGAACTGCAATCTTCACATTTCAGCCCACTGAGTAGATCAGATTATAAGTGTGAGCCACTGACATCCAACTTCCCCTCAGGCTTCTTTTGTTTTTGTTTTTTTTCCCCAAGTGAACTAACACAGAAAAGTGCCTAAAACAAATGAACAGCTATAATGAAATTTGACAGAACAAACACCTTCATGGTGAACATTCCCTGACTCCTACCCAGTTACTACCCTCTTCTTCCTCCCCCAGGGTAACTACTATCCTGACTTCTAATTTTATATTTTAGTTTTAACTGTTCCTGAACTTTTATAAATAGAATATAACACATTTGTTATCTTACATTATAGTTTGTTTTGGCCTCTGGCCTATTCTGGTCAACATTGAATTATTAAGATTCTTCCATGTTTTCCTAAACTATGCATATAACATTGTATAAAAACAATACAATAGATTCATTTATTTGTTTGATGTTTATTTTGTAGTTTGCTTTGCTAACCTGTTAGGTGAATAAGGTGCCTATTCTTGTATGTAACTCTTTATGCATATACGTTTTTACTGGCCATACATTACATTCAGGGTGAATTTGTGGATCCTGATATTTGTATAATCAACTTCAGGAAAACATTTGGTGTCCACTGAAGTTGATGAGTGGTTTTCTAGGACCCATTAAAACAGATGGCTTGGTATTTTTCCTTAGGACATTTTTCAGTAATCAGGTCTGCAAAGTTTTTTGCCCTTCTAATTTTACCTGTTAGTCCTGATCCCTGTTCCTGTATTGTCTTAAACACTTTTCATTTTTTTATGCTTCATCCCAGATATTTTCTTCTTTCCCACATTCCAATTTATTGATCCTAATCAATTACTTTGGTCTAATTAATTCAGTGACTAGTGTACTGTTAAGCTCATCATAAGTTCTTAATTTATTAATGTATCTTTTTTTTAGTGTCTTGTTTATTTATTTTTTTTTGTCTTTTTTGGTACTGGAGATCAAACCCAGGACGTTGCACTTGTTAGGCAAGCGCTTTGCCACTGAGCTACATCCCAGCCCTCTTGTTTATTTTTTTAGTTCCATATTACTTATCCAAGTTTTCAGTGATTTTTTTTTTATATATCTAGCCTTGTCTCTGATTTTCTTCATAATCTGGATCCCCTGTGAATCTCATTATTTCAGACTTTAGTTATGCACTCTTTTTTTTTTTTCTTTTTTTGTTGGTCATGGGGCTTGAACTCTGGGCTTAGGCACTGTCCCTCAGCTCTTCAACTGAAGGTGAGTGCTCTACCACTTGAGCCACAGCGCCACTTCCAGTTTTCTTGTGGTTTATTGGAGATAAGAGTCTCACGGACTTTCCTGCCCAGGCTGGCTTTGAACCGCGATCCTCAGATCTCAACCTCCTGAGTAGCTAGGATTACAGAAGTTGAGCCACCAGCGCCTGGCCAGTGCTTTGTATTTTTTGACAAAGGAATAGATGTTGTATATAAAAATAATTTTTAAAAAAACTGAGGTTGAATGACACTTTATTTCTCCGAAGAGAATTAAACCTTGTTCAGCTAAAGGTGCTCATAGTGTATAGTCCTGAGATTCCCAGCCTAAAGCATCGGAAGATTTATTTGGATTAACATTACTCTCTTTACCTCAACAAGCAAAGTATTTCAGTTCATTTTTTTCTTTTTTAACTTGAACTTGAGGCCTCAAACTTGCTAGGCTTGCTTGCTCTACCAGCTGAGTTTTTTACTGGTTATTTTAGAGAAGGAATCTCTCAAGACTTTTCTACCCAGACTATCCTCAAACTGTGGTTCTCTGTATCTCAGACTCCTGAGTAACTAGTATTGTAGGCTCATTTCCACCTTCTGAAATCAGCAGGTTACTTAGAAAGTACCTAACAATGACATTTCTGTATTTTCTGAGGTATTTGTGGTCTTTAATTGCGGTCTTCACACATTTTTATGTCCAATTTTATAACTGTTCTTGGCTGATAGGTTATTCTATTTGCCTAGTCTTATCATCTCAAAATTTCATTGTCACTTAGGAGGCTGAGATCTGAGGATCATGGTTCAAAGCCAGCCCAGGCAGGAAAGACCATGAGACTCTTATCTCCAATAAAGCACTAGGAAACCTAGAAGTGGTGCTGTGGCTCAAGCAGTAGAGCACTCACCTTGAGCTGAGGAGCTGAGGGACAGCGCCCAAGCCCAGAGTTTAAGCCCCACAACCGACAAAAAATAGAAGGGTTGGGAAGGTGGCTCAGTGGTAGAGCGCTTGCCTTGCATGCCTGAGGCCCTGGGTTCGATTCCTCAGCACCACATAAGAAAAAAGAAAAAAGCCAGAAGTGGCGCTGTGGCTCAGGTGGTAGAACGCTAGCCTTGAGCTGAAGAGCTGAGGGACAGCGCCCAGGCCCAGAGTTCAGGCCCCACGACCGGACCCAAAAAAAAAAAAAAAAAAAAATTTTTTATAGCCAGGTGTAGTATCTCATTCCTGTAATCCCAACTACTCTGGACACTAAGACTGAGAGGATTGTTATTTGAAGCTAGCCCACAGAAAAAAAAAACAAAAAAAACCCTGTGAAACTGTCTCCAAAAAGAAGATGCGCTGGGGTTTTGGCTCATACCCACAGAGCAAGCCATGCAAGTGGAGGCCCTGAGTTCAAAATCCTAGTACTGGTTCAGTAAATAAATAAGCCAAACATTAATTTGAAAGCTTAAAAACTTGCTTTTATTATATGATTTTATTATACATTATAGGAAACGACTCCAAAGTAGATGGCCTAGTAAACTTTGAGAAGCTAAGAATGATTGCCAAGGAAATTCGTCAAGTTGTTCGAATGACTTCTGCAAATATGGACCCCGCTATGATGTTCCGACAGAGGTATGACACCGAGAGGCATCCAGAGTGACAGATACTCATATGTATCATTTTTCCTGCACTGCAAGGGCCTGACTCACATCATTCTCAAATAGTTTCACAATAACCTAACTGGTAGGAAGTACATCTGAAGATGTAGAGCAGAGCAGCAGAGCAGCTTCTCTGATTTGCCAAGATTTGAACCCCAGCTTTCACTATAACTTATCTGAGTGTATTAGTAGGTCTATATTGTTTTTTAAATTTCCAGGATACACACCTAAGAAAATCTGGTTTCTAACCTAACATAGAAAGTATCCATCGGTAGTATGTCTTATTTTTACCTAGTTTCTTAAAAATACAGTTCTAATTCAAACTTCATTCTTTTAAAGCAGTTCTTTTTCCTCAAGTTATAATGCTACTCTTTATTTGGATGAATTTTTTCACAGGATTTAGAAAGTACAAATTTAATTGTTATCCTTAGAAAATAATTCTACTCTATTAATCTGATCTTCTACAAATACTTTTTAAAATTCATTTTTAATAAAATACAAAGACTTTCTCAAATATCTATATGAAATTTATAGCAAGTAGGTTGATAAGAAGTTCCTACTAATTTTCATAATTTTTAGAGTGTCTATAGATATAATAATTTAAATTTTTCTAATTTTCTTTTGGATCTCTATATAGGATATTAAAGTGGAATAATTTACAGAAGTAGATAAAAATCTCCACACATATATATTGTCTCCCCCATTGTCTCCTTTTCTCCTCCCTCTTTCCCTTTTTCTCCCCCCTTTTTCTTTCTCCTCCTCTTCCTTTCTCCCCCTCTGTCTCTTCCTCTCTCTTCCAGCTCTTGCTCCCTCTTCCCTCCTCCATCTCTTCTCCCAAGGAAACAAGAATACCTAATCCTTTGTAATACAAAACCAGCACGTGTCTGGATTATTTTGTTTTCTTACACAGCTATTTAGACATCTTTGTTTCTGCAGTTTGTTTTTGTTGTAGATCTCACCGTTTACTCTAGTTGAGCAATTGTCAAAGTATGAAAGGAAGGAGTGTGCCAGATCTCCTCTTCTCTACCATCCTATTTCTGCCCCTTGAGATCACTGAGAGAGCTGTCATTGCTCAAAAATGTAGAAGAAAAAAAAAAACCAATAAGAACCAGGGACCAAATCAAACTTGGAGGAGGCTTATTTGTCTGCTTTTGTTGTGTGTGTGTCCTTTGTACAGTGCCCTTCCACTCCCTGTTGTCATTCACTCATATTTGTTACTATTCTGGTCTCTGAAGACATGAATTTGTGACCCTGTCAGACCAGATGATAATATACCAAGTACAAGATATAATCAGGAATGAACCAAAAAAACCTGTCAGTTTCCTTGGGAAAAGCCTCAATTGAGTGAAAGGTATGAGGGAAAACAAACATATATATGTTTAAATCTGACTATTTCCCAAATCAGTTTGATCAACCAATACTAAAATATACCATCTTTCCTTAAGCAATTGCTCATGATGGTGGTGTGTACTTACCTCATATGGGCAAAATAATTCCTTTTAGCATTAATCCCATTTGTAAGCAAAATGGCATCTTTATTCAAACATGTAGCATAAAGACAGTGAGGGTTTGGGGTTTTTTTTGTTGTTGTTGTTTTTGTTTGTTTTTGTCCATTGTGTGGCTTGAACTCTGGGCCTGGGTGCTGTCCTTCTGCTCTTCAGCTCAAGGCGAGCACTCTACCACTTGAGCTAGAGCGCCACTTCTGGTTTTCTGGTGGTTTATTGGAGATAAGAGTTTCCCAGCCTTTCCTGTCCAGGCTGGCTTTGAACCATGATCCTCAGGTCTCAGCCTCCTGATTAGCTAGGATTACAGGCATGAACCACCAGCGCCAGGCCAAGACAGGTTTTTTTAAGATGGGGTTTCACCATGTTGCTCAAGCTGGCCTCTACCACATGCACCTCTTGCCTCAGCCTCCAGGTGCTTCTAGAACAGGTATCTAGGCCACCACCCTAACTTGCTGATACAATTTTCTATCCATTTTAAGTTGGATTTGCAAGCCAATATTACTGACTAAATTCTTTGCCAGAGAAATTTCCCCACTTAGGTGAAATGTAATTTCACCTGTCAGTTAAATGGCTCACATTTTTTCAAGAATAGTATTCAGAAAGACAGTATTCAGTATATAGACAGGGGAGGTAGCTCAGTGGTGCCATGTACAAAAAATATAAATATAGACAGATCAAATACAAATACAAATATAGAAAAATATAGAGATATAAATATAGAAAGATCCTTTTTTAAAAAATTCCCTAGAAACTTCGAATTCTAGATTTATACTAAGTAAATGTTTACCCCTAAGCTTCTTTCTTACTCACATTAACTGCTTCGTGAGTTAGGTATTCAAAATACATTTGGACCTGGACATTGGTAGCTCACTCCTGTAGCTACTCTGTAGAAAACTGAGATCTGAAAATTGTGGTTCAAAACCAGCCCAGGCAGAAAAGTCCATGAAATTCTTTATCTCCAGTTATCCAGCTAAAAGCTGAAGTGGAGCTGTGGCTCAAGTGGTAAAGCACAAACTTAGAACTAAAAAGCTCAGCACAGTGCCCAAGCTCTGAGTCCAAGCCCTAGAACTGGCACGCACACATGCATTTGATCTGAAACATTTAGAAATATATGTGGAGTTTTTCTGGCCTTCAAGACCTATCATAACTTACTGTAATATTCTGCATTTCATTAAAGGTCATTTTATTGTTAAGCTGTGATTTTTTTTCTTAATAAAATTTTTCCATTCTGTTCTGTCTGCATAATTTCTGTGACTCTCAACTGTTGTCTTTTATCTGTGCTTTCCTATTCAAACACATGCTTCAATGTTTGTGGCTCTTGCTTACAGGAAGAAGAGGTGGCGGAGTCTGGGGTAAGTGTAGAGAGAAACACAACTGAAATAAAGGTTGTGCAACTCTTAACATATATATACACGTATATATTGCATCCTTTTTTCATTAATGCACGCATATCAAATAGCATGCATTCTATTAACTCTGTCAGCCTATATTCCTGACAAGTGCCTTTTGCTAACAAGGTAAAAGCAGAGATAGAACTAGCTTTTTTGTGTTCTAATGGGTTTGGGGTATTTGTTGCTTTTTTTTATTGACATGCCACAAGGCCTTTAAGATTTAAATTTAGCAGGTTTCAGTTAAATGATGATAGTATTGAATATTATATACTTAGTATATTCCATATACTACTATCCCAAGCACACTTAAATCAGTGATCTTATTTAATTTTCCTCTCATACTATGAGTAGATGCTTTTATTCTCAAGTCACAGATGGGGAAAATAGAATTATGCAGTCTTACAGCTCATTAATAGTATAGCCAAACCTAGGCAGTTTGATTCGAGTTCACTCTTAGTAAATACCCTGTTTTATAAAAGTAAAAAATACCTTGTTAAAGATGTAAACATGGATGAGAGGTCTGTTGATAAAAGTTTTATTTTCTGACATCTCCGATTATAGGCAGCTTTTATCCAAGCTATATTATGACATTCCTCACATCCACAAATGCCTGACACTTGAAGCAGATATCAGCTCTACTTACAAACTTACCTCTCTGTAAAGCTGTGAAAGAATCAAACTGTCACTTTTTTTTTTGTTAAAGGAAGTTCAGGTCCCTGCCCCTTCATAGTTAGGGATTTATTTAGAATCATAGAGTATTGAAGATTTTATATATTATGTGCCTGCTCCTTTATTTTTAGATGAAGGAAGAAATGGCTTTTGTGTGTGATGAGATGCATAAGGGGGCTTTTGTTTATTTTAATGATAATAAACTGAAGTTAGTTGCATTTATTACAGGTAAGAGGGTTTTTTGTTTGTTTTTGTGTTTGAGCCACCTCCTTGAGCCTTGTCTTATTGTGGTCTTTTCTGTTAAAGCTTGGTCACCTTGACTTTCCTGCTATTTTCTTCCTCCTACTTTGTGTTTCTTGTGTACTTTCTTCTGCATCATACATTTACGTCTTGGTCTTTTCTGGTTCTTCTTACTGAACACAGAAGTTGAAACCTGGCATTACTACTGTGCAGCATACTTGACAGTATATCCTAGTGGGTGTTTGGGGTGATTGAATGCCTTATGTTAATTACCAAAGTCCCTGTTCGTTCAGCTGTAGGGTTTGCCTTGTCTGATACTGATGCTTGTGTACATTAGGTATTTTCCTTTTACAGAGAGAATTTGCTATTTTGGAAATAGTTTACAAAGGTATTTTATAGTTATAATGTTTTCATTTCTTGAGGTTTTATATTCTGCATTTATTGACCTTATTTTTTGTTTGTTTTTATTTTTTGGCCAAGACACGAACTCAAACTTGGTAATTGACAACTTTGCTCATTGGCTGGCACTCTACCAACTGGCCATGCCTCCAACCTGTTTAATTTGGAATATCAGCTAAGATAAAAATCACTAACTATTAGTATTAAAGTCTCGTAAATGTTAGACTTGATTTTTCTGCATTTGAGCCCAAGATTTCACCAGTTGGTTTTATGTACTAAGAAAAATCACTGCATTCTCCTCTAACTGCTCAAGTTTTTTACTGTATGCTTATTTAAAGCAGCTCTCATAAGCCTATGAACTTAGGTTTGGATTCTTATCACACATCACCCTCATGTATATTAAAGAGGAAAATATAAGCAAAGTACATTGATTTAGGCTTTCTAAAACTTCTTTATGATCATAATATGAATCTTCTGGATCACTCTGTCTTTAGCTTCTGGTTTTCATCCTCCCCACCTCCATGTACAAATACATGTGCACATACTTATACACACACACACACCACAGTACTGTCCAGTGTGCCTTACAGTGAGTGTATTGGCAGCACATCATTCTAAAGCACACCATTAAAGAACTAAAAGTTCCTCAGACTGGACTCTTTAAGTTGGCTTTACAAATACTTAAAAGCTAGTTTTTTTTTTTTTTGTTGTTGTTGTTGTTTTTGTCAATTGTGGGGGCTGAACTTGGCCTGGGCGCTGTCCTTCAGCTTTTCAGCTCAAGGCTACCACTGTACCACTTGAGCCACAGCACCACTTCCAACTTTTTCTGTGCTTAGGAATCAAACCTAGGGCCTTATGCATGCGAGGCAAGCACTCTATCACTAAGCCAACTTCCCAGCCCCTAATTTTGTGGGGTTTTTTATGCCTTCTAGCTTAACTCTATGATCAAGTTCTCCCAAAAGGTTGAAAATACAATTCATTAATATCTCCGGACTTTTTCCCCAACCATTCTTCAAGTTTTGAAGTTTCTGCATACTGGTTTCTCTACTGATCAATAGCAATAGAAAGGTTCAAGGCTCTTTAAAAGTGATACCAAAAACAATGCTGTAATAGTTTTTCAACTGTTCCACTTGATTTACAGCAAAAACATTCTGATTCAGTGTTTATTTTAGACGAGGTATGTGAGCACTGAAGAGCATCTTGTTGTACAGTGTTGATAATGTTTTCAGAATGTGGACCTGAGCACTGGTGGCTCATGCCTGTAATCCTAGCTACTCAGGAGGCTGAGATCTGTGAATCATGGTTCAAAGTCAGCCTGGGCAGGAAAGTCTGTGAGACTTTTATCTTCAATAAATTACTCTGAAAAGGCCAGAAAGTGGCACTGTGGCTCAAGTAGCAGAGCACTAGCCTTGAGCACAAAGAGGCTCAGGGGTAGTATCCCAATCGGCAGTGGGGATGAGGGGGGAGAGTGGTATAAAAAGTAGGCTGAGAGATACTGTTAATTAGCTTAGAATGGCAACTGCCTTCAAAACAGAAACCATCTAACAATCTTGCTCGCCTTATTAGGGCAAACAGCATCACAAGGCTGTTTTCCTTTATTTCTAGATGTAGTCTTTGTGTAAGGAAGCATGACAGAAAGAGCAAAGTGAAGCTGCAGCTTATTTGAATTATGATTCTTTCTAACCAGTCAAGGCCATTGCAGAAGTAAAATCTCAGATCCCTATACTTAGAACCCAACGTTTTATGTTTGAATGGGACTGTTGTGTTACATCTGATGTCTGGCTTCATTGAATTAAGTATGTAAGTGTTGTTATTCTCAGCTAATTATTTTTTTGGTTACTGTCTTAATTTTTGGCCAAAAGGTGGTAATTGGTAAAATTAATCCACATGCTCAGTTGAACCTGCTGTAGACATGGTGATTGCAATAGCATGTCTCAAGTAATACAAACAAGCAAAGATGCTATAGAAACTTCCTTGCAGAAGAACCCTTGGTGTAGGTGGCCTTGGAGCAGAGGATTTTTTTTTTCTTAGCACAATTGTGCCACAGATTACATAGACACAAATGCAGGTCGAATGGAGTCGTTGCTCAGGGAGGAATTGTATCTTGTTCTTGTGACTGCTGTATTTTGCTCATTCTTGTTCTTAATTCAGAACAGCGCCATGTATGCCCAATTACTTTGCATTAATGCTCTGTCTTTTAACTCATTTCCATCAGCATGCGATAGCATTAACAGAACAAAATCCTTTACTCTTCATTCTCCTGTGCTCATTTCTATTTACAGCCTCTGACTGTGATTTCCATCTTCCAGGTCATTGAGTCAAGGCAGCACAAATTCAAACATGCTGGATGTGCAAGGAGGTACTCACAAAAAACGGGCACGCCGCAGCTCTCTGCTGAACGCCAAGAAGCTCTATGAGGAGGCCCAAATGGCACGCAAAGTGAAGCAGTATCTCTCAGGTCTGGATGTGGAGACAGATGAGGAGAAGTTCCAGGTGATGTCACTGCAGTGGGAGCCTGCATATGGTACCTGTGAGTACACACTTTCCTTTCTGTGACACTAAAGATCACCACACAATAGACACTTCATTCTCAGGAATTGTGCTGAAGCACCAGTAAAATAGTTAATTGGCTCAGAAGCCTTACTGACTACTCAAGCATCCTGGGAGTCTATTAATCATGTACAAATTCCAGTCATTGCTAATATTTACTGTGTGTGAGAAATAGATAAGTAATTTTTCTTTAAAGAGCCTTATAAAGACATCTTAGATTATAAGAGCTGTATTTCTGCTTGGGAACATTTTTTTGCATTCACCTGTAAATGAAGCAAGAAGTGAAATTTTTACCTTTCTAAATTTAATGAAAAAGTAATTACCAAGCAGAATCTGTTTAAAACATTTGAGATAATACTAGGTGGCAGTGAAGTGAAACAAGAAAAATACCAGACACATTCTGATACTGTTAATAGCTAGAAAGGACAGTGAGGCCTAGTACTAGTGTTCATGTCTATAATCTTAGCGACTTAGGAGGCTGAGATCTGAGGATTAAGATTCAGAGCTAACCCAGCAGTAAAGTCTGTGAAACTCTTAACTGTAATTATCCACCCAAAAAAGCCAGAAGTGGAGTTGTGATACAAGTGGTAGAAGGCCAGCCTTGAGTGAAAAAGCTAAGGTACAGCACCCCAGCCCTGAATTCAAATCCCGGTACCCGCTCTTAAAAACAAGATGCTTTTACTTGGTTTATATTGAGGGGAGGGGAAAATGCCATAGCTCTAACCAGAGGATTCAGTTATTTAATAAGCCATTGTGTATAGTCTCAGGAATCCCTGTATTTTCTTTTTTTTTGGGGGGGGAGGGTGGTCCAGTCATGGGGCCTGAACTCTGGGCCTGGGCGCTGTCTCTCAGCTCTTCAGCTCAAGGCTAGCGCTCTACCACTTGAGCCACAGCACCACTTCCAGCTTTTTTCTTTTTGCTTATGTGGTGCTGAGGAATCGAACCCAGGGCCTCATGCATGCAAGGCAAGTGCTCTACCACTGAGCCACCTTCTCAGCCCAATTCCTGTATTTTCATTCTGAGATGTTACCTGATTCTTGCCCTAAAAATATTCTGTAGGCTGTCATAATGAATGTCTGTCTCCTAACTATAAGGAAACACAGTCATGAGGGTATCAGAATAAAGGAAGGGCAAAAAGTGAACCCAACATACCAATGGGCTTTCTTTAGGAATGAAGCCTAGGAAGGGAAATACGTACCCTCTTTCCCCCTTACCACTCGGGCTCTTTATTTATTTATTTATTTATTTTGTCGGTCGTGGGGCTTGAACTCTGGGCCTGGGCACTGTCCCTCAGCTCTTCAGCTCAAGGCGAGCGCTCTACCACTTGAGCTACAGCGCCACTTCCGGTTTTCTGGTGGTTTATTGGAGATAGGAGTCTCACGGTCTCTCCTGCCCGGGCTGGCTTTGAACCACGATCCTCAGATCTCAGCCTCCTGAGTAGCTAGGATTACAGGCGTGAGCCACCAATGCCCGGCTCACTCGGGCTCTTTAACTATTAGGAGAAAGAGTATAGAGTGGGGAGGAGTCGTGGATGGAAGCCGGGTGAGATGGAGGTGGAGTGGATAAGTAGTGTTATTTTGACCGAGGTGCTTCAAAGTCTCAACAGCCTCTGTGCTCATCAGGGGTGTCAGCATTCCATGCAGCCTTGGTCTCCGGCCTTCTCCAAAACCACAGGTATATTTGTTCAAAACCACAGGTATATTTGTTCAAAACCACAGGTATATTTGTTTAGTAGTGGAGGGAGGGGAGTTCTAGGATATGGCTGTTGGGGGAACGTGGTGAGTCACTACTATAACTACATTGAGACAAGTTGAACATCTATTTTTGCTTTTCTTTTGGTGTTTAAAACAAATACATCATAAAGTGCTGAGGTTGTACCTGCATGAACCATGCTGATCAGCTGTCTGAAGGATTGATAGGACTGTCTGGAGAATGAATACTTGCCTTTGGATGATAGTATTGGCTTTTATACAACAGAGGCAGTGATTTGTTTCTCTTTTCTATACTGAAGAACATGGGGTATTAGAGAGACTTCCATGCTTTTGTGAAATTCATCTGTTACATGGTGGGAGGAACTTCCCAGCCTAGGGAATTAAAGCTGACTTAATAGAAACCCAGAGAACGTGGAGTTGAGGGAAGCAGGTTGCTGCCAGGACCTTTGAGATTTTTGTTTTCGGGATTTGGGTGCTTTCTTATGTGCAAGACATAAGGAAGGTCAATGATGTGATCAGATTGTCGTTCATTCCACTGTTGTCCCTAGAATGCCGTGTCGGCCTCTGGGATTGATACAGCAAGCGTGTTTAGTAATATAGATGACACCAAGACCTCATCTCAAACTGAGTTGCATATATGCTTCCCATGTAATAGGTAGAAGAATCAAAGTCAGAGGCCAAACCAAACCCAAAAACAAATTTAAAAAAAACAAAGCCAAAAGCACTGAGGGCATGGCTCCAGTGTAGAGCAGTAACTAAGTCCTGAGCGCAAATTCCAGTAGCAGATTATTCTACAGTAATTTCAGAGGTAATATTTTAGTTAAATGAAATTCCTTGAAAATTAATTTTCAGGGAGCTAAAAATAAGTTTTATATGTATTGTTTATATTAGTGGTAATAAATCTTGCCTAAAAAAGTAGTTACTGTGAGGTGCCAGTAATACTAGCTAAGATCTAAGGATCACAGTTTGAAGCCAGCTGAGGGAAGAAAGTTTGAGACTCTAACCTCCAGTTAACCAGCAAAAGCCACAAGTGTTGTTGTGGAGCTGTGGCTCAAGTGGCAGAGCAAAACAGCTCAAGAACAGTGCCCAGGCCCTGAGTTCAAGCCCAAGACTAGCACAGTTTAAAAGGAAAAAAAAAAAAGTTACTTATTTCTTCTCTCTCCTGTTAGTGACCAAGAATTTAAGTGAGAAAAGATCAGCCAAATCATCTGAAATGTCTCCTGTGCCTTTGAGGTCAGCTAGCCAAACAGCTAAAGCCCACCTGCATCAGCCCCACAGGGGGAGCCAGATGCTTCCGGTGCCCGCCGTTAACCTGCATCCCGTCAGGAAGAAGGTGCAAGCTAGAGACACTGCACTGAGTGAGTATTTACAGTAAGATTCATTTCATTCACATTTCCAGGGAAATGCACAAAGGATTGTCCATAATCCAAAGATCAGGTGTTAGGCTGTGTAATGTTATTTATCACTTCATGAATCCCAACTTGTTTCATTTTATTGGAATCTGTTTTTATCAACAGGAAAGTTATAGCCTCATATCTTGGGTATTTACATCAAATCTTGATGTAGGTACCAAGTTCAATTCAAGATTTGGTTTCAATATATCAAGGGCTTCCTACATGCAGATAGGTGTTTAATCAATTATCTAGTTGGTTGTTACGAAAAAACCTCCTCTGAAAACCTAATTAGGAGAAAAAATGTAAAGTATTTCAGTGTAACGTACACATTTTCCCCCTTATAGGTCATATTGACATTGTGCAACTCTGTGTGTGTGTGCGTGCGTGCGTGCGTGCGTGCGTGCGCGCGCGCACACACGCACATACGTATATGCTCGTAGTGGGTTTCACTCAAGGCTGACCACTCTACCACTTAAGCCACAGCTCTGCCTCCAGCTTTTTGTTGGTTAACTGGAGATAGAATCTATAGAAAAATAAATAACCAACCCCTTGGGGTTGGGGTTGGAGTTGGTAGCGCGCTAGTTAGTGAGTGAAAGTGGAGCATGTACCAAGTTCAAGTCCACATCTTGGACCAAGGAAAAAAAGAGTCTTGTGGAATTTCCTGCTTTGGCTGGCTTGAATCATGGTCCTCAGACCTCAGCATCTTGAGTAGCTACGAGGTGTGAGCCACCAGCACCCAGCCCAAGTGACTTTTAATTATTGTTTTGATAGGATCATTATTTTTGGAGGCTAGATTGGATTTAATTTCTAGCAACGTTACATGGCCTATGAATTATACCTAATACATATTTGGTAGAAGTTTGTGAATGTAAGTTGACCTTATTTGAGATACAAAGTTCAATTAGAATCACCTTCTTCTTTGCCACATTTTGAACCCACTGATTCAGACCCTCAGACAGATAACTTGTTAATAATGAGTTTGCTATCCTGGGGTACATGCTGCGTATGAAGAGCAAAATCAACAGGCTTTTAGCAGAGAAAAGGAGAGGCTTCTGAAGGTTTTTTGTTTTGTTTTTTGTTTTGTTTTTTGGGGGGGTCCAGTCATGGGGCCTGAACTCTGGGCCTGGGCGCTGTCCCTCAGCTCTTCAGCTCAAGGCTAGCGCTCTATCACTTGAGCCACGCCACTTCCAGCTTTTTTCTTTTTGCTTATGTGGTGCTGAGGAATGGAACCCAGGGCCTCAGGCATGCAAGGCAAGCGCTCTACCACTGAGCCACCTTCCCAGCCCCTTTTGTTTTGTTTTAAGGTAACAGTTACACAGAACTTGAAGGCTCTTCAAGAAGCAGGCAGTGTCTGTGGGAACACACAGAGGAAGGGGCGTACACATGCACACCTGACCACACTGACCACATAGCATTGCACGTGTGTGAACACACATGAGGCTTGTGCACGTCCGAGGCCGCACTGACTGCACAACATCATACATGCAGCAGGGAGAGCCCTTGGTGCAAACCTTTTAAGCTGAAGCACTGAGTGGGAGAGGAGGGTGGGCTAACAGTTGGAATACTCAATGTACTGTGTGAAGAAAGAGACACTTGATGTGACAGGCGGGGGGGGGGGAAGGGTGGCAGAAAGTGCACTGCACACATATGTACAAATGGACATGTTAAGTCATAACCCTTCGTACAACCATTTGTAGACGAAAATTGTAGACGAAAAACATATAGAACTAGCAGAACCACTGCCTCCCCCAAAATGAACAGGAAGGTTTCAGAAAGTTGATTTGAGCAGCAGAAACAGCTTGGGATCTGCCAGGGGCTCTAAGCCCTCCACTGACCACAAGTGACATGCAGTGTTGAAAAGCTGTAGTGGCTGAGACTGACACTAAGTGCCTTGTGACTGTCACGCGTGGGTCCCAGGGCCTTACTGCCGTTAGATCTCTACAGAATAATCCTCTAAGACAGCCAGTAGTTACATACATACTGCCAGTAAGTGGGCAAGCTGGGGGCTGAGCCCAGGCTGACTGGCTCTAAAGTCCTTGCTTTTAACTAACATGCTAGCAGCTTCCAGGGCACAAGAAGTGAAGCCATCACTATGTTGAAATTACAACTTGCTGGGCTAAAGGAAATTTGTCAGTGAGAAGCCATAAAGAGATTTGAAGCTAAGTAATATGGTACATGCGTGCCTGTAACCCTTACACTTGCAAAATGGAGGATGGAAATTTCAAAGCCTTGGCTATAACAGATACTGAAAAGGAAAGGTGGGTAAGCAGATGGAAGGGAGGGAGGGAGGGAAAAGGAAGGGCACGCAAGTTCCACTGCAAATTCCCTTTTGAAAAGGAAGGTGGAGTACAGCAAGACTAGTGGTCGGAGTTTGAGAAGAAAGCTGATGGCCCAGTTTGGTCAAAGATGCTCAAGGCCTGGACTTGTTTGGTGAAAAACTGGTCGAGAACATGGGATACAAAATTGGAAAGGTTGATAGATGATTTCTTAGTTGGAATGGAAGGAGGAAGGAATTTAGCTCTGGTTTCTTACCTGGGTATCATTGCCTGAGGTGATACTGTACCAACTTTCTTCCCTGTGTTATATGGCACTGTTTATAGATCTATCGTGTTTACATTGTTAACTGCATTTAGGGGTGTGAGTATTGTTCATTGTGGAAATGCTGTTACTGTTACTCTGCTTGCTTCCTTGGTGCTGCTTCATTCAGGGGAGGATGGATATAAAAAGTTGAGCATTGTTCAAGTTTGACCTACACTGAACAAGGCCAGCTCTTGGACAAAGATAGTGGTAGAATTTTATAAGAATGTTTCTTGTGAGCTCCATGCTATTTTTTTTTCATGATTCTTTTTGTTGTTTACTTTCCTCCTGTAACATGAATTTAGAGCTCTTGCAAAATGGCTGCCAGCTCTTGTGTCCCCACAGCACAGCTGTGAGAGAAGACAGTATGACCCAGACCCTCACTGCCCAGGCCTCCTCTTAGAGGGCAGAGAAGAGCTTCAGTCTCTGTCTTCTAACGGGATTGCAAATAACTGTGTCCTTTGGGGGGTACTGTATTTAGACTAGTTTGAAACTGAGTTCCCTCATGCCACCAAACAAAACAGTGTGGTAAGGCTGACCAGCTGACATTGAATGAGAAACCTAGATGTAAGAATCTGTGCCATGACCCATGGCCGTCCCTCACCAGCATCCGGGTGGCAACACTAGCCATTGTACACCAGTGGCTCTGCTTATGTAGCAGTCTAGGCAGCCGCACTTCCAGGTGACTGATGTTCATTGGCTTCTTTGGTTGTAGTTTTAGGTACAAATTTACCTCAGAAAGTTTTAGGCGGTGAAGAAGTCAGTGGTAAGAGACATGCAGAAGACACTGTCTCCATGGCGTCCTCTCTGCATTCCAGTCCCCCCGCGTCTCCTCAGGGCTCCCTGCGCAAAGGTAAGTCAGCTGCTCCCATCCAGTGCTTTCCAACACACCCTTTGCTTTTCCGTCTATACACAAGTGATAGGAAAGAATACAGCCATAAATTTACTACATAGCCTGCAAAATTAAGAACTTTCGGGGGATGGGAAAGAAGTGGATGATATCAACCAAGGTACATTATGTTCATAAACTGATCTGTTTGTTGAATGGTAATTCCTTTGTACAACTACTAAAAAACCATGTCTTTTTTTTAAAGAGCAAATGATAAAAAAGCATCCAGAAAAGCATTATTCTCAAAGCCTACTTTTTGAACTTTGATGTTTCTTGTTGATTTATTCAAGTGTTCGTGTAACTAGGAATCCATTATTCAAAGTGTGATAGGGTGAGAAGCATACATAAAAATGAAGACAGAAGTCGTGGTTATTTTGGTCTGTGCCAACTCGTAGTGTTACTATCTGTCAAATTTTTCTATACTTGAACACTTCTATGGAGTATTTGCAAAAATATCTACAAAGTTTTTAACCAACTATAAAATATTTAGAAAGAAATGTTGAGGTTGATGCTTTGCTCTTTCTAATAGAGTGTCTTTTTTTCCTTTATCGAGCTTTAAAATAACATTTACCTTTATGGGATTTATTCAGAATTTTGTGATGTAAAAAATGAAATCCTGCATGTACATTTTCCTAATTCATGCCCAAACTTTTCTTAGCCTGGGCAGTACAAGGAGATACCATTTTATGTGGCTAGCAAAGACCCAGAATGTTTGTGGGTCAAAACCAGGCCAGGCAAAAAGTTACCAAGGCCCAGAGCTGGTGGTTCACACCTGTAATCCTAGCTACTCAGGAGGCTGAGATCTGAGGATTGCACTGGGCAGGGAAGTCCAATAAACCACCAGAAAACCAGAAGTGGTGCTGTGGCTCAAGTGGTAGAGCGCTCGCCTTGAGTTAAAGAGCTGAGGGACAGCGCCCAGGCCCAGAGTTCAGGCCCCACAACTGACGGGAGGGAAAAAAAGTTACCAAGATCCCCATCTCAAGCAGTATCTGGGTGTGGTGCACATTTGTCATCAGCTACCTGAAAAGCATAACCAGGAGGGTCACAGCCAGGCTGGCCCGAGCAAATGCACAAAACCCTGTCCCTAGAGCAAAAGAAGGACAAATGTGGTTCTAGGAGTAAAGCACCTGCCCACCACATGCAAGTTCAACCCCCAGATCCCCCAGATACCAAACAATGGTGATTACGGCACAGGATGGTGCATGTGTCAGAGAGACAGCGTCATTCCAGCAGGAAAGAGCAGCTCCTGCTCTGAGTCTCATCTCTTCAGGGCATGTTCTTACTATCTGCTCTGTGTTAGTGATGTGTGGTAACATCAGATCTAAATTTGAACGAACCCTGGCTCTGCCCCTGCTGTGCCTATTGGTATTTTACTTTTCTGTAAGCTGGGGTTTCATTGCATATGTTGCATAAAGCCCAGTGTGCGGTATAGTGTCTTGTCTCTTCTCTGTTGCCACCCCAGGCCAACCTGCCCTTTCTGTGCTCACACCAGAGATGGGAATGTTCACTCACATTTTTACTAAAGAGTGAGTGCTACATGGAAATAAACAGGACATAAAATATATGTGCAATGGGTGTATTTATAACACAAGCTTCTGCTCCAGTGGTAGATCACACTCACTTTGAAGCACATAGAGGTGTGTCCTCTCTCATTCAGTGCTGACAGCAGCAAGGCCTCTGATTAGACAGATGATCCAAATGAACAGTGTCCATGTGCTCTTAGCACTCTGGCAGAAGTGATCCACAGCCTCCTCCCCTTGGAGAAGGTGGGCAGCTGTCCAGCCCATTGTAAACAGCGCTGTGAACAGAACAGCGCCCGGCTGTATTAGGGGAGGGGATGGAGGACAGGACAGTGCCCCCATTGCTTACTGCAATGGGAAATCCACACGCTTTGGACTAGAGCGCTCCTCCCACATCTCTCAGTGTTGACCATGATGTTGACAGATCTGTGAGCTTATTAGTTATTTTTACTGAAGGCTGACACAATTCTCCACAAAACTGCTCGAGATTGTTCTGTGTGTTTGGCCAAAACTCCAACTGACTGCAGAAGTTTGCATAGAAATGTTTTTGTCCAAATCTGTGGTTGAGCAAAAACATGTCAGTGCACTCATTACCTTGCTCATGTAACTGTAACCCCTCTGTACAGTATCTTTACAATAAAAAGTATTAAAAACAGAAATAGTTACATGGCTAAACATAAAAAAGAACATTACTAGGGTCTGTTCTTAGTTCTTATTGAGCTTTGAAATTAGTTGCGTTCTAATTTACTGTTTAATATAGCCTATTTCATGTTTTTCACAAGGAGAATTTTAAACAAGTACAAAGTTTTAAAAATCATAAGACCTTGAACATCGTTTTCCTTGGAGCTGAAGGAGGTTAGCTTCCATCTTGGAACACCCAGAAGCATTGGAAACGATGCTTCATTTTATATTTTTGCTAGTTGTATGTTCATAGAAAAATAATCTCCTGCCTTTAAATAGATAGGTTTATCTAAATGCAAACCTTAAAAAAAAACCTTCCCTTTGCTGTTCACATTGTCCTCATGTTTGTCCTTTTACAGTAACAAGCCTGAAATTTGATGATTTGCCCACAAAGTCAGGGAAAAACATACTTTCCAATCTTTGCATCTCTATAATTGAGGTCTACATGCTTTCTCTTTCTGTCTTAAAGTATATTGGGATAAAAGAGGGGACTTCCTCTAGTTGCAAAGCAGAAGTGTCATCTACTCTAAAAGCAAAGGACAAGATATGTTTACAGACCTCAGGGATATTGTCCAGCTCTGCCCTGTCTCTGTGGTACTACCAGAGGACTAATTCACTTCCCAGCAAGGAAGGGGAGACGGGGGAGAGGGAACTAGCAGCTCAGGTGCTTACTTACAAGTACTGAGTGAACAATTAAGCTGAAATTTCCCGTTTAAAATGGGCAAGAAATAAGCAAATCAAGCTCTATCATGCAGGAAAGCAATGCTTTATAAATGCACCTGTTGAATATGCTGTATGTCCTGTTCGGGTTTTACGAAACTTTTTCTTATTAAAATCCACCTGAAAATTCTAGACATAAACATCATTTCTCTTGAGAAATGGCTATGATTACCTCACATTCTTGTCCTATTTGTCCTTAGGATTTTACCAATTGGGCTTGCTTTTATAATGTGTTTTTATAACAGCCTTTTCTGATCAAGGTAATCTCTCTCCTGCATTCTGTCTTGGGATAAGTAATGTGTTAATGCTATGTAGTTCATTTTCCGTGCATTAAGAATATGTTACTAGATTTTAATTTTAACAGTGTGATGTTATATAAAGCAGGTGAATTGTGACGAATTGGAAAGAATGGATTGACCATGTCAGGGTTTTTGCATCTCTCCCTCCAGTTGGCAGTGTCCTATCTGATCCCAGCATCCTGCTCCGCCCCTCAGGGCCTTCCTCATCCCCTCCCTGTGAGTCCAGCACCGAGATCAGTGGCCAGAGCTGCCCCGGAATAGGTGGGGTTTACTTGCAAAAGAAAATCCTTCAGATTACCGGGAGCACAGCCAAAAGAACAGACAGGATCAAGAAAGCCACTGAGGAGGATAGAGACAGGACATGTTGTGATGACACAACCAGAAAAAGAATGACATCCCCGTTTAGAAGATTTAGGGAAAGAGCTCTTTCAAGGGAGAGGCTAGTCCACAGCCAAAAAGAGGACGCAGCTCACCATCAAGCTACAGACAGCTCTGAGAAAGTGAAGGATGTTGGGAGCAACATCAAAGATGAGAAAGGGAGTACCATCTTCAGTTCCAATAGCAGAGGCGACAGTAATGCTTTACGCTGCTTCTATACACGGTTCAAGTCTAAAAGGAGAAAGACGCTCTGAGGACAGTGCCTTATTAGTGTCAAGTTTGTTTCCAGTTGTTAATGTAAATGTAGCTTGAATTAAGCAACTTGTTAAAGGTCGGACAGACAATTTAGTGAATTTCTCTTGCTAAGCATTTTATGATCAGTATTACAACAAAGTAATATTGAAGTGCCTTATTTGTATATATGTTATATACTACTAATGTATTCAGTTAGTAAAGATGATGCTTTTGTTTTCTGTAGTTTGCTTTATTTCCTACTGGCAGCAGCTGAGTTTGAGTGAAAGCGGAGGGAGCTTTTTGAGGAACCAGGGTTCACTTTCACCATAAAACCCAACTTACAATCCCATTCCAACCTTTACCTCTGAATTTATTTGCCATCTTGGTACTTCAACTACTTTATAAACTAATGGACAGAGAAGTGATTGAGAGGCCAGAAGTTCCAAAGTACACTTCTCGTCGTCTTTTCTGGTACTGGGGATCAAACCCAGGGCATGGCACCTGCTAGGCAAGTGCTTTGCTACTGAGCTACATCCCAGCCCCTCCCTCATTCACTTCTTACACCATCCACAGTTCACAGATTTCAGACAACATCTGTGAAACTTACTTTACAGGGAATTAGAGTTCCATCCCTATGTTCATAGACATGAATTGCCAGAAATTAGCCAAGTATGTGTAATTTAATCAGCTTTTCAGAAGCTTCTCAGAATAGTGTTTGAGAAATATTAACAATTTTTGAAATAGTAAAGCAAGGATATTCCATAAAAGAACAACTCCTTTTAAGGAAAGGTTAATTTTTTTTCACTTACCATGTTTTCTTGGAACTCTTGAAAACTGACCAATCACTCTATGCTTTATAATTATAAAATAATTTTTTTTAATTGACAAATGAAGCTGGGCTTAGTGACTAATGCCCGTGAGCCTAGCTGCTCAGGACTGATGGTCAGGAAGATGAAAGTTAAGGCCAGCCCAGGCTCCCATTGCGATCACCAAAGCACACTAGGTGTGGAGAGGCTGCCATCCCAGCCACATGAGAACATTAATAAAAGGATCACCATCCGGGCCAGCCCCACCATAAACACAGGATGAAAGCAAAAGGACTGTGGGCATGGCTCAAGTGATAGAGCCACTCTACAACAATAGCCCAAAGCCCCGAGTTCAAATCCTAGTACCACCAAAAATTATTAACTAAATCAGTTCATGAACACTGATCCCTTGATTCAGGGATTCCTGAATAAACTTGGGAAGACTACCTGGCCTTGGCCGACCGGAGTCTTGGCCCCATAAGCCACTTGGCTTATTTCTCTTTGAAATAATTGTACCACTTAAGGTGATCACACAATAACTTTGTTTTTCTTGATTTGAATTCACACGTGGATAAACTGTAAGCTCCTTAAAAGCAGAAAAGGACCTCAGTGTTTTAAGGTTGCTGCTTTCCTCTTCATACATGAAGAAGCTGAGGCCCTTCAAATTCTTGCAGCTTACCACCCTCTCGTTCTTACCAGGAGTTCTCTTGTGTGAACAAGAGAATGAATACCATTCCCTTCCCAGAGACCAAAGAATGGCTTGTTTGGGTTACTGGATCATTTTATTTCTAAACAAAAGCATGACTTCGTGTAGCAATCAGAACAGACTATGTGCACATTTACCCGTTACACCTCCGACTTGCTTTGGGTCCTCCCACCTGACTCCATCCATACCCCTGTCTCCCAGAAAACAAGATCTTGTAGCTTACTGCTGTGCAGTGAGTCGTAGAAGAGTTTCACACGTGTAGACGCTCTTTTTTTTAATTATATATTTTATAGACTATTTTGGGTGTTTAATGTAATATTCTGTGAAAGCTGGTGAAGAAAAGGGAACTAAATATAAAATTGTATCTAAAATATAAATCTACTTAAAAATACTGGAACAGGGATAGAGGTACAGCTCAGGTAGAGCGTTTGCCCAGCACATGCAGGGCCATGGGTTCTATCTTCAGCATTGTGAATAAACAAAATTAAAGTACTGAAACAGTAACTCTCAACTTGTGGCAAGACTTCTTAGGTGGCATAAACAGAACATCCAGGTAAGTATATATTACTTGAAAAAGTCAAAATACAGTTCTTCCCTTTGAGTCCTGACTCCCATTGCTAGCTCTACAGCAGATGGTATTTTGAATTCACGTTAGACAATGAAATGTTTATGTCAGGATTGCAGAGTTGAGAAACTGTACCGTGTATACTTACTTGTAATGTGTTTTAATTCCTTATTTTATTGAATAGATGAAGCTGTGTGAGAGCCTGCAGGTATTCCTTTAAACAGATTTTCTCAGTAGTACTGAGTTTTGACTTTCTGTCTTGAAGTTTCGTGGGTTGGTGTGGATAGGTAGGTGAAGGATCTGTAGGGGAATGGGGGTGGGGGAAGTGGGCACAATTACACTCACATAAGTGAAGACAAATTTGCCACTGCTTTCTTTGGTTCCTTTTATTTTATTTTTTCTGTATCCATCCCTGGCTGCCCCCACCACCTTGTCTGTTGTTTTGTAGCTTGATCAGTGTTTTCTTTCTTGTTCAGGTTACACACTTTTACCATCAGCTAAATCTGACAACTTGTCTGAATCCAGCCACAGCGAGATTTCCTCCCGGTCCAGCATCGTGAGCAACTGCTCTGTGGACTCCATGTCAGCTGCACTTCCAGATGAGCGGGGTTCGTCCCAGCCCCTGACTGGCCCCGAGTTCAGTGCCCCCTCGGAAAAGTCCGATCACCCTCTGGGAATAGGAGAGCACAGTCAGCTTGGTTCTGGGTAAGCATCCTTTCCTGTGCCTTCTAAAACAGAAGCCATCTGTGCAGAAATCCCACACTTGATATTGCACCTCCTCCGCTATGGTAGACGTCAGATGTCAGACATTCCTTGAAGGGACATGAGGGCCAAGCCATACGCTCATAAAGCTGAGTATGAAAATGGGACCACTTGGAAGGCATATGGATAGGAGCTCAAGTGTTACTGAATTGGGTGACTTTCTATGATTATGTGTCTTCTCCATCAATTAGAACTTGGCAGTGTGTGGGGGCTGGGAAGGTGGCTCAGTGGTAGAGTGCTTGCTTCGCATGCATGAGGTCCCAGGTTCGATTCCTCAGCACCATATAAGCAGAAAAGGCTGGAAGTGGCGCTGTGGCTCAAGTGGTAGAGCACTTACCTTGAGCTGAAGAGCTGAGGGACAGTGCTCAGGCCCAGCGTTTAGGCCCCACAACCAACAACAACAACAAAAAGAACTTGGCAGAGTGTAGTAGTACATACCTGTATTACCAGCTCCTTGGGAGGCAGAGGGCAAGGAGGATGACGATTCAAGGCCAGCCTGGGCAAAAAGTTAGTGAGACCTCATCTGAGCAAGCCAGGTGTGTGGTGTATACCTGTGATCTCAACTCCTGGGGAGGAGAAGTGGCCTGAGGCCAACCCTGGGCAAAATGCATGAAAAAAGTACTAAAAAAGCTGGGCGCTGATGGCTCACACCTGTAATCCTAGCTATTCAGGAGGCTGAGATCTGAGGATTGTGGTTCAAAGCCAGCCTGGGCAGGAAAGTCTATGGGACTCTTATCTCCAATAAACTACTAGAAAACCGGAAGTGGCGCTGTGGCTCAGAGCTGAAGAGCTCAGGGACAGCGCCCAGGCCCAGAGTTCAAGACTCATGACTGGCAAAAAAAAAAAAAAAAAAACTAAAGTGACAAAGGGCTGAACCAGGGGTTAAAAGTGTCAGCCTAGCATGTGCCAGGCGCTGTCCCACTGAAAACAAGCAAACAGAAAACTTGGAAGAATGCCTGCTGTTGACAGGGGGAAGGTGGTTCTGCATATTCTGTAAGAGTAAAGGTTGCTTCAGTGGGTTGTACATAGAAGGCCACGTGTCATGTGCCCTGACTGACAGGCTGGGGGAGGAGGACTGAAACCAGGATGTCATACCCCAGGCCCAAAGTCCAGCCATATGTGAAGTAGAGAGACACGGAGAGGGCAGAGAAAGGCAGCGTGGGAAGGCAGCACTCAGCACATCTTCGCTGTCTTCAGACAGCCACACATTGGCCTTAGGTTAAGTAGGGAGAGAGGGGGTTAGAAAGGTAGATGCATTCTTAAAGCAGTCCTGGTCAACCCTTTGATGGCAAGATTTCAAGATTGGGTGTCTTGTCTAATGGCAGACACTTTCTTTAACGATAACAAGCACTTTTTATTGCTAGCACGTGGGGGACACACCCCCTCCCTCCCACATACACACACACAGTTCGCTATTGGTCCAAGTTCTTTTTCTCCCAGATGTCCTAAGTTCATTACTTGCAGCTGGGTGATTGGCATGCACGTGCCTCTTGAAGTTGGTTGGATTGTGAAAGTGGGCTTTTCACTGTCTCCACTGCCTTTTTTTTCCTATGACTGCCAAGCTTTTCTTGGTACATTCTTTCTGGTACATACAGTTAGTGCCCATTTTATCCTTTTTTTTTTGCAGTCCATTGCTCCCTTGCTAATCAGCCTTCTTCTAATCAGTTGTGTTCATCTGCACAAACTTTGGGACGTCCACAAGACACTGGTAACCTTCTACTCAGGGTCAAATGCCTTGTCTTGAAAATGGAGCGCCGCTGCCACTGTTTCTAACAGACCCATGAGTGCGGGGGAGCGGGAGGTGCTCAGCACCAGGATCCGCTCAGGTGGTTGGGGAAGTTGCTGTTTCTTGGCATTACTGGACTAATAGCTATACAAAGAAAAACAAAACATGCAGTCTAGGGGGCTGGCTCAAATGGTAATAGACGGCCTGTGTAACAAGTACAAGGTCCTGAGTTGCGAAAAAGAAGAAAAGGCTCCTCAAGTTGGGAATTCTTAATTCTATATGCAGTGAGGTAGTGGCCATGAATGAACACGCCTACTCGGGACAGGAATCGGGGTGCACTCTTGCAAAACACCAGCACAGGGGAGGCTGAGGCAGGATGAGAGCTGGAGGCCATCCTGGGCTAAGACAGCAATAACAATTGTATACCATCAAGCCCCACGACCAACAACAAAATTACAATTGTATACCAAACCTTATTTTTGAATTTTCATTTAAAAATCACTTAAAATTGTCGAGGAAACCATGCATTTGAGGTTTTTCAGTATTTCTTGCTGTATGTTCTGTAGTTTCTTATGTGCAGTAATAAAGCAGTGGAGAGATTTTCCAGTCAGCCAGCAAGTTGATTCTGTGCGTTATCTCCAAATTAGGTGGGCACTTTCGAAGCCATCTTTAATCAAGGGCTTAGCCGTCTCATCTTCCACGAGCAATGAGGAAATTTCTCATGAGCACGTCATCATAGAAGCGGCCGACAGCGGTCGAGGAAGTTGGACTTCCTGTTCAAGCAGTTCCCATGACAACTTCCAAAACCTTCCAAACCCAAAAAGCTGGGACTTTTTGAATTCCTACAGACATACTCATTTGGACGATCCCATCGCTGAAGTTGAACCCACAGACTGTGAGCCCCATTCCTGTCCTAAAAGCTGCTCTCGGACTTGTGGCCAGTGTAAAGGAAGCCTGGAGACTGATGAGCTGCGACAGAGTTGGGCTTCGTCCAGCTCGCTGTCAGACGCGAGTGAGCCCAACTACGGGACAGTCAGACGCAGAGTGACAGACAGGACCCCTGCCAACACAGCCGACAGCTCAGACCCCAAGGACGCCACTGACCCACTTTACAAAACTGTCACTTCAAGTACAGAGAAGGGCTTGATTGGTGAGTGAGGGGTGTGGCTTGGGGGGATGTTGTTTTGTGTCTTTGGCACTCAGAGGTGGTGGTGCTGAGCTTGAGGTATCTTGACCTAGGATTTTATGCTCACTTTCCTTTTTTTTCCTCCACAAATTATTTTCAGCATTCATGACTTCTGGCAGATTTTAGGGCAGATTGTCATTAAAGTGAAAATCTGGTGCGAAGGTGAATAATTAGGAACATGAAAGATAGTTTGTCACATTTTTTTTATTTGAAGAATCTCATCACATTACTCTGAAAAAATCGTAATTAAAGGGTATTCTCCTTATCAAGTATTTGGACCACAGTTAACTCTTGTCACTTCAGATAGCAAAAATGACAGAGAAGAAACACAGAGCAGACTTGCTACAGATAGCATTGCCTCCACATGCACAAGGCCATGGGTTCAAGAAAGAAATCCAGAACATTCTCAGTCACCTTCCTGGCATCATGAATGTTCACTCATCAGTTCCATTCTGTGTTTTTTTGTGTGTGTTTTTTTAAGATACTGGAGTTTTAACTCGGGGCCTTACACTTGCTCAGCTGGTGCTTTACCTTTCAAGCCATACCTCCAGCCCAGCTTTTGCTAGTTAATTGGAAATGGTCTCATGGACTTTTCTGCCTTGGCTAGCAGTGAACTTCAATCCTTAGATCTCAGCCTTCTGAATAGCTAGGACTACAGGTGTGAGCTCCATCACCAAGCCCCTTCCAAATTTTAGTGTATTTAGCCATCAGAGAATTATTGTGCTCCCTGATTCATACATTTAACTATAAAAGCCCCTGCTTTTTTACTTACATGAAATGACTATGTTGAATCTATATTTTCATAATCAACTTGTAATTCTTAATTCATAATGCCACATGTAATTACTAAAATATAAAAGGGAAAGTTTTAGATTTTCAAATTACATTATACATTGGGAGTTTTTGTAAGGATTTGTTTAGTAACTTTTTATAGATTACCACTCAGGATATACAAATCTGTGTGCAGAGTTATAAGACTCAGCCGGGCACACTCCTGTAATCCTGATCAGAAAGCTGAGCTCTGAGGATCACAGTTCAAACCCAGCCCAAGAAGGAAAATTCATGAGACTCTTTTTTTTGGGGGGGTAGGGGGTGGGGGAGGGTCAGTCATGAGGCCTGAGCTCTGGGCCTGGGCACTGTCCCTCAGCTCTTCAGCTCAAGGCTAGCACTCTACCACTTGAGCCACAGTGCCACTTCCAGCTTTTTTCTTTTTTGCTTATGTGGTGCTGAGGAATTGAACCCAGGGCCTCATGCATGCAAGGCAAGCGCTCTACCATTGCGCCAACTTCCCAGCCCTCCATGAGACTCTTATCTCCAGTAAACCACTCAGAAAAGGCCAGGTATGGTGTTGTGGCCAAGTGGTAGAGCACTAGCCTTGAGCACAAAGAGGCTCTAGAACAGCATCCAGGCCCTCGGTTCAAGCCCCAGGGCCAGGAAGAAAAACAAAGACTGAAAGAAAAAAAAAAAGAAAAACCTTTCTCATCACTCATGGATATTCACACCCATAATCCTGGTTACTTTGAGAGGATGTGCTCAGAGTGAAACTATATCAACAAATAAGACAGACAGTAACTCAAACATTTTGTCTCAGTTTGGGAGGTAGTGGATTGCAATCCAAGGCTGGTCTCAGGGCAAAAAGAGAACCCATCTGAAAAACTAAAGCAGTAAAAATCTGAGGGGGCATGGATCAAACATCTCGAGTTTGAGGCCTTGAGTTGAAACCCCAGTACCCCTCTTCCATTCACTACCACCCCCTCCCACCCCCGGAAAAAAACAAAACCACCTTTTTGTCTATTTGAGAATACAGATTTTAGAATCTACCATTGCTTGGCATTTGGGCAAATCAGACTTCATGCTTGTCTTCTCTTGACAACCTTACCATCACCAGCCCGCCCATCTGTCCCCAAATGGAAACACATCCCTTCTGACCTTGATGTTACATAATAGAGTTTATGTGTGTTTAGCCATCTTAAGATACTTTTATAGGGCTGGGAAGGTGGCTCAGTGGTAGAGCGCTTGCCTTGCATGCTCAAGGCCCTGGGTTCAATTCCTCAGCACCACATAAGAAGAAAAAAAAGCCAGAAGTGGCGCTGTGGCTCAAGTGGTAGAGCGCTCGCCTTGAGCTGAAGAGCTGAGGGACAGCGCCCAGGCCCAGAGTTCAGGCCCCACGACCGGATCCAAAAAAAAAATAATAATAATAATAAATGAAGATAGGCTTAGTAACCCTAATCCTCTGGTGAGAAAGTTCATGCTAGAATTATCTAATGTCCCTCTGACGTATTCTGCTTATCTGCAGGCACTTTGCACACAGTCAAGGTGTTCAGAGCCTGTTATCCTGTAGATTGGAATTTCTGCTGCTTTAGGCTTTGTCCAGGGGGTTTACAAACTGAGGGAAAGTATTTAAATCACCATGGTTCTTAATGTCCACTGAAAATCAGAAAAATAATTACCAGGAATATCAGCAAAATTCCCTGGCCTGGATAGGAGTGCCTGAGAACAGCATTCTGCTCTCAGGGAGCAGACAGATGCAAACCGCCCATCGATAGTGATAGTATAGGTGTGTGTTTAGTGTGAATTTGGTCATCTCTGCAGACAGACAAGTTAAGTTTATTTAAAATGTTTTAACCTGCTGTCATTGTATTTAGATTTATTTCATTTGTATGTTTTTAAGTTCTTTTTAAGTATGTCTTTTTTTTTTCATTTTTTTATTAACGTTTCCATTGCTTATTTTTCATACCAGTATACTGTGTCACATCACCCAGGAAGGACGGTAGGTTTAGGGAGCCGCCTCCCACTCCTCCAGGATACCTGGGGATCTCTCTAGCCGACCTCCAGGAAGGACCCCACCCGCACCTAAAACCTCCAGAGTATAGTGTGGCAGTGCAAAGGTCAAAGATGATGCAGAACAGCCTCTGTAGGCCGCCACCAGCTCCTCTCAGTAGCAGTCCTGTGGCCTGTGGCCCCTCGAAGACTGTATCTCAGCCTCACAGGCATAATTTGCAGCCATCCCGTCCTAGACTAACAGAGGTGACTGATGCAGATAGCGGAGCAGATGGTACGTGACAATTACCTTACTGGCTCTTAAATGAATGCTTTATATACTGAATGGTCTTTATTGTGGTGGTCTATAGTCACTAGTGACGTTTTCTTAAGTAAGTGCTTTACAATTTCTTTTCAAAAAAATAAGATTTGCCTGGGCAGAAAAAGGTCAAAAGATTGCTTTCAGTCTCAACTCATAGCTCTGCACAGCTTGTCAGCCCGAGCTCAGTGGGAAGACAGGAATGGGAAATGATGCTCAGAACAGCCCAGATAGAGAGGCCCTAAAGGCTCCATCTAGTGGAAGAAGTTGGGTAGAGTGCCACATGTCTATCATCCCAGCCCCAAGGAGGATCACGGCAGTGCACCAGTATACCTCACCGGGAAGTTAAGACCCTGTCCTAAAAATAGCCGGAGAAAAAGCAGAACATGGCTCAGTGTACAGTGCCTGCCGAGCAAGCACGAAGCCCTGAGTTCAGTATGTCTTTTCCGTCAGCGAAGACAGGCTGTTAGGTGCCAAGCACTTACTCGCATGGAGTTGGTACAAGGGCAGCAGCCATTTAGGGTAATTTCAGGAGATGTTTGGCATCGGTGGTGTATATTAATGCATGAAAACGCTTCAAATGCCAAACTAAAACGATGCTATTTATTAGTACATCTGGCAGAGCAAAACTCTTGACTAGCTTTGTGTGACAATGCCTTGAAAAACAGTCATTAAATGTTCTAAAAAAACATTGCTACAAGTCCAGTTTATTGTTAGCCATCAAGGTGTCCTCAGAATAAAGGTCTTGCTTGATGGGCTATCTTGGATTTCTTTGATCATTCTCTAACATATTAGTTGATTTGTTTTTCTTACTTGGCAGAAAATGAACAGGTCTCAGCAGTCTAGCCTTTGAGTCGCCTACTTGAATCTGGTCACTGGAAGTCGAGGAGCGAGCGGAGTCTGCTGGCTGCTGCTACTAACCCAGAGGCTTCATTCCCTGTGCTCCTGAATGAGACTGCCTGCCATTTAGTCCCCGCAGGCAAGTGGTTTCCGGCTGTGGATGCTGGGCCTGACTGCGCCAGACCTGCCTTAGGACTACATTTGTCAATGCAAACTCGAGTCGTCCCATGTATCACTATTGATTTTCCTTCCAGACATCTTTTAAAGCATAGTGGTATTATTATTTCCAAGCCATAGCTTGGGCTAGTGGACACATTCAAAATGTTGGCCAATACCAAGGATATTCTTGTGTATTTGGAAAGTAACTTATTATTGAAGTACTGTGGGTTGGGGGGGGGGGGGCTGATGTGCGTTTGAGGCCATAAGAGTGTCTCTGGTCCAACCCGACAGAGAATCACCCTTGTGGAGGAGCTGGGCTTGATGCGTGCAGCGTGGTGCCTGGGCAGTGCGGTGCAGGGGGCGGCCACAGATAGGCTGAGGGGCAGTAACTCTTAATTGTGAAAGAATGAACTCATTCATCTATTATGAGTGAGAAGTAGAGAGTTTTAAGTCTTTAAAAAAAAAAAGAGCTTTGGACTCATGAAGATGAATTTGCCATTGCAGAGTCTTCTCCTGCACACCACCCCTACAGCACTGGATTGCATCAATCTGGAAAAACCCCTGTGGCTTTGAGGCCCTTAGTAAAGCTAAGGAGCCCACCAAGGGCTTGGAAATTGGGTTGAAAATTGTGGGAGAAAGAGCAACTGAGATTGTCTTGTTAGGTGCTGGTGGCCTGTAATCCTCTAAGTACTCAGGAGGCTGAGATCTGAAGATCATGGTTCAAAGCCAGCCCAGGAAGGTTGGTGAGACTTACCTCTAATAAACCACTCAGAAAAGGCCCGGAGGAGTGGCCCAAGTTGGCATAGCGCTGGTCTTGAGTAAAAGAGCTCAGAGATAGGACCCAGGCTCTGAGTTCAAGCCCCATGACCAACAGAGAAAAAGATTGTCTCGATTCAAATTTTGGCCCTAGAAAGGACTTAACTTTAAATATTTAATAACTGTTTACTAGATCAAGTGGATTTTTACAAATTGTTTATATATCTTTTTCATTTTTTAATGTAGAGGCAAGTAAAATTTCTGTACCAAAAAAAGCCAAAGCCATTTATAGGTGTACTACTAGCAAGAGCCTCTTGAAGCCAATGGGTTCACTTCAGAATGTCGTTTATATATGGCCATGCAGGGCTTAGCTAAGACAACCATGGTTGCATTTCTCTGTTTATCACCTTCATTTAAAAATCGTAAATAGTGTGTTTTTCTCATCAAAATGATTATCTCTGTTTTAGGAAAGTGGCATGTCTTTGGAAAAAAAAAAAATCCCCTGGAGGGAAAGAAAGCATTCTGAATTGAAGCCTTAGAAATTAGTCAGTCCCAGGTGTGTTCAAATGCAAGTTACATGGCTTGCTTGTAAAAGGTAACCTGAGTCCAGAATCCTGGTTTGAAAGTCTATTCCCTCTGATTATGAATCTACTAGTTTACCCATAATTTTGTTTTGCTGTAGCCATCATTGAGGTGGCTCATATTTATTCTCACCGTCCATGAGTGCAGAAAATGTCTGCACAGCATGCCCTTGCTTCATTGAGCAGGTCTATCAATGGAAGCCTTACATGAATGGTGTAAATGATGCCCTGCACAGAGAGCTGAGGCCTTGTGGGTTGGAGCTCGCACCATGTGGCTGCCTTTGTTTGTATCTAGCTTTAACTGTGAGTGTTTGGATCAGCTGATCATATTGATCAGAAATAAAACCAAATGCTTTGTGGCCATTTAATATGTATGAATCCCTTAAAAATTCATGAAGGGCTGTGGCAAAGTGCTTGCCTAGACAAGTACCCCCCCAAAAAAAAAACAATTTTAATTTAGAGCACAAGAAAGTCCTTTCTTAAGTTTCTCATAGAACCAGAACAAAGGAAAGCCTTAATTCAGCCTGTAGTTTGCTTCAGTTCCAAATACCTAGTTCTTAACGTTATGAATGTCTATTGAAGCCTGCAGGAACCCTGAGTGCAAACCTTTGCCAAATGGTAAGTTTCAGCAAAATTTCTTCCAATCAAAGCTTTGGAGAACTGGTAGATCCAGCCACATTTCTAGACCGAAGCTTTCGGGACAAGAGTCCTCACCTCCTCTCCTAGCTAGAAGTGCAGCTGTAGTCAGCAAACTACAAGTGGCCTTTCCCTGCTGTGTTCCAGTATGTACCCTTTAGTGTCACTCGGAAGACTGAACCCTGTTCATCTTTAGCTTTTGTTGTGCTTTTTAAAAAGTTTTAATATTTAGAATGCAATTGATCTTTTAAAACTAAAACATGCAAACTTATCAGCAAAAATCAACTGCACAGTTGCTATTTGATTAGTACAACTCTACTGCACAATTCAGTGATTGTAAGGTACCCTGAAACAAGCAATGTTTGTCGCCTATTTTTTGATACCTCTTTAAACTTATGTCTTTTAGAAAGACAGTGCCTCTGTATGCTTTTTGTATTTTTACTGAGTGTAAATATTTGTTATATTTTTGGTTAAGAGAATGTAAAAGTATCATATCTACTAATACATTAGTTGGTGGAATCAATAAAGAATGTACACCAAACCTTTCCTGCACATTACTGGGAATTCCAGAACACCAGGCTGAGCAGTCTCCAGAGAAATTGGAAGGGTCTGTTAAAATACTAAGGCATATGGGCCTTTACATTTCTCTTACAATGGTAGAGGCCGATGCGCAGCCCGTGTGCTGCTGATGAAGGGATGAGTGTGACCCACTCGTGAAGAGAACTGCAGCAACACTCCAAGCCGGGCCTGGATCCTTCTCAGTGAAAAGAGAGAGACTGCTGTAACATGGGAGGCTAGGTGCATCTGCCACAGCAAGACTGTTTTTTGTAGGTCTTGGGGACATTTCTTCCATGAGATCAGATTCTGATTGAGCGCGCTTTGTAAAATTCCGTACCAGTTAATTCCATCCCAGCAGAAACCCCGGCTTTCCTTTTAGCTGAGATACGAACTACAAACATGGTAGCTGAATACTGGAACATGAGCTATTCCATTGTGGATATAATCAGGCAATTTGAGATAAGATCCTAAACGCCAGCAGATGATGATGCAGATTGAAAGCAGCTTGGCAAATGAGAAGAGCCCAGTGCCCCAAGAGCAAGCAGATTCTTAGGGAACATGGAAGAAAGGAGAAACTACAAGGATTTTGCAAGGACTCAGGAATTAGAAAAATGAGTAAAGCAGAGTAGCAACAACATGGAGTTTGGATCTAGAAACCAAGATAAAAATCAGACCTGCCAAGGAATCAAATTCAGCAGTGGGAACAGTCAAACCACAAGCCTCATCCCCACCATGGGAAACGGTGACGTGGAAGGCTGTGCCGGAGGGGGGGGGGGGGCATTCTTTGCCCTCTCTATACCAGATACTGGGACAAGGAGCAATTGCAGCTTAACTGGTTGCCCACGGACACAGTACCATAGAACTTGGGCATAAATCGCTTATAAAATGCACATGAGGAAAGGACACCGCAAAGCTGCAGAAATAGTGCCAGCACATGGAGGAACGAGTTCCCGGCCAGCCGCGGAGCAGAGACACCTGGGCAGCAGCTGTAGATCCCACCACAAAAAGCTGTCGTCTCTGTCCCCCATCCAGTGTGCTCATGGGACACACCAGCCTACAGAAACTAAACTGTTGAGGCAGCCACACGAGGCACCTGAGAGCAGAGCGGCCTCGTCGCCCTGCAGAGAAGTCATGTAATATACAGAGACGTGTTTCTTGCAGTTAGCTTACGGTCTTCCTTTTCTCTCAGATAAATGCCATTCACCTTTCAACTTACACATTCTCTGAAGTTCACATCTACACGCCATACCTGTCTTTCAGTTCCCATCTGGATCCGAGTTCCTCTCCATTTATGTCCCCCTTTCTCTAGAAGTAGGATTCTTCTCATACTCTTCTACCCCTGGCTCCCCCATCCCTAACTCTTCCTGATTACCTAAATCCACCCCTGTTTCATATCGCTTTATTTTTCTGATACCAGGATTTGAACTTGCTCTGCTGGTGTTTTTCTACTTAAGCCACACCTCCATCCCACTTTTATCTCCCCACTCACTAATCCAACATTTTCTTTTTCCCTTTCTCCACCTTCCCATTAATCTCACCCATATGCCAGCATAGCACCTTACCCTTCCCATCATAGAGAAAGCAAGCTAGTATTTCTCCACTAGGACCAGCCCCTCCAAGCCTTCTTCCTACAGCACAAAAGTACATCTTGGATCCTATATTCATCTAAGAAGATCAGATCTTCATTAGAGCTTGCCAAAACTGGTTTCCTTACTCAGGAAGAAGAGTTCCACACATGGCGTCTCCAGCACTGAAACTGGCTGTTTGTGATCCCACCCTTCTTCACACCACCCCAGCCCTCACTGTCAACACAGCTGCAAGAAAGCACTTGCAGGAAGGACGCAGGACAGTGAAGTCTCTCAAATCCTGGAGCCACATGTGTAAATCATCAAAAGATCACAAAATTCACAAAAAAGAGGCAGCGGCTCCCTCTAAAAGCCAGTAATAACACCATAAAGGACTTAGAAGAATAAATGCCAATGAGCTCAGTAAACAAGAATGAACCTTTTTTTTTTAAGCTTTTTAACCAAATGAGAAACTGAATGAGTACAAGCAGCTGCTTGTAATAATGTGGGAAATTAGAGAAATTCAATGATATTGGGGGGTAGGGGGGAACCAAAATTCTACAGATAAACTCAACTACCCAAATAAACTTAATTGAAAAGCCTGGGGTAATAGTGCAGAAGCTGAAAACAATTGCAGGAAAATTAGGTCAAAGGCATTGGAAAAAATACCAAGAGGTCCTACAAATTTTGAGGAAGAAGCTCAGTCAAAATTGCCAAACCATGGGGCTGGGAAGGTGGCTCAGTGGTAGAGTGTTTGCCTTGCATGCATGAGGCCCTGGGTTCGATTCCTCAGCACCACATAAGCAAAAAGAAAAAAGCTGGAAGTGGTGCTGTGACTCAAGTGGTAGAGCGCTAGCCTTGAGCTGAAGAGCTGAGGGACAGCGTTCAGGCCCCATGACCAACCAAAAAAAAAAACAAAAAACGGCCAATCCACCCCGACCCTCATAAAAGTGGTCGTTCATGTCACACACATCCCAGCGCCCCTAGACCCAGTAAAAACACTAAACATACAGAAGAGAGAACATTGAAAGCTGGAACTTGGGCTGGGAAGGTGGCTCAGTGGTAGAGCTCTTGCCTTGCATGCCTGAGGCCCTGGGTTCGATTCCTCAGCACCACATAAGAAAAAAGCCGGAAGTGGCGCTGTGGTTCAAGTGGTAGAGCGCTAGCCTTGAGCTGAAGAGCTCAGAGACAACACCTAGGCCCAGAGTTCAGGCTCCACGACTGGACCCAAAAAAAAAAAGCTGGAACTTGCCATGGCACCCCAGTATAACAAAAGCAGATTGGTCAACATGATACTAAATGCAGGAAGGATTTGTAAGACATATTTCAACCTGGAAAAACAGGTGCCAACCTAGATTATTGTAATAAGCAGAACTATCTGTAATAACTGATGGAAAAATAAAAACCTTCCATGAAAAACGAAAGATATCCACTATAAAGCAACACTGCAAAATATACTTACATGAATCATTCATAGAAGGGAAATGAAAAATATAGGAAAGAAACCCTACTAGAAGAGATTAGGAAGCAGAAAGATGAAAGAAACAGCAACACAAAAAAAAGGACAGGAAATACAGCATACCTTTCAGTAACATTAAATGTGAATGTGCATAACTCTACAATCAAACAATAGCAAGTTGGGTCAAAGTAAGATGCAGCCAGGTGCCGGTGCTCATGCCTGTAATCCTATCTACTCAAGCTGCCTCAGCCTGGGCAGGAAAGTCAGTGAGACTCCTAAGTGATGCAGTAGCTCAAGTGGTAGAGCACTAGCCTTGAGCTGAAGAGCTGAGGGACAGCGTCTAGGCCCAGAGTTCAGGCCCCATGACTGACCAAAAAAAAACTCATGCCTGTCATCCTAGCTACTCAGGAGGCTGAAATCTGAGGATCACAGTTCAAAGCCAGCCCAAGCAAGAAACTCCATGACCCATTTCCAGTTAACCACCAGAAAATCAGAAGTGCTGCTGTGGCTCACAGTGGTAGAATGCTACCCTTCAGCTGAAGAGCACCCAGGCCCTGAGTTCAAAACCCATGACCAAAAATAAACATCTCACTGATAAAGAAGGGTGATAGGATGGAAAAGGACTTTCTGAGCAAATAGACCCTGAAGGTAGGCAGGAATCACTATGTACATTTGATAAAATAAGACTTCCAGCACTTACACTAATATGAAGAGGAAATTAGATAACATGCACCAAAAAGTGGCACACCCAGGCTCACTAAACTAACACTTGTGGACTTGTATAAATGCTCATAAACACTGGCACAATAGTGTGAAATACATCTCTCACCAATAGATGTTTCAACAAAAAAAAATCAACACAGAAACCTTAAGACTTAAACAACCTTTAGCATCTGCAGAGTACTTCACCCAGTAGCTGCACAATACATATTCTTAGCTTCTGAACTTCCGCCAAAATAGGTCATATCCCATGACCTACAGCAACATAAGCAAATAGAAAACTGAAATCACTCCCTGTATCCTGTCTGACCATAATGAAGTTCAACTCGATCTCAACAGCATATGAAACTACAGGAAATTCTCAAACACCTGGAGATTGAACAAACACATTGTTGAACACGTGGGTCACTGAAGAAAGAGAATCAAAGTTCCTGCAAAGTAGTGAAAATGCAAACATCCTATTGCCACATGTGGCAATGTAGAGGGGAGAAAAATCCTAGGCAGGGATGCTTCAAAAAGAAAATCACAAGCACAAATAGCCAGAGGGAGCAACTCAGAATTTTAGAAAAACAAGAACCCCATTCAGAAAATGTTTGGGTAGACATGAATGGAATGGAGATTTAAAACACTATGCAAAGAATTAGTAAACACAGTTTTGGGGGAAGTGGGGGGGGAGGAAATATGATTGCTAAGTCCCTAGCTAATTTGATCAAAAGCAGTACAAAGAGCTGCTACATGAAGAAATGTTCAAGCTGGGTGCAGGTGGGTCACGCCTGTAATCCTAGCTACTTAGGAGGCTGAGATCTGAGGATCACAGTTCAAAGCCAGGCCGGCAGGAAAGTCCATGAGACTGGGTTTGATTCCTCAGTATCACATAAGCAGAAAAAAAAAATGCCAATGACTCTGTGGCTCAAGTGGTAGAGCGCTAGCTAGCCTTGAGCAGGAAGAGCTAAGGAACAGCGCCCAGGCCCAGAGTTCAAGCCCCACAACTGACAAAAAAAAAAAATCTGTTTTATCCATAAAGGAAATAAAGTCAAAAAAATTCTATTCCCCAGTCAGAATAGCAGTTTTCCAAGACAAGAGAACGCCTGGCAAGGGCGCTGGGTGGGGTTAGAGGAGCCCTCATTCAGCACTGAAGGGAATGCGAAGTGGAGCGGCCAGTGTGGGATCAGAAGGGAGATTGCTGGGAAGGCTGGAGCCGACCTGCTCTTCTGACCCTACCATACTAGTACCGGTGGCTGACTGGAATCAACACGGAAGAAAGACACCCGCATCCCTGTTTCTAGCTGCACCATTCACGAGAGCCAAACAATGGAATTGGCAGAGGAGCACGGCCGCAGATGAATAAAAGTATGGTAAAAAAAAAAAAAAACTGGAATATTACACAGTTGTAAAGGAAAGTGAGATTTCGTTTGCAGGAAAATGGATAGGAACGGAGGAGACGATATTGAGCAGCTCAGGAAACAAGATACTGTGACAGCGAGACGTAGTAGGTATTCATTGACATGGATATGCATGCCTGCACCGGGGTGTGTGTGCATACACGCACGGGGAAGGGCACAGATGGGGCTGGGCGGAGGGGGTGCGTGCGGGTGCAGCCGGTGTGAGGACGGATGTGGACAGCCGCGCTGCGCTCGGCGAGCACGGAGAGAACAATGCAACCTTGACACCGTGAAGCCGAGGGGGGGGACTGCCGCTGACCACGCTGGCTGCGGGTGGAGCGGCTTCGGCAGCAGAGATGCGGCCACGCCGGGGCTCCGGCGCTGAATGCTGCTGGGAAGCGCTGGGGTGAGCTGCGGGG
>NW_012267393.1:923040-923391 GCF_000151885.1 Dipodomys ordii
CGGGTCCCTGCTGCGCATGCGCAGAGCCTGCCGCGCCCTGCCCACGTCCACCGGCAGGAGGCGCCGCCGCCGGGATTCTCAACTGCTTTGGACGCACAGAAATGTTCATCAGCTGATCCCCACCCCCCCTTCCCTTCACCACCTTCCCTGCCCCGGTGCACGGACTGTCCACTGGAGCGCCGAGCCTCGCTCACCTATTTAAACTTGCGAGGAGCGGGGCAGCGAGCTCGCCTCCGAGATCCCAGCTACCCTGCCGGCCGAGACCATCAAACAGCCAGGCACAAAGCCCCGGCTCGGCGAGCAAGCAGGCCCGAGCCCGCCACGCGGCCCGAACCCCCGCCACGCGGCCCG
>NW_012267393.1:923941-935332 GCF_000151885.1 Dipodomys ordii
GAGCCCGCCACGCAGCCCGGCCGGGGAGGCCCACGGCCGGCGCGAGCGCCCTGGGCACCGCCATAAACGGAAATGGCTGACATCGTTAGAAACGGAGTCCAGGCTTCGGGTGACTTTTGTCCGAGGGGGTGTTTTCTGTCTGTGCATAGAACGTGCTCTGTCAACCCCACCTCCATAATGCGCTCATCCCTCCCCTCCCTTGTTAAAATGGATGGATCTAGACTCAAAGCCAGGCAGCGCCGTCTCCCCTCCCCTGTGGAAGGCCGGCGGGAGTCAGCCGCGCGCGGACACTCGCGGCCGGGCGCTCAGGGGACGCAGAGACGCCAGCGAGGACTGCACCGCAGGAATGCCACAAACAGACACCGCGCGCGGGACGCGGGACGGGGGCGCGGGCGTGAGCACAGGAAGGAGGCGGCGAGCCAATGCAGTCAAAAGTGAACTATGTAGGCTGAGCATCAGTGGCTCCCGCCTGTAATCCTCCTCAAGAGGCTGAGATCTGGAGATCAAGGGTCAAAGACAAGCCAGGCAGGAAAGTCCCTAACACTCATCTCCAATTAGCTACCAAAAAGCCCCAAATGGCGCTGCGGGTCAAGGCAGTAGAGCGCTGCCTTGAGCACCAAAGCTCAGGGAAGCTCCCGGACTGGCACGTGCACACACAGAAGAGAACTGACTGAGGACAAGAAAGGGAGAGGGGAAATGGGGGAGAACAGAGGAAGGGGAAACACGGACCAAGCAGCACCGTACTCCAAACCTGAGCTATGGAACTGTAATCTCTTTGTACAACCAATGATTTTTTTAACGCAAAAGAAAAAAGTGGGTTCCATAAGGCTATCTTCACATATACACTTGAGTGTGTATGTATCATACATTACATATACATAGCACATTGCATTATATACAAGTATTCGTATGCACTGTGATGCTCACGTCTTCCTCCCCCCATTCATGAAACATAATCATCTCCAGTCCCATCCATTTTTCTCAATGACCATTTCATCCTTCTGCGTGAATACTAGTGATCCGTGTGTCAATTTTCGTTATCCGCTCACAGGAGCTCTACACGCTGTTCTGAAGCTTGCCCACTGTGAATTACGCCGTAATATGGATGTGCAAATTTACATTCCTTTCAATAAATACGTAAGAGCTGGGTCATTAGGAAGGGCTCTATTTCAGTTCTTTGAAGATGCTTCCATACTGACTTCCAGAATGGCTGCACTCATGTGCATTCCCAACAGCAGCATGAGTTTTTCCACATCACTTCCCATCTAGGCCAGCATGTTTTGCTGATGACAGCCATTCTGCAGTTAGACATTGAGCATTTCTTCATATTAACCATTCAGGTTTTTTTTTTTCTGTTGAGAACTGTCCAACTTAAACGAATTGCTTAAGTAATCTACTAAAAAGGAATCCATTATTAGTGTTTTAATTTTTGAGCTCTTTATATATTAATCCTTTGTCCAATGAAAAGTTTTCAAACAACTTTTGTGCGTCACTCTTCATTCTGCTATCTCCCTTGAAGTACACATTTATCACGTTCACCTTCAATTCTTTTTACTAACATCTGTACTTATGTCTCTGCCTCCAGTTACACTTATTCCTAAGTATTACATTCTTTGTTCTTGCACATCTTTTATGGTGAATTATTAAGCTGTTTTTGTTTCTGCAGTCTGTTCTTTCCAGCTGGTTTAGGAACAGTTTCTTCCTTTCCAGTGAGCTTCCATACGGCTAATCCATCTGCACTTGCTATAGTGTGGAAGGATTATGAAGCAAAAACCCAACACTCTGTGGGCCATGGACTCTGGATCCAACCCCACTGTCTGAACTGACCCGCCAGCCCCACCGTTACAATGAGGGAATGACACTCATTACTAAAGCATCATCTTTTAGGTATGTGGTGACTTTCAGATACACACCCTTGATGACCTGGTCAGTACACAAGATCTGAACCTCAATTTGTGTGATTTTGTGGGGGACTCTCAGTCTCGATGAATCTCATAAAACCTTTCAAGCTGCTATGAGAAATGTGTTTGTTGTTTTAATATCCTTTTCAGATCATTATCACAGAAACACAAATGGTCTTCCCCCCCCCCCCCCCCGTCTTGGACACAGGACCTCACTTTGCACCCTAGGCTGGTCTCAAACTTGGGATTCTCTGGTTTGCTGTCACTCTACAGGGCCATGCCTCCAGTCCAGCTTTCTTTTTTTGTTTTGTTTTGGTTGGTCATGGGGCCTGAACTCTGGGCCTAGGCGCTGTCCCTCAGCTCTTCAGCTCAAGGCGAGTGCTCTACCACTTGAGCTACAGCGCCACTTCCGGTTTTCTGGTGGTTTATTGGAGATAGGAGTCTCACGGTCTCTCCTGCCCGGGCTGGCTTTGAACCGCGATCCTCAGATCTCAGCCTCCTGAGTAGCTAGGATTACAGGCATGAGCCACCAGCGCCCAGCTCCAGTCCAGCTTTCTGCTGGCTAACTGGAGATGGGAATCTTAAGGAACTTCCTCTGACCTGGCTTTGATCTGAGATCTTCCAGTTCTGAGCCTCCCGAGTAGCTAAGATTACAGGGTGAGCCACCAGCGCTCAGCACCAATTGAGCTGTGAGTCATTCTAAAGATTACCTTCTCAATTTTGAATAATGAAGGTATGCTTTCATTTCTTCATTTGCCAATTGTGTTTATGTACTAAAGATAAAGCTTCTACTAGACTTGTCTGTCCTTTCAGTTTTATTAGATTTTTAAGATCAAAATGTCTTGTTATTCACATAGTATCTGTCACACATACATATAAGAGAAGTAGAATCCATCCCTCTGCACAGGTACACTCTTCTCTCCACCTGCTCCTCCAGGTTATCTTTGGCCTTCTGTCCTGTGAATTGTCTTTCCTATTTTCACTGAAAAGGCAGGTGAATATTGTACATATAATTCACTGTACAGCAAAGAGATGCGATGAGCTCTCTCAGCTTTTGGAGACTGTGTCTGGCTATGCAGTGACCTTGAACTCACCTTCTGGCTTTGCGGACATTCACCACTACTCCACACGCCACTCTTACAGCAAACAGTGATAAACTGTTCTTATACAAAAGAGGTCATTACTGAAAACACATAAAGAATTCCTTGAAAGACTAAAATAAATGAGGAAAAAAAAGGTAAATCAAACAAGGATTGAAAGAAAACATTTATTGAATCAAAATCAATACTTTCCTTTTAATATCTACAAGCCAATACTGAACTCACTTTATTCAAGAATGAACACAATGTACAAAAAAAGTATGCTTATAATTATAAAAATATGTCAATTTTATCTTCTGGGTGCTGAGCAGAAGTCATTTTAAACAAAATCAAGGCAAACTTGTTCTCTAGAATAAAACTGCTATAATTTAACAACAGAGGTGAAAGCGAACGCACTCATGAGGTGTGTGTGAAGGCCCGCCAACAGCACTGCCTGGACTGGCCGCGGCCAGCGCCTCCGCTCTAAGCCTCCAGTGCGCTGGCTGCCTGGATGGCAGAAACGCCTTCTACAGAATGCAGGTGGCTGCCCAGGGAGCCACGTGGAGATGAAATCTTCATTCAGTTCCTTTTGCTTGCCAGGTGTTAGCACATTTCACTGAAGTAACTGTTACGTATGAAAAGCCTATTAGCTTCCACTTAAAAATGACACACACTGGGATAGGGGACAATCCCACTGACGAAGGTGAAAATCTGCCCTCTGCCTTCACCAGTGCTCAGGCCTCCAAAAGCCTCATGTGCAGGGTTGATCTTGGTTATTTTCTTATTTCTTGACTTTCCCCACACCTTCCCAGGCACCGTGGGCCATGCTCTTGCTCTTGCGCCCGGGGTCGGGCCGTGCTAAGCAGTTTAGGGCAGGGGCAAAGGCAGGACATGGAGAGGCGAGGGCCAGCCTTTGGCTTCCCATGACGCAGGCTCCAACACTTGTGGGTCTTAGAGCAGCAAAAGTGATAGTAAATCAAATCTAACTTGGGGAAAAGGAGTAAGTTCCCTGTATGGTTGTTCCAGGAGTTAAGTGACATTACCAAAACTGTACCAATTTAAAAACGTAAAATGCATCAGTGCTGACAATGGCAAGAAAATCCAGTCCATCTGAAAATGTTTGCTGGCAGCAGAATGCTAAGCAGAGTGACAATGGTCCTCAGGCACATTCCAGAACGCAGTGTCCACACCATCAACCAAACACAACAGACCAAGTTATTAAGCAAAATGCCCAACGCTTTTGTTCGACATATTCTCCCAGTGCTATGGACGGACACCTGCAGAGGCTCAGAACTGTGACACCGAAGCATGGCGGTCACCTGGCGCCCCACTGGACTGGTGAACTAATCCAGAGGAATCGGGGAGGGTACCTCCACCTTGGCCTAAGCTAGCGCTTCTTGCTATTATTCCGCAAGAAGGGGAAGAGGGGAGCGAAAGGGCTAGAAGCAGGCAAGCCCTCCTCTCCTACAGAGGCCCTCCGGGAGCGCAGCACTGCGGGAACCATTCCTCGTGGCCAGCAGGTGGTCAGGCCTGAACTGGACATGGGGTTTCAACACTTCAGCAACATAAATCACTCATTTTGGCTTGACATTTCATTCTAGTAGGGAAGAGGAACATTTATGGGAATATTTGAAGTATACAAAATTGGTGAGCAATGAACATCCTTTGGAACCTGAGCAAAGACCTCTTGCCGAAACCGTCACACTCACTGCGTAGCGGGCTCGCACCGCTGTGACCTAACCAGGCCACGGCCTTGATCTCGGCAACATTCCTGGCCTCCAAACTATGTGCAATACCCAAGTCCAATGACTCTACTGGTTGCCGTTCAAAACCGAGGCTAGACGTTCAACAGGCTACTTGCAGAAACAAATGGATGCCAAAATGTGAACCAGGATACAAGTAAAAAAACGAGAGACTGAGTACACAAAGAATGAATGTGCTCACAATCAGACGATGCGCATTTCAGCACAACACTCAGATACGCAACCACACCTGTTCACAACCACAGGCCCTTGCTCTCCAAATAAATACACTCAACATTTACAACCAAATGAATGCCTTATGAATGCACGCTTTCTCTTATTGCAGCGCTAATCAAAAAAACCAAAAAGCTATACTTCTAAAGAAGCTACAGTTGTCTTTGTCTACAGAACTGATGTGACTCAGTGCCACAGCTAAATTATCTCGAATAGCAGCAGGATCGTCGGCCCATGGCAGCCCAGGGCTGCTTGTCTCTGCCCCGCCGTGGGCTCCCATCAAAGCAACTCCATAAAGCATGCAGACATCTGCTGACGTTTCAAACAAATAAAAATGATCATTGTGCTTGTGGGTCTTATACCTTCCAAAATATACACACCTGGTGACAAGTGAACAAAACCATCACAGGCCATTGCTTACCAGTAAAATCCTAAGGCAAAGGGTTAGAGGCAGAAAGAAAAGGTTTTAAATGGGGGGAAAAAAAACAGCAACAACTGCAAAACGATGCTAGCATTCACAAGAAAGATCATGCTAAGATCAGATCCACGTTGGTTCAACATTGAGAATTCAGCTACGATCCAAAGAACTCTGTCCAGAGTGTAAAGGCATGCATGCCGGGTGAAGGAAGTGCGGGGTTTGCCTGGCGGCGGCGTCTTCGGAGGGAGCAGAACGGTAACGTCTCACTGGAGAATCACAAGGTGAGCGGCTGCCGTCACACTTCTCTTGTATCATTAAAAATAAAAGAAACGCAATCACAAGACCAAAAAAAAAGATAGAACAGCGGACAGAGATAATACAGAAATTCACAATGACCTATAAAACCAAAAGAAAAATCAAATTATTTTTACATTTTCAGGGTTCATTCTTAAAAGCAACCTTTCTTTTTTTCATTTGACTGCTTATAATAAAGGATTTGTAAACAATAAAGAGCTAGCTATAAAATGAGTCTCCTGACTACTCAAGTTATCTGCAGCATCAATACTCAAAATAATATCATTGCTCTTAAAAAAGGACACAAGCACCATATTGGACCAAAAATGTGAGGAAAAGCCTTCTTCTCAATGACGTTCTCTTAAAGCAATTCAAGCCTTACAAGAAAAGCAAGCCCACACCTGCATTCAAGAGGCAGTAATGCCTGTGACTATCCCCCGAAAGCGCTCAGCTAACTTATGCTTGTCCTCACAGGAAGTTTCACAAGGACACACAGCAAATGAACGTCATGTGTAAACCCCAGGCTGCCTGAGGGCTGGCGGGGCTCTGCGGGACTCACCGAGAGGAGACCAGGGCTATCCGGCCTTCGTGTCCACCAGCTGCATCTGCACGTTGGCAGACATGCCTCCTCCGTAGCCCCCCTTGGACTGCATTTGGTTCTGAATGGAGCTGACCTGCAACGGAAGAGCACAGGGGACGGACACACAGTCAGAGCCAGGTGCAGTGCAAAAGGGACTCTTTTTTGATAAGCTACTTTTTTGTGAAACCATAATTTTTTAATCGACTTATATTTTTGTGGTTTTAAGAGCAAATGGCGAGTAGTAATTCAAGTTGGGTTTTTCTGTTTTTCAGGTTTTTGTTGGGTTTTTTTTGGCCGGTCCTAGGGCTTGGATTCAGGGCCTGAGCTTCTTTGGCTCAAGGCCAGTCAGTACTCTACCACTTGAGCCACAGCACCGCTTCTGGCTTTTTCTGTTTATGGAGAACTGAGGACTCGAACCCAGGGCTTCATGCATGTGAGGGAAGCACTCTATCACTAAGCCACATTCCCAGCCCTAGTAACTCAAGTTGTTAACATATCTCTGGCCCCTTCTGCTGCTTCCTAAAGAAAAAATTCACTTTGTAACTCAGCGTACTTGGTAACACTTCACAGACAGAAATAAACAGATCAACTGCCCCTTTTTAATCTCAATTACCTTAAATTTGCAGATATCATATATCTGACCACTGTAATTACTCAAAATAAAACTCCAAAGCAAGAAAATATATATGAACCAAACTGGCTATCAGCTAGACATAAATCATAAACTTATATAGTAAACTGCAGTTTTACTATTCTGATACAGTTTAAAAACTCAAGTAGTCCAAATTTACTTATGAATCCTGTAATTAGGGTAAATTTTTTATCCTCTGGAAACATCAAGTGTCTTATCTATACAATGGTAAGATAATATTCCAACCACATCGCTATTTTCTGATAGGTAGGGAATACAGAGGCTTAGGTATTCTGTTGAAACAAACACACATACCATCTTTTGCAAACCCTGAAGTGCTTCTATTTTTTTAAATTATTGTTCCAATATCATTCCTATAAATTAGGGACATGTTGAAAACAGAGAATCAGTCAGGCCAGATGCCTGGATGCGGAAACCTAATAAGCAGGACGGGTTTGGAGGTGATTTCTCACAGTAAGGAGATAAAGCACTGACTTCATCTGTCCTGCATCTGAACCCCAAGACTCCTGCAGCCTCCACACTGCTGAGATCTGGGAGAGAAGAGATGAGATCCAATTGCTCATCAATCTAGTTGTCAAATGCTCACGGATCACTTCCTATGATACAAACAAAGCATGGCATGGAAAGCACATTTTTAACTGATTCTCCTGAGTCAAAATAGTATTTACAAGAACGGAGGAAGGCTTGCCTGTGTTATTTTGGAATGAAACCATTCTTAAACATGCTAACAGAAGACAGAAATTATATACATATGAATACATATATTATTCTAAATAATATATGCGAATGTGTGTCTGTATATACATAAATACAGAGGTGGGGGGACACGAGCGCACAGAATTTATTTAGCTCCAACAAGGTTTAAATGTAAAACTAGCTCCTAAATGGATATTTTTTTTTTTGGAGGGGGGCAGGGGGTCGGTCGTAGGGCTTAAACCCAGAGCCTGGGCACCGGCTCCATTCTTTTTCACTCAAGGCTAGCTCTCTACCACTTTGAGCCACAGCACCATTTCTGGTTTCCTAGTTAATTGGAGCTGAGTGTCATGGTCTTCCTACATGGGCTGACTTCAAACTGCAATCCTCAGGTCTCAGCCTCCTGAGTAGCTAGATTAAGGCCTGAGCCACCATCACCTGGCACCTAAATGTATATATGTCTACTGATCTGGAAATTTTATTCATGTTTCTACATACAACGTTACCATAGTATCTAAATTCACATTAATCACATGACTAAGTATAGAAAAACTGAGTTTTACATTCCATTATTTTAAGGTCTTTAAGTAAACTTAGTTCAAAGCAGTTTGAGGCAATCCCAACTAGCAATGTTTATATAGCACCAAATAATTTCCCACCCAACATAGCATACCAGCTCTGTAATAATTTATGCCTATTTAAAAGCAAAATTTTTGAATTTATACTGGGCATGATAATGTCACATGTGCCCTAAAGAAAGTTAATAAAAAGAAAGTTAATAAAAGTTAATTGGACAATGCCAACTAAAGGACTAGCATTTCCTAAGAGGTGCTGGAGTCTGGGTGCTGGGTGAATTATTTTGCTGTGGAAGCACAGTATTTGAAAGCAGGGTTATAGGACCGCAAGGATCACAGACCCCTGTTCTGTAACTCTGAGAAGAGCCATGGATTTAGAAAGGGAAGAAGGAGAAGAAGTCATTTGACTACTCCATATACAGCCCAGGAAAGGCTGCCCCATCTCCACAATGCCGCTCCGCTCTCGGAGCACAGTCACTGCCACTGGCTAGGAGCGTGCAAGTGGGAATCATCAGTGATACTTTTAGGAAACTTCCTAAGTGAAGGATCTTCCCAACAGCAAGAGCTCAGTACTATTCAGGGCACTTATTGCGGGGGTAGTGGGGGGTGGGGGAGAGGTGAAGAAGAGAGAATGTTCTTTGGTGTTTGTATTACTGAGGTTTGCTCAGGACCTTAAAATTCCACTGGCACTCTACCACTTAATCCATGCCTCCAGCCTGGCTTTTGTTTGTTGTTGTTGGTCATGGGACCTGAACTCTGGGCCTAGGTGCTGTCCCTCAGCTCTTCAGCTCAAGACTAGGGCTCTACTGCTTGAGCCACAGCACCACTTCCGGCTTCTTCGGCTTATGTGGTGCTGAGGAATCGAATCCAGGGCCTCATGCATTCGAGACAAGCGCTCTACCACTGAGCCACCTTCCAGCCCCCAGCTTGGCTTTTTGATAGTTGTTTTCTTTCTTTTTAGGTCCAAGATGGACTCAAACTAGGTACCGGATGCTCTCATTCATTGATTAGTGCTCTATCAACTAAGACATGCCTCCAACCCCGATGGCTGTTTGGGAGGTGGAGTCTCCCAGATTCTATGTCCAGGATCCTTGAACCATAAGCATCTGGATCTCAGCCTCCTGAGGAGCTAGGACGAAGGCATGAGCCACAGGCAGGCCTTCAACTACTCTCTTTTGACAGCAACATAATACCCTTAACCCACCACAAAAGCAGTCAAGAAAAACAATGTGCTTTTCCTACAGACTTAAAACTAACAAGCTGTTTCCTTTCCAGGAAGTTTCAAGCATCATTTCTTTGCTTACCTAGTAACTGAAGTAACAAAGGACTTTGTGGTATCCAGGATACCCATCCACTATTTTGAAAGTCCTCAATCTCTTGGTTAACTAATGCCATCCAGTATGTCAGAATAAAATAGAGCATTCTGCTTTTATAAAAAAAAAAACCTTACTGATCTGAGCCAGGCGCCAGTGGCTCACACCTATAATCCTAATTATTCAGGAGGCTGAGATCTGAGGACTACAGTCCGAAGCCAGTCCTGGCAGAAAAGTCTGTGAGACTTTCCAATTAATCGCAGAAAAAGCCGGAAATGACATTGTGTCTCAAGTGGTAAAGCGCTACCCCTGAGCACAAAGAGGCTCAAGACAGTGCCCAGACCCTGAGTTCAAGCCCTAGGATGGGAAAATTGTTCTTTTCTGAACAGTAAGGGACCTATTTACATTAGACTTGGGGAAAAGAAACACTCAGATTTAGTAGCTGGCTTAAGGTAAAACCTGGAAGGCATTATGAGCCTTTATCTGGTCCTGCTTCTTTTATATTGCTTTCTATTTCTGGCTGTCTCTCTGTGCTGTAATTTGAACTCAGGGCCTTTCCCCTGTGCTTTACCACTTGAGCCCCAGCCTTTTCTTGGTTTTCTGTTAGGGTGTATCTTTGCCAGGGCCAGCCTAAGCTCCCGCTCAGCTGGGGTTGCGTGCCCGAACCACTGGGGTTGCAGGCGTAAGCCTCCACGCCTGGCTCTGCTTCTTTCTTAAATAAAAATGAAAGAATAAAAGCCACTTTCAGAAGGACCAATCCTGCGTTATTTCACAGAGCAGACACAAGACTGTCGGAAGGAAGAAGTGAATGACCAGCAAGAACATGGAGGAGAAAGGAAAGCATGATACAATTACAACTCAGGGGTGAATATAATCCAAACACCTGTGTATAATATATATGCAAACAGCTTGATCAGAGCTACTAAAATCAGACAGGATGAATCTGATGGATTTAGAACCTTGTATCTATGTGTGGAAATGGCTGCAAAGTCCTATGTACAATTAATTTACGCTAATAAGGACAAAGCCTGGTTCCTGACATCTGAGGATTGTGGTTTGAAGCCACCCCAGGCAGGAAAGTCCCTATGAGATTCTCATCTCCAATTAACCACAAAAAGAAGTAGAGCTGAGACTCAAGTGTAGAATACTAGCCTTGGGCACAAGAACAGCACCCAGGCCCAGAGTTCAAGTCCCAGGACCAGTCCAAAAAAGAAAAGACAAGAAAAGAGTTCAGCTGAGTGAAACCAAAGTCTATTCTGAAATGTGCTAAAGTCTCTATAAAAGACAGCAAAGTAGTCAGTGCCAGTGGCTCAAGCCTGTAATCCTAGCTACTCAGGCAAAATAACTAAATAGCAAAGAGATTTCCTTATTTCAGGTTTTTCATTTCCTACTACCAAGTAAGACCAACGATCGCTGCCTTGAACTAAAGGACGTTGAGAACTTAATAATTATTCTAACCACCAGGTAAAGGGTGACACTTTACAAAGTACATGTAGTTCAAAGTTTGTAAAAGGAAAATAAGTGAACTTAGAACAAGAAGAGATGATTATCTAAAGGCTGCTCCAAGTCCCTTTGGCAACAGCATGAGAATGAATGATACCCTCTACTCTGAACTCAAATCCTTCAGACTTTCCAAGTACTTATTCAAGAGGAAGGAGGCGGCTGGGGAAGGTGGCTTAGAGGTAGAGTGCTTGCCTAGCATGCATGAAGCCCTGGTTCCATTCCTTAGTACCACATACACAGAAAAAGCCAGAAGTGGCGCTGTAGCTCTGTAGCTCAAGTGGTAGATAACTAGCCTTGAGCATGGAGAGAGAGGCTCATGGACAGTGCCCAGGCCCTGGGTTCAAGCCCCAGGACAAGCGGGGGGGGGGGGGGGGGGGGGGGGGGGGGGGGGGGGGGGAGAGGATGGT
>NW_012267393.1:937981-945480 GCF_000151885.1 Dipodomys ordii
TGCTGTGGCTCAAGTGGTAGAGCGCTAGCCTTGAGCTGAAGAGCTGAGGGACAGCGTCCAGGCCCAGAGTTCAGGCCCCATGACCGGACCCAAAAAAAAAGACAAAACAACAAAAAAGTCTGGTAAAGTGGGGAGCCTTGGCTCATGCCTGTAATCCTAGCTACTCAGGAGGCAGAGATCTGAGGATGCACACAAAGCCAGCACAGGACAAGAACTCATAGAACTCATAACATGTGACACTCTTATCTCCAATTAACCACAGAAAACAGGAAGGAGCGCTGTGCTCCAGTGGTGGAGCACTCACCTTGAGCTGAAGAGCTGAGGGACAGTGCCCAAGCCCAGAGTTCAAGCCCCACGACCGACAAAAACAAAAAAAAGCCAGTATTTGTCTCACACACCATGAACATTTAAGGGCATCACACTTTTCTGGTATGCAGTTTTAAGAATTCAAGATAGAGGGCTGGGAAGGTGGCTCAGTGGTAGAGCGCTTGCCTTGCATGCCTGAGGCCCTGGGCCTCAGCACCACATAAGCAGAAAAAGCCGGAAGTGGCGCTGTGGCTCAAGTGGTAGAGCGCTAGCCTTGAGCTGAAGAGCTGAGCGACAGCGCCCAGGCCTAAAGTTTAGACCCTACGACAAATAAACAAAAAAAAAAAAAGCTTAAGAGATGCAATGGGAACTTCAGGTCAAGCAAATCACAGTCCAGGTACATGCTTGGGCAAGATAAAAAACCAAAAATCCAGCACACCAAAAGGATTGGAAGCTTGGCTTTAGTAGTAGAGTACCTGCCTAGCAATTACAAGGTCCTAAATTCAAAACTCAGTTCTGTCAAAATAAGATAAATAAATGATTGTTGGACCCCAGTCTCTTTCTGGGGGTCTGTATTGATATGTAATTTACCATTGCCATCCACTATGATGTGACATTGACAGGACCCTGGTCAGGCAGCATGTCAACACCTAGGCCTGCCTGCCCCCGCCCCCTACAATGCATAATGCAAACGTTGGGGGAACCTAGCACTTTCCCCACAACCCTGAGCCTCAGTGCCTCCTCTGTGAAAATAACTCTGATGGGTTAAAAAAACAAAACACAAACAGGAAGCATGCAAAGGGCGCACTCTGCTCTGCTCTGCTCTGCTCTGCTCTGCTCTGCTCTGCTCTGCTCTGCTCTGCTGTGTGGACTGCTTGCTTCAGTAGAGAAGAGTCACAGTGTTTCCTGGAAACCCTTCATTCCTCACAGGGAACTTTAGTATGCCAGCCATCAAGGTAGTTCTTGCCAGATTGAAAAGTTGTTTTTGCCAGTCCTGGGGCTTGAACTCAGGGCCTGGGCGCTGTCCCTGAGCTTCTTTTGCTCAAGGCTAGTGCTCTACTACTTGAGCCACAGCATCACTTCTGGCTTTTTCTGTGTTAAGTGGTACTGAGGACTCAAACCCAGGGCGGGCTTCATGCATGCTAGGCAAGCACTCTATCACTAAGCCACCTCTGCAGACCTAAAACATTTTTTATTCTGTAAAAAATCAGGAATTGGAGACATAGTAGTTGTGTTAGTGTGGGGAGGATTAAGCTCCCATGGCATTTCTGCATTAACTATCAGAGAAACATCATCATCAATGAATGGGTAATTTAGAATAGACACAGGAACTGGCAATGGAAAGGTTATTTTTCAAAGGATTTGCTAGTTTCAATCCTGTTTGCATACAAATCTAAACCAATGGAAAATAAGTATACTTCTTGGACAATTGACTGAATATGATGATAGGAATTCTCTCCAATTTTATTTGTTTATTTTTGCCAGTTCTGGGGCTTGAAGTCAGGGCCTGAGCACCGTCCCTGAGCTCTTTTTGCTCAAGACTAGCACTCTACCACTAGCGCTACAGCGCCACTTCTGGCTTTTTCTGTGTATGAGGAATCGAGCCCAGGGCTTCATGCATGCTAGGCAAGTACTCTACCACTAAGCCACCTTCCCAGGCTTCCAATTTATTTTGCAATGCGGTAATAACCTCTCATTATTTCAAAGACTTCTGACTCATCAATGAAAAAGAATGAACTACCAATAAAGGCTAACACATGAATGAATTTCAAAAAGTGAAAGCACATGGGAAGACAGTCTATTATTCCATTAATAGGAAATTGTAGAAAGTACAGAAATGGATACTTGAAAGGGGTAGGTTGAGATCAAGAGGAGGGGTTAATGAGTGAAGGGAAGTAGTGGTGGCGAGTGCAGTCAAAAAGCTCCATGCATACCCGACAAAATTTAGAAACGTGAGGGAAAGAGAGGGTTGGGCAGGATAGGTAAGAATGTTGAAAAGGTGACACTAACCAAGACAGACTGTACTCATACCCTGCTTTATAGAGTGGCGTTTCCTTTATACAACTACTTAAAAGATTTATTTTTTAATTTTTAAATACAAACGTATCTGGTGACAGAAAGCAGACCTGTAGCTGCTATGTAGAGGAAGAGGAGGGGTTGACAAACGGCCTCGGCACTACCGACATGATGGGCATGTTGTCTTGCCCCGGGTGGCAGTTTCCCAGGTTATGTCAAACATCATCAAACTGTACCTTTAAATATGACATTTCCTTTATATCAACTATTACAAAGAGGTTAAAAAAGAATGCTTCCGCTGTGAGTATAGCTCAGGGATGGGGCACTTGCTCAGCATATTCAAGGCCACAAATGGGTGTAAGGAATCCTTTAAATCGTTTGTATTTTAGAGATACATAATGCACTACTTATGAAATGTGATCTCTAGAACTCACTTTAAAGTATCCAATGCGGGAAAGGGGTAGGCAGAAACAAAAAGCCCCCTCTGTCGAGCATTAGTTGGGTGCCGCCCATACAGAGTACGGAAGTTTGAAAAACCGGTGCTAATGCACTTCTCTTCCTGCTCTTCTCTAACTTAGCTTGAAGACTTAGGCACCAGGTACTAGTAACACCAGAGGATAATGCACACGGATGCTGAGTGTATGTTTATCGTTTCATGCCTGACACCCGTCAGAACTTACTCTTGTTCTCTTCCCTTCTCATGCCTTCCATTTCTAAAGTAACTCCCTACTTATTCCTGTCTTCCTCCCAGAACTACTACCACAAATACCTTGCTAACAGGATTTAAGTTTCTTTAAAAGTGTAACAGAGCTAACACACATGCCTAGCGACAGTCTCCGTTAACAAGGCCTTTTCTTGGGGATTGCTGGTTCTGGGGCTGAAATTCAGGGCCTGGGGATTGTTACTGAGCTCTGCCGCTCAGGGCTAGCACTGTACTGACTGAGCCACAACTCCAGTTCTAAGTTTTTGGCGGAAAATCCCATGAGATTTTTCCCTCCTAGGCTGGCTTTGAACCTTGATCCTCAGATCTCTGCCTCTTGCTTAGCTAGGACTATAGTCAGCAACTGGTATTCTTATGCTACTCTGAAAATAACCCAGACCAGCAACAGCAATGGCGGCCACGGCGAGGTCGGGGGCAGCGCGCGCAGTGTGGCTCAGGCCTTTCTGCTTCATCTGGCAGTTCCCTCAGCTCTGCTCTCCCTCCTCCTGAGTCAGCTGGTGGGAGGCTGGGAGCAGCAGAGCTGGAAGGGGAGGCCATCCATCATGCCCTTGGTCTCTAGAGGATCAGCCGTCCCCTCGCAAGAACGCAGCTCCTCAGATCTCCACTGAATTCCCTTTGGCAACACCCCAACTTTTGTGTGCGTACGTGTTTCTGAGACAGACTCTCACTAGGTGGCCTTTAGATAGCCAAGGCCAGCTCACACTTCTACAGCTCAGCCTCAGAATGCGGGATTACAGATATGCACCACCACACCCAGCTCTGTTCTTTTTTTTTTTGAAGTAACTCCTACCAGCACGGCATCGCATCCTACGTGGACTAACCCGCAAGTCAGTGATGATAAAGGCTAATCAGGGGCTGGCGTGGGCGCGCTGTTCTGCTGTTCTGCTGCTTCTCCACAGGAGAGGAGGGGCAGGAACACACAGTGGACGGTAGTGACAGTGTCCACAGGACAACTGGCCTGCACCGAAAAATGACTAGGCACATTTCATATTCTAAAGTCAGAATGGAAAAATCAGACAAGATTATTCTGAGATGATTCTTCCCAGACCTTTTCTGGCTTCCTGGTGACCCCTGGCCCTCATCTGCGGCACCTGGTGCTCTCCAGGGTATTCTAGGTCCTTTTTCTGTCTCAAGTATGCACCTTACTGACTCGATGCTAAAGATTATCCGTCCTATTTTCCGGACTTTATAAATGTGACTGCTTAATTAGCTGTACACTCTCCACTTGACGGTTGCTGTCCCTTCAAAATGAAGTGCATCACTCAGTGTCGCAACCCCCTCTCCACTCCTCCTGTGGTAAACCACCACCCACCTCCCTCCAGCACCCTTCTGTCTGCAAAGCGGAACCTCCCCCTCCCTCCCTCCCCACTTCACTGCCTGCCACACACACACACACACACACACACACACATTCACACACACAGAGACTACCGGTGCCCCATCCCTCCTGCACAGCACAGCTCCCCCACCCCAACAGTCTCCATCCTCTACCTACACGTGTCTTTTAAACATGATATGTGACTGAATCAATGACGCGTTAAAATGCTGCAGTGGCGTTCCCACACACTCAGGACAAATGCAAACCCCACGATCCATGAAGTCCGGTCTGCTGACGCTTCTATGGTGTGCTCCCCCTGCGTCCTGACCTGCGACTCACAGGTCTAAACGTGCTATGCACTCTCACCTCTCTGACTGGCCAGCTTTCCCTGCAATGGTCAGGGTCAGTACCCAAACCATGCTCTCTGGGGTACCCAGTGCGTTTGCCTCTAACAAAGTAAAATTTGCATATCATACAGATTTAAATGGCTCCCTGGCCCATAAATATGCTCCTCCACAGTCACCAACAAAATGTGAATTTGGGCCAGGGCAGAGCTCCCTAGGCAGCATGCACTGTATATGCATTACAATATCTGTTCCATTCCATTTCCAACAGGACCTAGAGATAAACTGTTGGAGAGTAGGCAACAAAATGGTAGTTGAATGAAGAATAAAGGGCTTTTTAAAGAAACAAAGGTGAGGCCTGAGGTTCAAATGGTAGAACACCTTGTCTAGTAAGTGAGGGGTCCTGAGTTCAAATCCCATCACTGTCCAAAAAGAAAACAATCCTAAATAGCTATCAACAATGTCAGATTTTTATTTAATATTATGACCAAACATTTCTGAAAGACTGCATCCTATATGGAAGGTATTAAGAATGCAGTGTCAGCTTCAGCTGAGTGTATGTTTCAGCACAGGAATTGCTCAGCGTTGGTGTAGCGGTCTGTTTCACAGTAGTGCTATCTCTGTGAAGGTTTGTTTCGTTTTCCACACTGGGTGGGGATCCTCTAAAGCAGGCTTCACCACCCTTGGTGCCCTTCCGAGCCCCTCAGGAAAGGCTACCTAGCACTAGTTGCTGGGCTCTAGGCACACCACTTCCTATCCAGCAAGTTCGGGGTGGGGCTGGAATCTGCACACAGCACAAGATTGCCACTGATGACTCAGTGACTGGGGAACCCTGGCCCAAAGGCTGAGCGGCTCCCAGCGCAGTGAGGGGTGATGCTGACGAGGGAGGGCTTCCCACCCAGCAGCACCACTCTCAGGAGGCTTGGACGCGATGCTTTAGTATCCCCTTCAGATCCCAAGTCCTCCGACAGTCCTCACTTCCCAGCCCCTGGCCACCACTCAAGTCCCTATGTGGGTACCCAATGCCCCCCCTGGAAAAGGTTTTTAAATGCCTGTGTCATTTTGATTATTTGGAAAGTCATTAAGTTGCAGAATTCTTTCTCATTAAAATCAACTCTCCAACAATCAAGTCATTAAACCAAGTGGCTCCCAAGTTTATAAAAACCAGATCGCTTTTACTAAAAAGACTATTCCATCGACCGGAAACAGTTAAATAAACGTCAACTCCATCATTCCTCCAGATGACCAGCCTCTCGCTATTTTCATTCCTCACCTGGGAGCCCCAACCAAGTCTGCCGAAACACATTTAACATGAGTCACGGTCTTGCTCTCATACAGGTTTGGTGAGGACGGCACGGAGACCCATTCCCGCGAGGCTGTCTGTCTCTGTGCAGAGAAGCCAGCCAGGCGCTGAACCCACCATCACACACCCATCCGTGTCCACGCACGCGCACACGTGTGCGCACGGCCAGCTCCAGAGGGAATATACAAACCACACTGATAGGTGGTAAATACTAAGAAAACCATTAAAATAGCCCAATGAGAGATATGGAAAATCATAAATATCAATAACCTATGACTTTAAAAAAATATATGGAAGAAGCCAGGTGCCATACCATTACTGGAACCTTACTGAAAGTACTGACTTAGTGCTAAGTCTTAGCTTCCCTTTTTGCTTTATTCCAGCAGTAAAAGGTGAAATAGGACTCAAAGTGTTGACAAATATTGTCAAGTTTTGTTGTTTTGTGTGTGTGTGTGTCGGTCGTGGGGCTTGAACTCTAGGCCTGGGCGCTGTCTCTCAGCTCTTCAGCTCAAGGCGAGCGTTTTACCTCTTGAGCCATGGCAGCACTTCCGGTTTTCTGAGTGGTCTAAAGAGAGTCTCACAGGCTTTCCTTCATGCACTGGCTTTGAACCGTGATCCTCAGATCTCAGCCTCCTGAGTAGCTAGGATTACAGTGTGAGCCTCCGGAGCCCAGCTATTGTCAAGTTTTCACATTCAAAATTTCCATTACTGCCAAGTGCTGGTGGCTCACGCCTGTAATCCTAGCTATTCAGGAGGCTGACATCTGAGGATGGCAGTTCAAAGCCAGCACAGGCTTGGTGGGTGAGAACCTTATCTCCAATTAACCACTCCAAAACCAGAAGTGGAGCAGTGGGTCAAAGTAGTAGAGTACTAGCCTTGAGCTCAAAAGCTCAGGGACAGTGCCCAAGCCCTGAGTTCAAGCCCCTTAACCAACAAAAGAAAAAGATAGGCTGGGAAGGTGACTCAGGGGTAGAGCGCTTGCCTTGCATGCATGAGGCCCTGGGTTCGATTCCTCAGCACCACATAAGTAGAAAAAGCTGGAAGTGGTATTGTGGCTCAAGTGGTAGAGCGCCAGCCTTAAGCTGAAGAGCTATGGGGCATTGCCCAAGCCCTGAGTTAAAGCCCCTTGACCAACAAAAGAAAAAGATGGGCTGGGAATATGGCTTAGTGGCAGAGTGCTTGCCTAGTATGCATGAAGCCCTGGGTTCCATTCCTCAGTACCACATAAACAGAAAAGGCCAGAAATGGCACTGTGTCTCAAGTGGTAGAGTGCTAGCCAAAAGACACTCAGGGGCAGTGCCCACGCCCTGACTTCAAGCTCCATGGGGCTGGGAAGGTGGCTCAGTGGTAGAGCGCTTGCCTTGCATGCATGAGGCCCTGGGTTCAATTCCTCAAGCACCACATAAGCAAAAAGAAAAAAGCCGGAAGTGGTGCTGTGGCTCAAGTGGTAGAGCATTAGCCTTGAGCTGAAGAGCTGAGGGACAGCGCCCA
>NW_012267393.1:955260-956006 GCF_000151885.1 Dipodomys ordii
GTCTTTGCTTCTTATACAGCATGTGATCAGAGGCCTTCACTGAACACTGTTTAAGCATTCCAATTTCTCCCACATCACTATTTCTTTTTCTGCTTTCTTTACACCACAGAGCAATGACAACCACCTGACAGCACATATACTTATTTGTACACTAAACGCCTATTTGTACATTAGATACCTCTGCCACTTCATTATCTGACTCACTGCAGAAATTCCAGAAATGTTACAGGTGCCAATAATAGAGACTGTGTAGACAAGTTAAGTCTAAAGTACATTTCAGACACAAAATATTTATCAGGGCCACGCTGGAATTCAAATTTGGAAGCAGAAACATGAACATAAATGTGAACATAAATGTATAGCACTCATGTTCACTGGTTTTTGCCGGTCCTGAGGCTTGAACTTGGCCTAGCCACTGTCCTAAGCTCCTTTTGCTCCTTTTGGTAGGATTCTACCATTGGAACCACAGTTCCACTTCCAGCTTTTTCTGTGACTAATTGGAATAAAGAGTCTCATGGACTTTCCTGCCCTGGCTGGCTTCAAACTGCAATCCTCAGATCTCAGCCTCCGGAGTAGCTAGGATTCCAGGCCTGAGTCACTGGTGCCCGGCTAATATTCAGTTTTTAAGGGTACCTTAGAAATTCACCAGGACAGGCGAGTCCTGAAAACAACCAACAAAACTTTTTAAAATTAAGCTGCAAGGTAGCAACCCATCCAATTTAAAAATCTCCAATCTGCCGGGCGCT
>NW_012267393.1:956056-958955 GCF_000151885.1 Dipodomys ordii
CGGAAGTGGCGCTGTGGCTCAAGTGGTAGAGCGCTCGCCTTGAGCTGAAGAGCTGAGGGACAGTGCCCAGGCCCAGAGTTCAAGCCCCACAACCAACAAAAAAAAACACAAAAACAAAAACAGCCCAGGCACAAAAGTCTCTCATCTCCAATTAACCACCAGAAAAATGGAAGTGGAGCTGTGGCTCAAGTGGTAGAGGTTTAACAGGGATAGCACCCACTCCCAGAGTTCAAACCCTACCACCCACCAAAAGAAAAAAGAAAGTCTGATTAATAAACAGACAAATGAAAGAGCAACAAGACTGGATATTGCAGAGACTAGCAAAAAGGGAAAACCAAATTCCATTTAGGTCAACTTCAGATAACAAGAATCCTTTTCACGAATCTACTTGTAGTACACTCTTGGTGGAAAAGTAAATAATTCTACTTCTCTCTTCCAGAGGTAGCCTCATTCTGACAAAAGCAAGCATCTGGCCCTCAGGTGACAGATTTTATTAAGGACCAATCGCTTTAAGAAATTAGTCACAAGGAAATCCAAACAAACTGGACTTTCAAGCAGGAAATTATCAAAGTTTTCCAGAAAAGATCTGACCTGAGGCCAGGGGAAGGAGTTCAAAACATGTTGGCCTTCTAAGAACAAGGCAGGGGCCTAGTGTGGGTGTGGTGTGTCTTCCCTCTGCTATCTGACACATTTGTCTCTAATCCCTGTGTGTGTGTGTTGTGAGACTCGAACTCTGGGCCTGGCTCTGTGTGTGTGGGGGGGGGGGGGGGGAGACATGAACGCTGGGCCAGGCTGGGCGCTGAGCTTCAGCTCTTCAGCTCAGGGCGAGCTCTCTATCACTTGAGTCACAGCACCACTTCCGCTTTTCTGGTGATTAATTGAAGATAAGAGTCTCACACACAATTTACTACCAGAAAACTGGAAGTGGCGCTGTGGCTCAAGTGGTAGGGCACTAGCCTTAAGCTGAACAGCTCAGAGACAGTGCCCAGGCTCAGAGTTTAAGCCCACAACCAACCAAAAAAAAAAAAAAAAAAACATTGAGTGCCAGTGGCTCATGCCTATAATCCTAGCTACTCAGAAGCTGACTTGAAAGATCAAAGTTCAAAGCAGGCTGAAGCAAATCTTTATGACTCATCAGTAGTCTGCCAGCAAAATCCCAGACTGCAGGCCCAGTTTAAGTGGTAGAGTGCGAGCAGTAAGCAAGCAAGCTGAGTGGAGGTAAGCCACAGTACTAGCACGATAAAAAGGAAAAAGTTCAGTGTGCTGAGGCTATGCCAGTCTCAGCTAATTAAGCTCTGACTTGTCTTTAATTATAGATGGTCTGTGCTATCAGCATTTTTTTCTCTACAACAGTACATGACCTAGATTTTCCCTGCCTACACTGACTTAAAATTGAAGTGGGTTTTTTGGGGGTTTTCTGTTTTGTTTTTTTTGTCAGTCATGGGGCTTGAACTCTGGGCTTGGGCACTGTCCCTGTGCTCTTCAGATCAAGGCGAGCGATCTACCGCTTGAGCCACAGTGCCACTTCCCATTTTCTAGTGGTTTGTTGGAGATAAGAGTTTCACGGACTTTCCTGCCCTGGCTGGCTTTGAACCATGATCCTCAGATCTCAGCCTCCTGAGTAGCTAGGATTACAGGTGTGAGCCACTGGTGCCCGGCTGAAGTGGGGTTTTTTTGTTGTTTTTTTTTTATGGTTATGAGGCTTGAACTCTGGGCCTGGGCGCTGTCCCTCAGCTCTTCAGCTCAAGGCTAGCACTCAACCACTTGAGCCACAGCTCAAGTGGTTTATTGGAGATAAAAGTCTCACAGACTTCCTGTGTGGGCTGGCTTTGAACCATAATCCTCAGGATCTCAGCCTCCTCAGTAGTTAGGAGTACAGGCTTGAACCACCAGCGCCGATCACCAAGCAAGTGAAGTTTCTTATCAGTGTTTGCTTCTCTCCTATTTCTGTCCACTAATGACAATGTGAGATGAGGATACAGCACACTGACTCTAAACAAAGGCTTAATCCTCTGCTTCATTCTTGGAGTTTGTCTACGTTCATAAAACTCAAGAAAAAAAGTTTTTTTTCTATGATATTGGTGTTATAAAAGCAACTTCATTTTAGTCATTTAAAAAATTCATGACCTTATAAAAAGATGCAGACTTACACACTCTAACACAATGACAGAACTTATAACTGAACATAAACACAACAATCTTCCAGATGTGGTCAGATGACTTGCAAACAAAGACCTTTTTAAGAAATGCTCCAATGTTCACTTAAGCTGCCAGTTAATAGCAGCTCAGAGACCCCACTTAGCACTGCTAGCTACAATAGAGAAGATTTGTTTATGAACATAAAAAAGTCAGACCATGATGGACATAAAGAAAAAAGTTAAAATCTGAGCTTATTTTTAATTATTTGACCTCAACTGGTTTTTTTCTTCTCATTAAGATGTTTTCTCTGAATTTATTTTCCTGCAAGTTGTCATAATAAACATACTATAACCAAAGTAGTAGCACATGTATAGCACACATGTAATATATTAGCATTCAGAAGCTTTGGGAGAAAGAGGTCTGAACCATCCAGGCCAGGGTAAGTTACCCAGTCAGATCTACATGAGATAGGCATTCACTAGGAGTACTCAAAACATTCTCCTGGGAATGTGTTCATGGAGCAGGAAGACTAGAACATTGCTTTTCACAATTTTTAAAAGTCAAGCTCTGTTAATGACTAGCATATAAATTGGCCTATGGCTATTAGCTCCATTTAGTTTTATGAAAATTACTAAAAGCAGGGCTCAGTGGTAGAGTGCTTGCCGTGCAAGCCTGAGGCCCTGGGTTCGATTCCTCAGCACCACATAAGCAAAAAGAAAAAAAGCCGGAAGTGGCGCTGTGGCTCAAGTGGTAGAGCGCT
>NW_012267393.1:960335-962308 GCF_000151885.1 Dipodomys ordii
AAAAAAAAAAAAAGAGGTAGAGCACCAGCCTTGAGCTAAAGAGCTCAGGGACAGCGCCCAGGCCCAGAGTTCAAGCCCCGTGACCTACCAAAAAAAAAAAAAAGACTGAAAATGAAGTTCAGCTACCTGCATCAATATTGATCAATCTTATAAGAGTGAATTTAAAAAAAAAGATTAATCCAATGATTTGATTTTAAAGTATAAACAGAAAAAAAACTATGTTGTTTAGGGCTACTTGTACAGATGATGAAATTACGAAACACAACTAGAACTGATTTGAAAATTGGGATAGCTCTTCCAGATAGGTGCTGACTGGAAAGGACACAGGCGGCTACTAGGGTTCTAACAAAGTCTTAATTATTTACCATGCTGCACATTTATACATAAAATATACCTTCCTATTCGTTTGTTGGAATACAGTTATGCTGGGTCCTATCTTCGAGGGATAACTACTAAAATAATTACGGATAAAATGATATGACCTGGATCTGGTTTGAAAAGTAATACAGGAAAAGCAGGAAATGAATAGAATAAGATTAAGAATAGACAGGAAGTGAAACTGTTCAAACTGAGACAAGAAATGAGTCCATTATACTACTATTGTGTTCAAAATGTCTTAGGTGTACATGATGGATCAAGTCTGTAATCCTAGAGATTAGGGGACTGCAGTTCAAGGCTGACCAAGCAAAAGTTGGTCATAAGACTCCATCTCAACCAAGGCCTCGGAAAGGGGGCTCATTCCTGTTATCCCCAGCAATGAGGATCACAGGCCGAGCCAGCATGGGCACACTTTTTATTAAGTAAATCCATTCACCATTCTCATTTAATGGTTTGAGAAAATTGTAGTTTTACATGAGATTAAATAAATTAAGAACATGTTCATTCTTTTTTTTAGAAAAAGTAAAAAAGGGGGCTGGGAAGTTGGCTCAGTGGTAGAGCGCTTGCCTCTCACACATGAGGCCCCGGGTTCGATTCCTCAGCACCACATAAGCAGAAAAAAGCCAGAAGTGGCGCTGTGGCTCAAGTGGTAGGGCACTGGCCTTGAGCTGAAGAGCTGAGGGACAGCGCCCAGGCCCAGAGTTCAGGCCCCATGACTGACCAAAAAAAAAAGAAAAGAAAAAGTAAAAAAGATGACTTTTCTTACCATAGTTGCATCTCATTTAAGGTATGGAATTTGAGTCCTAACCCCCAGTGGCTGTACCTATGGAGATACAAATCACTTGAGCTATCCCTATCCTGCTTCATACAGACCCCCAGAAATCATGAGTACCACAACTAACTGAACTGTAGGCTCCTCCTGTCAGGCTGCAGTAGTGGCTTTGAGATCATGTAGGTATTAGGCATATGGCCTCCATTTACTCAGCCACTTCCCTAAAGAAACCTAGAATCTGTTACTTGAGACTCAGGTCTCCCTGGATAACCCAGACTAACCCTCAAACTCACTATGTAGCGTAGCTAGACCGACCCTCCTGACTCAGCCTCCCAAGAGCTAGGATTACAAGCATGTGCCACCATCCTAAGCAAGAAGCCTTAAACTCTGTAAACTCCAAGCACTGTGTTCTTCCTCTGATTCCTCATGGCAGGTCCACCACCATCATTTATTCATTCTCCTTTTCTTTAGCTATTATAAGTTAAAACTGAAAGTCAGAATGGCAACAAGAAATAGCAAGAAAAGTCACCCCCAAGCATAGACCGCTAACCACAGCCGAGGAGGTCTAAAGGCTGCAAACCACCTTAGAAAGTGCACGTCCATCCATTGGCTTCTTTGTTCAACACTATCCAGTGATTTCCCATTTCACAAAGAATAAAACTCCAAGTCTTTTCATGACCTGGAAGGCCAAGCATGAACTGGCTGGTGGTTACCTACCTGACCTCATTCCCACTGTTCCCTTGGCTCAGGCCATGCTGTCTTGTTACTGTTCCACTCACACAACAATCTCTACTTCCAGAAGTTTTGCTCATTCTTGTCTCTA
>NW_012267393.1:965678-970744 GCF_000151885.1 Dipodomys ordii
TGGTAGAGCGCTTGCCTTGCATGCCTGAGGCCCTGGGTTCCATTCCTCAGCACCACATAAGCAAAAAGAAAAAAGCCAGAAGTGGCGCTGTGGCTCAAATGGTAGAGCGCCCGCCTTGAGCTGAAGAGCTGAGGGACAGCGCCCAGAGCCAGAGTTCAGGCCACTTGGTCCCAATTTAGTGAGAACCTGTGCCATGTGGAATAAGCTCCCATCATCATACTCACAGGCTGAGGCTGCTCCGCGATGCAGCAGTTGAAACACAACCAGAATTCACTCATGCTTACAGTCCCAGGCAGCAATGAGCACCAAGACGTTCCAGGCCTCAATTCAGGAAGCTCCACAATGATCCTCAGTATGGTGAGGGTCCAATCAAAATAACAATGGTATTGCACTGGGGTTTTATTCTTGTATTTTATACAGTCAATTTGAAGGAAGTGTCAGATTCTTTCCTTTCTTTGCTCCCTCCACAGAGACGCTTTCCGAGTCAGCAGAGAGATATAAAATGGCTGTTTAATCTGAGGCCTTGCAAGACAGCAGATCGTCTAGGGAAAAAAAGTCAAAGAAAAATTAACTACTTTTATTATCTTGCCATCTTTCATTTCTTCAATCTGTGATAAAAATTAAAAGAAAGTATTATCTTAAAAAGTATCAATTGAAAAACACATTTCTTTTTCCTACCCTCTTAACAAGCTGATAATGAATTTTTTACTATGTATTGAGAGTCTAGAACTGAGGTTTTTAACAATATGAACAAAAGGAAATTCTTGCTTTCATAGAGTATTCTATATTATAACTATAAAAGTACGAATTATTTTACTAAATTTTGGTGGGCATAAGAGCATGCGCATTCTCTGTCTCTCTCTCTCTTTTTCTCTCTCTCCCCCCCCCCCCCAGGGCTTAACTCCAGGACCGTAGGTGCTATCCCTGAGCTGTTTTAGCCTAAGACTAGTGTTCTACCACTTAAACTACAGCTCCACTTCCAGCTTTTGGTTAGTTACATAGAGATCAGAGTCTCACTGACTTGCAGCATTCCTGGGCTGGCTTCAAATCTCAATTCTCCTATCTCTGCCTCCTGAGTTAACTACAATTAGAGGAAAGAGCCACCAATGCCTGGCTCTGATTGTGTTTTTTTAAATCACTAATTATATTGTCATACAAAAGTCTCTATTTCCAAAAAGAAATATTAGTCATTGTCATGTTTCTTCAGGAGTCCTGTTTTCATACACAAGTGACATAGCAGACCAGTCTAGAAAGATAATCGTGTAGCTACAGTTCATCAAAAACCTTTCGGTGGGCTGGGAATGTGGCTCAGTCATAGAGGGCTCGCCTAGCACGCACGAAGCCCTGAGTGCAATTCCTCAGTACCACATAAATAGAAAAAGCTGGGAGTGGTGCTCTGGCTCAAGTGGTAGAGGGCTAGACTCAAGTCAAAGCTCAGTGACAGTGCCGAGGCCCTGAGTTCAAGCCCCAGGACTGGCAAAAAGCATGCATATATATATATATATATATATATATATATCACCTTTCATTTATCAACTTGGCACCTATAATCCTAGCTACTCAGGAGGCTGAGATCTGATAATCAAAGTTCAAAGCCAGCCCAAGGAGAAAAGCCCATGAGAATCTTATCTCGCAACTATCTACCAAAAAGCCTTAAGTGGAGGTGTGACACAAGTAGGAGAACACCAGCCTTGATCAAAAACACTAAAAGACAGCACCTAGGCCCCAAGTGGAAGCTCCACGTAAGTACTAGCACACCTAAAAACAAAGTAATTTAAAACTATCACCTTATCCATTGACATAAATTAGGTTAATCATTTTTCCTCCAATATTTATCATTTCTCTATGCTAAAACTTTTCAACATCCTTTTCTTTTTTTTGTTTTGTTTTTTGGTCGGTCGTGGGGCTTGAACTCTGGGCCTGGGCGCTGTCCCTCAGCTCTTCAACTCAAGGCGAGCGCTCTACCACTTGAGCTACAGCACCACTTCCGGTTTTCTGGTGGTTTTTTTGGAGATAGGAGTCTCACAGTCTCTCCTGCCCGGGCTGGCTTTGAACCGCGATCCTCAGATCTCAGCCTCCTGAGTAGCTAGGATTATAGGCGTGAGCCACCAGCACCTGGCTTTCAAAATCCTTTTCTTTGAATGTTTCTAGAATGAACAAGAAGTACATCGTTATCTCTAATTCTCTATTGTGCAACAGTATACCAGTTATTTCCCTAACTGTGACTGAGTGTGTAACCACTGACTCAGTGCAGATCCTAACTCCACCCTGGTCAAAGACCTTGATCACTAAGCCAAGCAGACAAGTCTCCTTGAAGCCATTTCTTTTTTTTTTTTTTTATTGTCAGGTGATGTACGGAGGGTTAGGGTTACATACGTAAGGCAGTGAGCACATTTCTTGTCAAACTTGTTACCTCCCCCCTCATATTCCTTGTAGCCATTTCTATGAAGACAAATGTGCCTTTGTTTAAAAACTCCTGTGCTCAACACTGTTGTAACACACAGACAGGACTGGTTATTTTCAAGCCTATTATTTGGTTTAGTCCTTGTACATCACATTTCCTCATTTACATGTAAATTGCTAAAAATTATTTTCAAATATTAACATTATGCAGGAATTACTATACTTTTTAACTATGCTTGTTTAACACTTAAAATGAAAAAATGGCACTTCACAATTCATAAAAAAATTTCCCAAATTCAAATTTCCTTCACATTTAGAGTAAAGCTATTATTTATTTCATAAAATTTGAAGTGTATTTTCTGCCAAGCACTGGTAGCTCAGGCCTGTAATCCTAGCTGCTCCAGAGGCTGAGCTCGGAGGATCACCACTCAAAGACAGCCCAGGCAGGAAAGTCCATGAGACTCTTATCTAATAAACCACCAGAAAACCAGAAGTGGCACTGTGGCTCAAGTGGTAGAGCACTAGTCTTGAGCTGAAGAGCTGAGGGACAGCGCCCAGACCCAAAGTTCAAGTCCCACAACCGACCAAAAATAAATGAGTAAATAAATAAATTTAAATGTGAAATGTATTTTCTTCAAATGTTGAGGAAAAGGAATCTTTATACACTGTTGGTGGGAATGTAAATTATTGTAGCCACTATGGAAGTCAGTATGCAGGCTCCTCAAAAAACTAAAAACAAGCCGGGCACTGGTGGCTCACGCCTGTAATCCTAGCTTACTCGGGAGGCTGAGATCTGAGGATTGAGGTTCAAAGCCAGCCCAGGCAGGAAAGTCCGTGAGACTCTTATCTCCAATAAACCACTAGAAAACCAGAAGTAGCGCTGTGGCTCAAGTGGTAGAGCGCTCGCCTTGAGCTGAAGAGCACAGGGACAGCACCCAAGCCCAGAGTTCAAGCCCCATGACTGACAAAAAAAAAAGTAGAGGAGAGACTATTTGGGGAGAGGAACAGGATTGTGGGGGAATGAAAACAAATGGGATAATGGAATAAATATTATAAAAAGTACATTACATACATGTATGACAATATCAAGGAGATGCATTTTACAATATATGCTAATAAAGAAAAAAATTAAAATGTATTGTCTTCTCATTCCTTGCTAGTGCTATTAGAATAACATTCACAACTTTACCTAAAGTTTAAGAATGGCTGTTTAGCTACTAGAATAAAATAATGTCATTTGCAGGGAAATGGATGGAACTAGAACAAATCATGTTAAGTGACACATGAGCCAAGATCAGAGACAATCAGCACATGTTCTCCCTAATATGCAGAAGTCAGATCTAAAATGCGCTGGGAAAAATTACCCAGGATTCTAGATACTCATATACAGTGAGACCGAAAGAGGAAAGTTGAGAGAATCACAAAGGTGCAATATCCACGCGCCTTTTCATGTGTATATAAAATAAACGAACTCCAAAGATGGAAACAAAGGATTTTCTAAATTGTTTTTTGCTTAGCTAATGATTCTGTATCTTTACCTTTTATACAGTGTATTCAAGTGTGTATCTGTGGAAGGAAGGTAAAGAATCCAAGGAAAAAGGATGAGGAAGTGCAGCAGCGGAGCACACTGAACATGAATGAAACTGAGCTGTACACCTCATGAGTAGAGATGGGAGGCAGGGAACGGGAGAGAATAAGGAAACAGATAACACTGCACAAGAGGAAATTATTACCTGACTCATGTAAATGTAACCCCACTGTATTATCACCCCTAAAATAATTTTTTAAAAAAGGGCTGTTTAAAGTACATTGTGTACATCTATGCATTTCTACTAGACAATAAACCTACTGAAACGTACTTTCAAACCCACAACTCCATAGGCTTTTCATTTATTACTATTCAGATTTTAAAATATTTTAAGCATGATTTGGAATGTGTTATTAATTATACACTTTCTATCTTCTTGTTTTCCTCAACAAGCTTTTCAATTTTTTTTTCAAAAGTGTAGAAACCTCCAGGAAATGGAAATGTCAGTGGTGGTAGGGGTGTTGTTTTTACTCTGGGGTTTCTGTCTTTTGAGGGGGGCTACGGGGACACAGATGTGGAGGGAGAAAGAACACCATGAAGTCATGGGGCCCAGTAGACACTATGTCAAAAATAAACTATCTAACCTGTGAGCAGGGATGGGAGGGGAAAACTGGGGGAAAGCAAAGGAAGGGGTTGTATTGTCCAAAAAGAAATGTACTCAGTACCTGACTTATGAATGGTAACCCTTCTGTACAACACTTAATAACAATAAAATGTTTTGGGGGGGTTTTTTGTTGTTGGTGGTGGTCATGGGGCTTGAACTTTGGGCCTGAGCGCTGTCCCTCAGCTCTTCAGCTCAAGGCTAGCGCTCTACCACTTGAGCTATAGGACCACTTCTGGTTTTCTAGTGGTTTATTCTCCAATAAACCACTAGCGTTTCACAGCCTTTCTTGCCCGGGCTGGCTTTGAACTGCGATCCTTAGATCTCAGCCTCCTCAGTAGCTAGGATTACAGGCGTGAAACACCAGTACCCAGCCTAAAATGTTTTGTTTTGGTTTTTTTTTTGGGGGGGGCCCGGTCATGGGGCCTGAACTCTGGGCCTGGGTGCTGTCCCTCAGCTCTTCAGCTCAAGGCT
>NW_012267393.1:970794-976296 GCF_000151885.1 Dipodomys ordii
CCTCAGCTCTTCAGCTCAAGGCTAGTGCTCTACCACTTGAGCCACAGCGCCACTTCCGGCTTTTTTTTCTGCTTATGTGGTGCTGAAGAATGGAACCCAGGGTCTCATGCATGCAAGGCAAGTGCTCTACCACTGAGCCACCTTCCCAGCCCCTTGTTTTGTTTTTTTAGTGACACTATAAGAAAATACTGAGTTCTTACAAAAAAAAAAAAATCACAAAAATTTTACAAAAAAATTATTCAACACAAAAATTATTTGTTACCCATAACTATACCAATAGTTACTTCCACTTTTTGAGCTCCAAGTTTCTTAAAATTTATCCATCTTAAAAACCTTACACAAGGCCAGGTGCTGGTGGCTCACACCTGTAATCCTAGCTACTAAAGAGTCTAAGATTTGAGGATCACAGTTCAAAACCAGCTCCGGCAGGAAAGTCCTTGAGATTCTTATCTCCAGTTAGTTAACCACCAGAAGTGGTGCTATGGCTCAAGTGTTAGAGCACTCACCTTGAGCTAGAGCACTCAGGGACAGCACGCAGGCCCAGAGTTCAAGCCCCAGGACCGCAAACACACAAACACACACACACACACATCTTATACTCTAGGCACTGGTGGCTCATGCCTATATGTCTAGCTATTCGGGAGGCTGAGATCTGAGGACTGTGGTTCAAACTCAGCCAAGCAGGAAAGTGAAACTTTACTTCCACTAAAACTACCAAAAAAAAAGCTGAAAGTGGAGCTGTGGCTCAAATGATAAAGTGATAGCCTTGAGCAAAAGAAGCTCAGGAAGTACCCAGTCCTGAATTCAAGCCCCAGGACTGCCACCAAAAACAAACAAACAAGCAAAAAAACCTTATAGTTTAAAACAGTCTCTAGATAGCAAAAGGGATGTCATATAATAGCATCAACATTTAAACCTGGCTTTAAACACAGCTCAGCACATTCCATACATGAATAAAAGACTAGAGTGGTCTAAAGAAATTTTACTGACTCAAAGATTCATAAGACAGGGCTGGGAAGGTGGCTCAGTGGTAGAGCGCTTGCCTTGCATGTCTGAGGCCCTGGGTTCCATTCCTCAGCACCACAGAAGCAAAAAGAAAAAAGCCGGAAGTGGTGCTATGGCTCAAGTGGTAGAGCGCTAGCCTTGAGCTGAAGAGCTGAGGGACAGCGCCCAGGCCCAGAGTTCAGGCCCCACGACCGGACCCGCCCCCCCCCCAAGAAAAAGATTCATAAGACATAAAAACTTAGAAAAGGCAAGAACCTTAAACATCTTGCTGTCATTATTAAATAGCTTGAAGTAAATTACCCAAAGCCATTTTAGTGAGTGGCAAAGCTTCCTTGAATTTAAAAGCCTCTCTCAACATATAAATGAGAGTGTCAGAAATGGAGTAGAAAATAAATTGGCAGGAGTAGCCATAGTCACAGGAGTAGCAGGAAGAAGAGAGGGGGATTATTTCCTGACCAAAATATTAATCAACTCCAGTTCCATGTCTTCATTTCCCTACCTAAATCAAATGTTACAGATACTAGACATTTTATCTGTCTGAACAGTTTTGCTGTTGATAATTTCAAAAAATTATGGCCTAGCATGCTATCTACAATGTAAGGTGCTTTCTAAAGTATCATTTTTTTTTTAAAGGCTTCATTTGAAAAACAAGACAGAAGGGCTTACATTTAATTGGGTAATTTCTTAAACTGCTGGGGATTTTTTTAATCTGCAATATTTTACCCCAGTTCAGGACCTGAGCATACTCAGTGTGTACAGAAGTGACTCAAGGGTTCAGCATTTAGACTCGGATAAAAAGATCTGTGGCATATGCGAAGCTGGGTTTCAGCCAAGCTGAGATGGGTAGCATGAGACCATTGTTTTGTTACCCAAAGACTTCAAAAAGGATAAGGTACTGGGGTAACTTTTAGAGATGTCAACTTGGAGAACTGATAGGTTCCAGCACCCTGCCATTCTTTTTTCTTTTTTTTTTTTTATTGTGAACATACTGTACAGAGGGGTTACAATTACACGGGTAAGATAGGGCAAGATAATGAGTACATTTCTTATCAAGCATTGTAGCCTCCTCCCTTGTTTACCCTTCACATCCCTTTCCAGCCTCCCCACCCCCACCAAAGTTGTAAAGTTTGTTTTCGACATGACAACTTGTACTTCTCATTGTTGCAAAGGGTCCACCTGTATCCTTATTTAAAGGACTTGTTTTTCCCCTTCCCCTCCACAAATTATACCGACATCAAATACAGTGAAAGCAGGGGTTATACTGTGGGGGAGGGCACCCTGCCATTCTTTTATCTACAGCAAAGAATGTCACACTATCAGTTCACAAGTCTCAAATAAGGACTTCATTAGAAGATATGAAGGTACTACAAAGATTATAGACCTCCACTAGTATAAGATATTCTTGTTTCCTGAATAAAATGATATATAGCAGAATACAGTAGCTTTTTTAAGATGAGGTCACACTATGTTCCTTAGGCTGCTCTTCTGAAGCCCTGAGTTCAACTGCCAGTAGTGGCACATATTGAATTAAAATTTATATTTAAGCTGGGAGTTGGTGCCTCACACCTATAATCCTAGCTACTTAGAAGGTTGAGACCTGAGGTTCTCAGTTCAAAGTCAGCCTGGGGAGAAAAGTCCATGAGACCCTTCTCTTCAATTAGCCAGCAAAAAGCCAGAAGTGGAGGTATGGCTCAAGTGGTAAAGTATCAACCTTGGGTATAAAAGCCAAGCAAGAGTGCAATGAATCACAGTATCAAAGCACAGCACCACTTACTTAGATGGTTATTCTCTTTTATAGCAAGGTCATAATTCCTTCAAAAGCAAATTTAAATGTATGGGTAATTTATATGTGTATGACATATACTATGATTAATCATGTTCAGCAGATGGTTAAGGAAGTTAATTCTAACTTGGTTTTAATTGTAAATAAAATACACTAATATACTAAATCAGTTTCAGTCAGGTTTTTTCCTCTTACAATAGAGGACCTGGGGTTATCAGAAGTTTTAAGAAATACTTCTTGACTATCTAGAGCTGGGAATGTGGCTCAGTGGTAGAGTGCTTGCCTAGCATGCATGAAACCCTGGGTTCGATTCCTCAGTACCACATAAAAAAAGCCAGAAGTGATGCTGTGGCTCAAGTGATAGAGTGCTACCCTTGAGAAAGAGAAGCTCAGGGGCAGTGCCCAGGACCCCCCACTAAAAAAAAAAAATACCCAAAACCTTTTTGACTATCTAGTTACTCCTGCAACACCTGCCAAGAGTTCTGTACAAGAAAGGAAGAACAAAGGTAATTAAAAGCCTTAGCAAGGGAGCAGGATGTGTAGTTCATCTTTCTTGGCCAGACCAGGAATCAATCCCTTGGGGGTGTGAAAGCTAGTTAAGCACAAAGTTCAGTCATTATCAGTGTAGAACAGGATACAATGAAGACTAGCCTTTAACACTGCGTTTCAGATTCACCCCAAGAGAAAACGATGAGTGATATACATTTACACCGGATTCTTTCTTGCTTTGTCTAGTGACTTAAGGCTTGTACTTTAATATTGTCTCCCAAAGAAATGAAGTATTTTTAGCTGTCACTGGGTTTTGGCAGAGAAAACTTTTATAAAAATTAATTTGCTGTGACAATAGAACTAAGTAAGTCTCTTTAAAGAGCTCTCTTAGCGCCGGGCGCCGGTGGCTTACGCCTATAATCCTAGCTACTCAGGAGGCTGAGATCTGAGGATCACTGTTCAAAAGCCAGCCCTAGCTGGAAAGTCCTTGAGACTCTTATCTCCAATAAACCACTAGAAAACTGGAAGTGGCGCTGTGGCTCAAGCTGTAGAGCGCTGGCCTTGAGCTGAACGGCTCTCTGCTGTTTCAAACTTTTCACTCTGAAAGTAAATACAGTACTTACTGTACTTTTTTTTTTTTAACAGTGGGTCTATGTTGCCTAGGCTAGCCTTGAGCTCTGGGCTAAGTTAACCCTCTTGCCTCAACCTCCTGAGTAGCTAGAACTATAAGCAACCAAAATTGAACAGTGCTTCTAGGTTTCTTGCAAAAAAAAAATTTGGGGGGGGGTCCGGTCATGGGGCCTGAACTCTGGGCCTGAGTGCTGTCCCTCAGCTCTTCAGCTTAAGGCTAGTGCTCTACCACTTGAGCCACAGCGCCACTTCCGGCTTTTTTCTTTTTGCTTATGTGGTGCTGAGGAATCGAACCCAGGGCCTAGGGTATACAAGGCAAGCGCTCTACCACTGAGCCAACTTCCCAGCCCCTTGCAAAATTTTTTATCCACATGTTTTATCAAAATGCTTAACCCTGCCCAGCACTGGTGGCTCACGCTTGTAATCCTAACAACTCAGGAACCTGAGATCTGAGGATCGAAGTTCAAAGAAATGAGATATTTCTGCCCAGTCTGGACAGAAAAGTCCCCATGAGACTCTTATCTCCAATGAACCACTCAAAAATCAGAGGTGCAGTTATGGCTCAAAGTCGTAGAGTGTTAGCCTTGAGCTAAAGAGCTCAGGGACAGCTCCTAAGGCCCTGAGTTCAAGCCCCATGACCTCAACAACAAAAAAAAACAAGTTAACCTCCGAACTGTTACAGTCAACTGACCATCTAAGATCACAGGTTACTGAGTTGCTAAACTTTCTTCTTGGTAAAACATCAAACAGAACGCACCTGACATAATCTGTCCTCTCAATTTAAACTCCTTCCAAGAGATTACCTTGTAGAGAAAAAAAACTTTCAAGTTCCACATAAAAGTCGTATGAGGCCGGGCGCCCGTAGCTCACGCCTGTAATCCTAGCTACTCAGGAGGCTAAGATCTGAGGATCTCGGTTCAAGCCAGCCTGGGCAGGAAAGTTCAAGAGGCTTATCTCCAATGAACCATCAGAAAACTGGAAGTAGCTAGTGGCTCAAGTGGTAGAATGCTAGCCTTGAGCAAAAGAAGCTCAGGGACAGTGCCCAGGCCCTAGGTAAAGATGCACTGTATTCATAAACTGCTGGTGGGAGGGAAGGGATGGCAGGGGAAAAACAAAGGAGGAGGCAATAATGCTCAACAGGAAATGTACTCAATATCTTGGTCAGGTAACTCTAATCCCTCTGTACAGTATTCTTACAATAAAAAAACCCGTACAAAAAAAAGAAAAAAATTTAAATCTTACAACACACTTACACATTTCAACAAGAAATGAAACAAAACATTTCAACAAGAAATGAAACAAAACCAGTGACGATTACTCTGACCTGGGTCCATCAGAATACACAAAAGCAAAATACTACATTCATTCAGAAGACTTCGTATGCTTCCAAAAGAATCATTTAACTCTTAGGTAAAGCATACTGAAGATAGTTGGAATTGCTAAACTTTCTTAAAACTCTCCAAAAACTGTGGTATCTATACACAATGGAATATTATGCAGCCATTAGAAATGACAAAATAATGGCATTTGCAGGGAAATGGATGGAGCCAGAAGGAATCATGTTGAGCGAGGTAAGCCAAGAGCGAAGAGACAAA
>NW_012267393.1:976525-979573 GCF_000151885.1 Dipodomys ordii
AAAAAAAAAGAACCTTGGGGAAGGGAGGGAGGGAGGGGATGGTAGGGGGAAAACAATGGAGGGGGTAACAATGTTCAAGAGGAAGTGTACTCATTACCTCACTCATGTAACTGTAACCCTCTGTATAGTACCTTTACAATAATAAAAAAAACTTAATGTCTGTGAATGCCAAATATTTCATGAAATAATGACAATAGCTGTCCTAGAATAAGTCAAAATTAAGAGCTCAAAGATCCAAATAACTGGTAAAAGAACACATACCTAATAAATACAAAAGAAAGAAAGAGGAAAAGGAAAAGGAATTTAAAAGTCCAAAACCCTAGAAGAAAGCTAGTAAATTTCTTTTAATTTCTCTGAACATTTAAAATACTATTTATTGAAAGAAACTCCAGGAAATATTGTTGTTGTTGTTGGTAGTGGTGGTATTTGTTTTTTGCTTTGGGGTTCTTTTTTCTTTTGGGGAAGCAAACAAGGGACAGAAAAGGAGGACGAAAGAGTGAACAAATGCAATCATACTGGTTCAGTAGCATATGTGGGAAAATGACCTATGTAACTTTGTGGGCAGTGATGGGAGGGGAAACTGAGGGATAGGAAAGGAAGAAGAGACAATGTCCAAAAAACAAAAAAAAAAATGTACTCTGCACTGACTTATGAAATGGTAAGCCCTCTGTACAACACAATAACAAAATTACATGTAAAAAAAATTCCAAACCCATAAGAGGAAGCTATTAAGTTTCTTTTGAAATGTTTGATATTTCTAAAAGAAAAACACACTAAGAAATCTTTGATATTTCTAACTAAAGAAATGAGAATTAAAAGTCAAAAGAGGGCTGGGAAGGTGGCTCAGTGGTAGAGCGCTTGCCTTGCATGCATGAGGCATGGGTTCGATTCCTCAGCACCACATAAGCAAAAAGAAAAAAGCCAGAAGTGGTGCTGTGGCTCAAGTGGTGGAGCACTAGCCTTGAGCTGAAGAGCTGAGGGACAGCGCCTAGGCCCAGAGTTCAGGCCCCACGACCAGACCCAAAAAATAAATAAATAAATAAAAGTCAAAAGATGGTAATTGTTACGTGGTGATATTCTTGATTAGGAAGACACAAAGAAACCAACAATCCCATACTTATATGAGCTGTGTGCTAGTCATTTATAAAGTAATCAGAATTTTTATATTTAATATGTGTCACCTTCTGAAATCCAGAAATATTCAACAATCCAGAAAAAAAACCACAAAATTATCTAAAATGTTCTACTGTCAAACTTCTTATTGTTACAGGAATGATATTGAATTATGTTTTGTTCAAGCCCATCCTGGAGCTTGAACTCAGGGCATGGGTGCTGTCCCTAAGCCTTTTGTGCTCAAGGCTAGCACTCTACCCACTTGAGCCACAGTGCCACTTCCAGCTTTTTTAAGTAGTGTATTGAGACTTTTCTGCCCTGGCTGGCTTTGAACCACAATCCTCTGATCTCAGCTTTCTGAGTAGCTAGGTTAACAGGTATGAGCCACTGGTTCCTGGCATGAGTTATGTTTTGAAGATAGATTACATAGCCATGTGACAGCATGAAGAGAATATATTTAACTAATTGTATTATCTAAAAGCATCCTGAGTCCAAAAACAACACGTAACTTATATTACAACTATTAGGAGCCAGGGCCAGTGGTTCATGCCTGTAATCCTAGATACTCAGGAGGACTGGAATTCTAAAGCCAGCTGGGGCAGGCAGGAAAGTCCATCAGACTCTTATCTTCAATGGTTGAGTGCTACCCTTGAGCAAAAGGGACTTAGGGATAAGCACACAGGCCTAGAGTTGAAGGTTCAGAACCAGCAAAAAAAATTAAAAAAAAAAAAAAAAAGCCAGAAGTACAGCTGTTGGCTCAAGTGGTAGAGTGTATCAGCCTTGAGAGACAAGGTCAGTGACTTTACCCCAGCCTTGAGTTTAAGCCTGAGGAACAGCACACCAAAAAAAAAATATATATATATATATATATAAATAAATAAACTATTACCAGCACTTAACTCTTGAAGTTACTTGACAAATTTGGTTCATTGTTTTAAAAATGTGTAAACTTCAAGAATGAGACAACAGTGATAGCGTATCTATAAATCAGAGAAATTTTAACATCTAAGAATATGCAGGGTATTTTTTTAATGCTAAAGGAGGGTGCAATATAGCTACTCTCATGGAATGAACAGCTTATAACAGCTTTGGACTTTTCTGATAATAAAATGTATGTGGAAAATTTCAACAGCCTCTATGCCAAAAAAAAAAAAGTAGTGGTCTTGTTTCTACATGATCTACATGATCTGTTTCCTGAGCTCAGCTGCACATGAGACCACTGTCTAGATTTCTGGAACACTGCCACAATTCTTTTCTCTCAGGCCTTGTTGCCAGGGTTGCAGCTGCACAACCAATTCTTATGAAAATGGAAGCCTTTGAAATGTCGTTTATGCAAAGGGACATAAAAGATTTCATTATCTCTTCTCAAAACTCCCACCCTTCCCTAGACATACAACCAACCACTGGCATCCCTCTCTATAGAATGCAGCAGCTCGGTCTTAAGTACATATGAAAAGCCACAAAGCAGTAAATGCATAGCCAAGAACTGTAAAGTTTAGCCAAGTTATTTTAAATGACTTCTACTTACATTGTCATATATAAGTTCCACTACTTACACTGCCACATACCCATATATTTAATTTTAGAATAATTCTAAACACTTGCAAGAAAAAAAATGGCTTTATACTAACCATTTCAGAATAATTTCAAAGGATGATGAAGTCAAAGAAAAAAACTACAAGCATTTACACAAAATGCAAAACACAAGGTATTTTGTTGTAGAATACTCACACCACTAACATTTTCTTTAAAAAGGAAGGGAAAAAAAATCACAATCTTTGTTCTCTGGATAAAATGTTTAACAAATGCTTAACTCTTTTTTTTTTTTTGGGGGGGGGGTCCGGTCGTGGGGCCTCAACTCTGGGCCTGGGTGCTGTCCCTCAGCTCTTCAGCTCAAGGCTAGCGCTCTACCACTTGAGCCACAGCGCCACTTCC
>NW_012267393.1:979623-1000342 GCF_000151885.1 Dipodomys ordii
CACAGCGCCACTTCCGGCTTTTTTCTTTTTGCGTATGTGGTGCTGGGGAATCGAACCCAGGGCCTCATGCATGCAAGGCAAGCGCTCTACCACTGAGCCACCTTCCCAGCCCACAAATGCTTAACTCTTGAATGACAATTTAAACTGAAATTATCCTGTGAGAAAAGCTAACCGAATAATCAAGACCGTGAAGATAAAAGTGCTCTTTCAGCCACACAGGTGGAAGTAGACAAGCTGCAACCCCACACTGCTGAAATGGAAGCAGGGACCTCCAGCTCCAGGCCAGCGAGGGCTACGTAATGAGACTTCCTCACAAAATAAAGCAAAACAAAGAAAATACAATGCAAAGTAAAAACATATTTTCCTTAAAACTTCTTTATTCCCAGTACTGACGATTTGAACATGAGTCTCCAGCTCACTGACTTGCTTGCGTGGCTGACACTACCACTTTAGCCACAGCTACAGCCCTGTTTTTCCTCAGTATCTTAGAGATGAAATCCTGTAAACTTTTCCATCCAAGCAGGCCACATGTGAACTACAATCCTCTAGATCTCAGCCTCCCCAGTAGCTACAATTAAAGGTGTAAGCCCAGCTTAAACCCTTAATATTTCTGTGTTAGTATGTCACTGAAACTCTCATTAACGTGCAGAACCTTAGAATTTCTTATTATTGTAGGGAAAACAAGATTAACATATTCCTTATAGCTAAGTATATTTACTATATAATTCTTTCATAGTTTAAAGGAAAAAAATAGGGACTAGAAATGTGGCTTAGTGGTAGAGTGCTTGTCTAGCATTCATGAAGCCCTGGGTTCAAATCCTTAGTATCACATACACAGAAAAAGCTGGAAGTGGGGCTGTGGCTCAAGTGGCAGAGCACTTGCCTTGATTTGAAGAGCTGAGGGACAGCGCCCAGGCCCAGAGTTCAAGCCCCACGACAGAAGGGGGAAAAAAAGCCATACTAATCACACCAAGAGTTAGCAAGGAAACTCAACAAAATACAACTGGAAATATATTCTACCCACAATCCTAAGTAATCCCAGGACACATAATCAAATCTATTAAGGATCTCATAAAAAAAAGTGGCAGAGAACATCAACTGATGCACAAATCTCCACATTGAAATGGGAAATATAGCCAGGAGCTGGTGGCTCATGACTGACACCTGTAATCCTAGCTACTAAGGAGGATCTGGTTCTGAGGATCCTGGTTCAAAACCAGCCTGGGCAGGAATGTCTGTGACACTCTTATCTCCAATTAAACACCACAAAAGCTGAAAGTGGAGCTGTGGCTCAAGTGGTAGGGTACTAGCCTTGAACAAAAAAGCTCAAAGGCAGTGCCTCAGGCCTGGGGTTCAAGCCCCAGGATGGGAACAAGGAGGAAGAAGAAGGAGAAGACAAGGAAGATAAACATACCAGGACCAAGCTAATTTCATTCTAGGGATTCAAGAATGGGCCAATCAATACACATTAATAGAATCAAGGATACTAACTATATGATTATCTCAACAAACTCGGAAAACTTTAACAACATCTTCCATGATAAAAAGAAAAAAAAAGCCCTGAAGAGACTAGGAATAAAAGGACCACAATAAACACTGTAGCATTAAACCTACAGCAAACATTATGCTAAGTGAGGAAAAACAAAAAACACTCCTTTTAAAATAAAAACCAAGACAACTTTCTCCACTCTCATGACTCTTAATATTTAAAGTTTTACCAAATCAGTAGGGCAGGAAATAAAAGCAGTCCAACTAGGAAAAGAAAAGGTCAAATTATACTTATTGGCAGAAAGTTATCTTATGCATGATTACTTTTTGTTTAATAGTACTAGGGTTTTAACTTGCTAAACCAGGGCTGGGAAGGTGGCTCAAAGGTAGAGTGCTTGCCTTTCATGACTGAGGCCCTGGGTTCGATTCCTCAGCACCACATAAGCAGAAAAAAAAAAGCCAGAAGTGGCACTGTGGCTCAAGTGGTAGAGCTCTAGCCTTGAGCTAAAGAGCTGAGGGACAGAGCCCAAGCCCAGAGTTCAGGCCTCATCAGATCCCCCCATGCCCCCCCCCAAAAAAAATAAGAGAGTAACTTGCTAAACCAATGTTCTGCTCTACCACTCACCCTCAACATTTTTTATTTAGTTTGTGTTTAGATGGGATCTTGTGCTTTTGCTCAGGCTAGCCTCCAATTAGGATCCTTCTGTCCCTGCCTCCCAAATAACTAGGATTACATATGTGCATCATTATCCCAGACATAAGAAATAGTTACTCTTATCAGAATTTATAACAGCATGTCGTCTGTCTACTGAGCCCAAAACAAACAGGACTTTTTTTTCAGTGCTGCTCAGAAAACACAGCTTAGTCAAAACCACAAAAGATACTTTGTAATTTCTTCACTGAAATTATGTGAGGACATACAGTAACAGTAAATACCACAGCTGCTATGGTAAGTACTGCAGTCACTTGGTAGGCCTGACATAAGGCCAACAACTCTAAAAGCATAGCACAGCCCCTTAGGTGGTAATTATTTTCAAATACTTCTAACCTGAGCCAATCAAAAACTAGCTACTAGCTGGGTACCAGTGACTCACACCTGTAATCCTAGCTACCCAGGAGGCTGAAATCTGAGGATCACAGTTCAAAGCCAGCCCAAGCAGGAAGTCCGAGAGATTCTTATTTTCAATAAACCACCAGAAAACCCAAAGTGGCATTGTGGCTTAAGTGGTAGAGCACTTGCCTTATCTGAAGAGCTGAGGGACAGTGCCCAGGCACAGAGTTCAAGCCCCATGACAGACAAAAAAAACAAACCTAGCAATTTAAGACCTTTCTTCAACTACGTAATTATCAATTTATAAGGTTTTCTAGTTACAGATGAAGATATATATTCTAGTTTCCCAAGTTAAAGAGTTAATGTCAAACATTCCATTCATTAGAAATATCCCAAGCTCATTCTTTATAAAGAAGAAACTCAGAATCATTCAGGGATAATCTTTGGAACAATATTCCATTTTACCTGTCTGTAAATGAGTTCCTCCAATAGGTGTATTTCCTCATTTGGTGAACAAACTATTCCTTTTTTTTTTTTAATGTTCTTTTTTTTTTGGGGGGGGGTGTCCGGTCGTGGGGCCTGAACTCTGGGCCTGGGTGCTGTCCCTCAGCTCTTCAGCTCAAGGCTAGCGCTCTATCATTTGAGTCACAGCACCACTTCCAGCTTTTTTCTTTTTGCTTATGTGGTGCTGAGGAATCGAACCCAGGGCCTCAGGCATGCAAGGCAAGCGCTCTACCACTGAGCCACCTTCCCAGCCCCTGAACAAACTATTCCTAGTCTAGGTGTGTATGAGTACTAAATATCTAAATCCATCTACAGCTTCTGCAGCTAGGTTCCCCTAGCAAAATGCTACCAAGTTAGAATAGGAAAACAGTAGAATCAGAAATTATTTATTGGGTGATTGCCCTCATAAAAAAAGTAGAACCTGGGCTGGGAAGGTGGCTCAGTGGTAGAGCACTTGCCTTGCATGCCTGAGGCCCTGGGTTCAATTCCTCAGCACCACATAAGCAAAAAGAAAAAAGCCGGAAGTGACGCTGTGGCTCAGATGATAGAGCGCTCGCCTTGAGCTGAAGAGCTGAGGGACAGCGCCCAGGCCCAGAGTTCAGGCCCCACGACCGGACCCAAAAAAAAGTGGAACCTAAGTTTATGTTAAAGTATTTTTTATAAATGACTTAATATAAAAAATCAGAAATGAGCCATATAGGGCTGGGGAAGGTGGCTCAGTGGTAGAATGCTTGCCTTGCATGCATGAGAACCTGGGTTCCATTCCTCAGTACCACGAAAGCAGAAAAAGCCAGAAGTGATGCTGTGGCTCAAGTGGTAGAGGACTAGCCTTGAGCTGAAGAGCTGAGGGACAGCACCCAGGCCCAGAGTTGAAAGGAAGAAAGGAAGAAAGGAAAAGAAAGAAAGAAAGAAAGAAAGAAAGAAAGAAAGAAAGAAAGAAAGAAAGAAAGAAAGAAAGAAAGAAAGAAAGGAAGGAAGGAAGGAAGGAAGGGAAAGAAAGGAAAAGAAAGAAGAAAAGAAAGAGAAAGAGAGAGAAAGACCATATTACCCCCAAAACAAGAGACTGTTAATACATTTCTGTTTCCTGATTACTTTTCCATCTCCAAAGTTACCATCTTGGGGCTGGGAAGGTGGCTCAGTGGTAGAGCGCTTGCCTTGCATGCATGAGGCCCTGGGTTCGATTCCTCAGCACCATATAAGCAAAAAGAAAAAGCCAAAAGTGGCACTGTGGCTCAAGTGGTAGAGCGCTAGCCTTGAGCTGAAGAGCTGGGGGACAGCGCGCAGGCCCAGAGTTCAGGCCCCACAACCGGACCCCCCAAAAAAACAAAGTTACCATCTTTTCCTATCACCAGTCAAAAAAGTCTATCCAGATCCATCGCTAATCAGGTAATTATAAAATTCAGTCCATTCAACAAATGTTACACCCTCAGAGGTTTAAAAATAAGATGTATACACCAGGTGCGCTAGTGGCTCACGTCTGTGATCCTAGTGACATAGGAGGCTGAGATCTGAGGATTGTGGTTCAAAGCCAGCCAGAGGCTGGAAAAGTCCTTGAGACTCATCTCTAAGCACCAAAAAAGTCAGAAATAAGAGCAGTGACTCAAGTAGTAAAACACTAGTCATGAGAAAAAGAGCTCAAGGACAGCACCCAGACTCTTGAGTTCAAGCCCCAGGATCAGTACAACAACAAAGATGTACATCCAGGCACCAATGACCGTGCTCCCTGGCTGTATTCTTTTTTTTTTGGGGGGGGGGGTCCGGTCGTGGGGCCTGAACTCTGAGCCTGGGCACTGTCCCTCAGCTCTTCAGCTCAAGGCTAGCACTCTACCACTTGAGCCACAGTGAGGAATTGAACTCAGGGCCTCATGCATGCAAGGCAAGTGCTCTACCACTGAGCCACCTTCTCAGCCCCCTGTATTCTTGACTTTACAAAAAATTGAATTTTAAGAAATATTTTATAGGAAAATAAGCAAAGAAATGTGGCTTAGTGGTAGAGTGCTTGCTTAGCATGCATGAAACCCTGGGTTCTATTTCTCAGTACCACATAAACAGAAAAAGCCAGAAGTAGAGCTGTGGCTCAAGTGGTAGAGTGCTAGCCTTGAGCAAAAGAAGCTCAGGGACAGTGCCCAGGCCCAGAGTTCAAGCTCCAGGACTGGCAAAAAAAGAATGTCACAGACTGGCTAAAGTTTAGTGTAAGTAGAATTAATTTTTAATTTGTAGTAATGGTGACATAGCAACAACAAACTAATTTACTGTCATAAAGTATTTCATGGATCATAGAATCCTAGAATTACAGATAAACAGCTTAATAATAAACCGGTGCCAGTGACTTATGCCTATAACCCTAGTTACTCAGGAGGCTGAGATCTGAGGATCATGGTTCGAAGCTAGTCCAAGCCACAAAAAAAAAAAAAAAAAAGCTGGAAGTGGAGCTATGGCTCAAGTGGTAGAGTGCTAGCCTTGAACACAAAAGCTCAGGGACAGCACCCAAGCCCTGAGTTCAAGCCCTAGGACCAACACAAAAAACTCTTACCCTGCCAGGCACCAGTGGCTCACACCTGTATTCCTAACTACTCAGGAGGCTGACATCTGAGGATCACGGTTCAAAGCCAGCCTGGGCTGGAAAGTCTGTGAGACTCTGATCTCCAATAAACCACTAGAAAACCGGAAGTGGCTCTGTGGCTCAAGCAGTAGAATGCTCACCTTCAGCTGGAGAGCGCAGGGACAATGCCCAAGCCCAGAGTTCAAGCCCCGCGACTGACCAAAAAGAACAAAAACAAAAACAAAAAACTCTTACCCTTTGCCTCTAACTTTTTCCCTAAAATTCTACCTCTAGAAACTACATTTCAGAAAACATTCATAGACATACACAGACTGCACTTGGGAGTAGACATGGGGGCTGTGATTAACTTTCCCATATCCCTGATAGACAACATAGACAGAATTTTATTTTTAAAAATATAATATCAAGCCAGGCACTGGTGGCTCACACCTGTATTTCTAACTACCCAGGAGGCTGATACCTTAGAATCAAGGTTCAAAGCCAGCCTGGGCAGACAAAGAGTCCAAGAGACTCTGATCTCCAATTAAAAAACAAAAAGCCAGATGTGGAGTGGAACTGTAGCTCAATTATTATAGAACTAGGCTTGAGCAAAAAACTCAAGGACAGTGCCCAAGCCCCAGGACTGGCATGAGAGATGAAGGGGGGGAGGGGAAGAGAGAGGGAAAAGAGAAACAAAGAGACAAAGAGAGAAACAGTGATGGAAGAAACTGGAGACAGAGATTATATATAGATAGATATATAGATATAGATATACACACACACTTATATACATACATATATAGTATAAAAGGTATGTTTGAATCCCTAATTCCCCAAGAAGCTATAATATGCAAACTGAATTTTAGAAGCATGAAGTAAGCAGTATAGCTCAGTGGTAGAGTACTTACTTGCTTACCAGTCCAAGAGCCTGAGTCTCTTATCTTTCTCTGGCCCCCTATGAAAACATTTCAAGACAGTCCCTTTTGAAAGAGTTTAAGAATTCGGTATCAAGTGTCCAAGCTAAGCAGCAAGGCACAATGAAGAAGTCAACAGCGGTGAGCAAGGACACAGGCCTTCAAGCAAAACGCAGGTCAAAGTCTTTACTTTTCCCTAACTGCATAAACCTCCCCCATCAAGGTACACTCTACCACTTGAGCCACACCTCCAAGTCTGGCATTGTACTGGTTAATTAAAGATGGCGTCACGGATTCTTTCTGCCTAGGTCTGAACCTTGCTCCTCTAGGTCTCAGCCTCCTGAGTAGCTAGGATTATAGGTGTGAGCCACCAGTGCCTGGCTAATACTGCACAAACCTTTTAATAAAACCTCTATAAATACAATAATCTCTCTAAATTATCTCAAGTATAAAAAAAGAATAAAATTCTCAACAGTGGTGCCAAGTACTTTATACACAACCTGACATTTGATAGCTCAACTAATACAAATTTTTATTACAATTCTGAGATATGTGGTCCCTATGATGCTCAGACTAGTCTAGAACTCTCCAACCCCATCTCAGCCTCCCAAGTAGATAGGATCACATGTACATCATGTCCAGCTTCTTATAACTAACATATTACTATACACACTGTTAATAAAAGGCCTCTTAAGGGTTTTGGAATCATAGTGAAATTGTCACTTAAATAGATTTTATTTTTAAATTTATTAAAGAATCTAAGAATTTTAAGGAATCATAAAGTTGACTTAAGTCGATGATCAGTGCTACTTTTTTGTTTTTAGCATATAGCAGTTGTACAAGGGGCTTGTCCGTGGTCCTTTTGAGTCACTAACATGTAATGACCTCTGAAGGTAAATATCCTTAGGTAAGGGATTCTATTTTTAGGCAGCAGTGACACAGAAAGATACTTCACCAACACAAAGCTTCAACCAACTGTTCTATGTCTGTCTGATGGGATGGTGCAAAATGAACACCATTTTCTATGTGACTGTTTTTAAAATGTACAAAGATAGCACTGTATTTCTTTAAAAAAAAAAGTGATACCACATTCAAGGCTATCTCTATTTCCATCTGAATACTGAAAAGACAGAATAAATTCAATGTTTTCTTAGCTGAATTTAACCATTAGTATGTATCCATCTATATGCATATATTCTCCAAGTAATCAGCATCCACTCCATCAGACTGCTATGGAAAAAACTATATTTTTAACTCCAAAACCTTAAGTTTAAGCTAATCATACTATAAGATGAAGGATAAGGCCAAGAATGTGTTTTAGCAGTAGAGTGCTTGCCTAGCATGCATAAAGCCCTGGATACCTCAGTACCACATAAACAGAAAAAGACAGAAGTAGTGCTGTGGCTCAAGTGGTAGAGTGCTAGCCTTGAACAAAAGAAGCTCAGGGACAGTGCCCAGGCCCAGAGTTTAAGCCCCAGGACCAGCATAGATATAGATAGACAGACAGATAGATAGATAAATAAAAAATAAAAAGGAGCTGTTTCTACAAGCACTAATTTATTTCCAGCTGGAAATATGAGAATGGGTATATTACTTTATAAAAACAACATAAGGGGCTGGGAAGGTGGCTCAGTGGTAGAGCCCTTGCCTTGCATGCCTGAGGCCCTGGGTTCGATTCCTCAGCACCACATAAGCAAAAAGAAAAAAGCCGGAAGTGGCACTGTGGCTCAAGTAGTAGAGCGCTAGCCTTGAGCTGAAGAGCTGAGGGACAGCGCCCAGGCCCAGAGTTCAGGCCCCACGACCGGACCCAAAATAAATAAATAGAAAATAAAAAAACAACATAAAATTAGTGGTTCACATTAAAGAAAGATAGGCTGGTCTAATCTAAATTGTATATTCTCATTCTAACCAGCTGCAGTGCAAAGCCTTATCACATGGTAAACAGAATGCTTCTGAAAGGTAGGTAGTTGGGCTAGTCAAGTAGCCCTCAGCATTCATTCTCTCTCTCCTACCACTCCCTACACATACCGTCCTGAACCTCAGAGACAGAGAGGCTTTTAAAAGAAAAGCAAAAGGTTCATATTCTAGAATTTTCCCTACAGTTAGCATTTGGAATGCAAATAAGTTCTATGAGGAAGAGGAGCAGGAAAAGCAGAAGTGAGATGGAAGCTGTCTTCCTAGGGCTGATTAAATGGTGAGCAGTGAGCATGATTAGAAGCAGCTGCAGTGGTCAAGCTCTGTCACCAGATGTGAAGATTGTACAGCAGCATCAACAGCCTCAGTGCACCTACAACTACTTGCCAGTTTCAACTTCTTGACCACTAGGTCACAGCTATGGTCCCATTTGTGACCAACTCATGCAACAAAATTTTTTTTTTGGGGGGGTCAGTCGTGGGGCTTGAACTCTGGGCCTGGGCACTGTCTCTCTGCTCTTCAGCTCAAGGCCAGCGCTCTACCACTTGAGCCACAGCGCCACTTCCGGTTTTCTAGTGGTTTACTGGAGATCAGAGTCTCATGGTCTTTCCAGCCCAGGCTGGCTTTGAACCTCAATCCTCAGATCTCAGCCTCCTGAGTAGCTAGGATTATAGGCATGAGCCACCGGCGCCCAGCATCGTGCAACAATTTTATGAGTACAAGATATCCATAAAAAAGGTTCTTCTGCCTGAAAACTCAGAATACTGCCTTATGCAATGAACAGTGAAAGGTAGATATTATTAGGTTTAAGACAAGTATTTCCTGGTTAATTGTAGATAAGCATCTTGGGATTTTTCTGCCTGGACTGGCTTCAAGCTGAAATCCTCAGATCTCAGCCTCCTGAGCAGCTAGGATTATAGGCATGAGCAACTAAGTAGCCAACTCCTTCCCATTTCAAATGTCAAACATACCGGAATTAGTGTCATTCTATAGTACTATTATAGCTGGGCACTGATGACTCTTGTAATGCAAGGTCCAGGGGAGGCTGTGATCCAGAGGATCAACATTTGAGGCCAGCTTCCACATTAAACTTACTTTCTACCAGTAAATGTGTGGAAGGCTGAGCGATCAGAAGGCTCATGAAGATCACAATACCAGGCCAATGAAGGCAGGAGCATCCAAGATTTTCCCATATCTCAAGAGAAAGCTAGACATGGTAGCACCTGACCTGTAATCCCAGATAGGATGGGAAACTTTAAAATAGGTGAATCACAATCCAGGTGCATAGCTCAAGAGGAATTGAGACTCTATACAAAAAATGCCTAATGCATAGCCAGTCGCTGGTGGCTCATACCTGTAATCCTAACTACTCCGGAGGCTGAGATCTAAGGATCAAGGTTTAAAGCCAACCTAGGTAAGTTTTTTAAGGGGCTGGGAAGGTGGCTCAGTGGTAGAGCGCTTGCCTTGCATGCATGAAGCCCTGTTTCAATTCCTCAGCACCACATAAGCAAAAAGGAAAAAGCCAGAAGTGGCACTGTGGTAGAGCGCTAGCCTTGAGCTGAAGAGCTGAGGGACAGCGCCCAGGCCCAGAGTTCAGGCCCCATGACCAGACACCCTAAACCCCCCCAAAAAAAAGAAAGTAACTTTTTTAAAAGAGTATCTCCGCTAAACTACCTCAAAGAGACAGACAGACAGACAGACAGACAGACAGACGTAGACCTGTGGCTCAAAGTGGTAGAGGGCTAACCTTGAGCAAAAAAGCTCAAGGAGAGCCCCCAGACCCTGAGTTCAAGCCTGGCAACCAAAAGAAAAAAAGCAAACTAACTCTGCAAAAAAATGGAGTGGAAATATGTATGTATACATATATTCAAATTATAAAAAGTATTCCATAGTAAGCATAAAAAATTAGCAACAAAGTCGTTTACTATCCAATATTATGCACTGTATATTAATTGTATGTGCTAATATAATTAGCTCTTCTAGGACTACCTTGTTTTAGGTGAAATTCAAATACTTTCAGCGACAGAAACATGCTTTCAGATGTTACAAAAAGCATAAATAACAAATATGAAGGCCCAAAATGATCAATCCATTCTGTGAATGCTGGGCTTCTGCACTAAAAACAGCAAAAACAAAGCCTATCTCTATGGGCACTAGAGCAAACTAGACGTAGTCAGTTCAGGCAACCTGAGAAGGCCTAGGTAACTGCAGGACTACACCAGTGGTAGAGTGCTTGCTTAGCATGCATGAAGCCCTAGGTTCGATTCCTCAGTACCACATAAACAGAAAAAGCCAGAAGTGGCAAGTGGTGCTGTGGCTCAAGTGCCAGAGTACTAGCCTTGAGCAAAAGAAGCTCAGGGACAATGCCCAGGCCCTGAGTTCAAGCCCCAGGACTGGCAAAACAAACAAAAAGGATTTACTTGGTTGCTCTACTGAGATGAGAAGAAAGCAGAAGAAGAACTAGAAAAGAGACTAATTCCAGTAGCCTTGGCAGCCACTCTGTCATCCCTCACTCAACCACTGGAGTCCAATGGTTCTTTACACATCCAAGAAGTACCCCTTAGTGCTCGCGGTATACCCCAGAACAAGTAGATATGCCAGGGCAGGAAGGACATCTGGATGCCCTGAATCCCTGGGCCAGCTCCAGACTCACTTGGAGAAAGCTCACAAGTCATCCATGGGGCTCCCTCACTGGACTCCACGCACCTAGGGCCCAGGCCTCCCTTAGGACACTCAGCCTGTGGTCCACACCCTTGTTCTGCACACTGATTCAAATATGAGCCAACCTTAAAGAGGGAAAAAAATTCGTACAATCAATAGATGACAGCTACTTAAAAGAGGTGGCAGGGAAGTGGCGCTGTGGCTCAAGAGGTAGAGCGCTCGCCTTGAGCTGAAGAACGCAGGGACAGCACCCAGGCCCAGAGTTCAAGCTCCACGACCGATCAAAAAAAAAAAAAAGAGGTGGCAGGATTTGAAGATAGCAAACAGTTTAAATTTTTGTTGATGTTGTTTCTCGGTAGTACCAAAACCAAGGCTTTGCAAATGCTAGGAATATAACCTTACCCTACATCTATTTTCTTTTTCCCTCCATGCTGATCAAATCCATAGCCTTGCGCAATCTTGGCAAGCATTCGCCATCTTAGCTATATCCCCAGAGCCCTCACACTTATTCTACTTAACAAAGCTTGTAACGTAAAGTGTGCTTTTTTGTAATATATTGCTTGAATTCAATGTGTGAGTATAGGAAATCAAGAATGTCTAGTCTACTGAGTGCCAGGCTCTCAGCAGAGCAGGCAGACCTGTAATCTCAGCTACTAGGAAGGTAGAGATAGGATGGATTCAAGGCCAGTCAGGGAGGAAAAAGTTACCTAGATCCTGTCCCAAAAACAAGCCGGATGTGGTGGTGTTCATCTGTAAGCCCTGTTATGTGGGAGGGATAGGTAGGTCTAAGCCTGGTCTAGCAAAAAGTCAAGACCCTACCTGAAAAAAATAACGAAAACCAAAATGGGCTAGGGTAGATGGGAGGGTCTTAAGTGGCCCTGAGTTCAAATCCTAGCACCACCAAAAAGAAAGCCCAGTAGTTTTCAGCCAGAAAAACTGAAGGTGGAGTTGTTTAGTAAGATGAGGAAGACTAGACTGGGAACGGGAACAATGACTGGGGAGAGAAGTAGGAAGAGCTCAGTTCTGACATGTTAATTATTCTGTAGCTAACTGAAAACACTGAGCAGGTAGATAGATCTACAAGTCTGGAGATGAAGACAAAGATCCAAACTACAATGTTAAGTTTTAAATACATGATAATTCTCACTAGATAGGATGAGATCACAAGAGACTAAATATAAATTTAGAATAAGTCTAAAATAGAGCCCTGGAACGCTGTCTCCTTTATAGAAGCTAGGGCGACAAAAAGGAACCACAAAAGATAAGCAGGACTGCCCCAAAGGCACAGGGAAGAAAGGTTTCAAAGGCAACCATTATCAATCACCAATCAGGTCGGACGCTGCCACAGCCACTGACATTACCATGGAGAACTGACTACGGAATGGAGCACCACGGAGGTCGCCAGTAACCGAGCTCAGGAAGAGCAGCTGCGGTGGAATGAGAGGGGAGGAGGGCTCACAGTGATGGACCCAGAGGTAGAATAACTGTTAACCAGAAATACCAGCTTTTTTGGGAGAACAAAAAAGATGTGCTTCAAAAAGGAAAAATCTTACCAAAGAAAGATGTGTTGCTGGGGAGGTTTTTTTTAAACACAGATGGGAGCTATTTCAGCATTACCTACATGTGTGCTGATAGAATCCAGTAGGAGTGGGAAGATGTTTCTTCAGCTCACTGGTTGCAGGCACGCAGAACAAGCTAAATACTGAAGCAAGGCAATGTCCTTGATGGGAGAAAGGGGACAGTACCCAGGGAAGAACAGAAATGACAGTGACACAACAACAGAAAATGCAGGGAGGGCTGGGAAGGTGGCTCAGTGGTAGAGCGCTTGCCTTGCATGCCTGAGGCCCTGGGTTCGATTCCTCAGCAAAGTGGCGCTGTGGCTCAAGCATAAGCAAAAAGAAAAAAGCCGGAAGTGGCGCTGTGGCTCAAGTGGTAGAGCGCTAGCCTTGAGCTGAAGAGCTGAGGGACAGCGCCCAGGCCCAGAGTTCAGGCCCCACGACCGGACCCAAAAAAAAAAAAAAAGAAAAAAGAAAAGAAAATGCAGGGAATACAGAAAGATACAAAAGACATGTAAAAGTTCTCTCCTGCTTTTCATTTTTAACATGCAGGAAGTAAGGTTGTTGGTTGAAAATGCAGATGTGAAAGGAAGTGCTAAAGATTCAAGAGGGAAGGTGACTCAACCAGAAAAGGTCCTAGGACCGTGGGACTGCATGAAAATAGAGGGAGACTGGCAGCTTTCCAGGTGGGAGCTAGAACGGTTGGTAGGGTAGTTTGGCCAGTGAGTCCTGGCCAACAGGGAGAAGAGTTGCAGGGGAACTGAGGGATGTGAATATGGACTGCTATTTCAAAGCAGGACACACAGGAGGTCACTTGTTGCCTAGGCAGACCTTAAACCATGATCGTCCCAATCTCTGACTCCTGTGTAGCTGGGACTGCAGGCATGAACCACCATACCCAGATCTAATTTTATAATATACAACCGAAGTATACAAACTCCATCATGAAAATTTCCTTTAAAATCTCAGCATGAGTCTCTTAAGTAAACAAACAACAAAATAGAACTAGTATGGCTCATCACGTAATTACTGTCAAAAGCACCTGGACTTAATATGAACTCATGTAATGCTTTCTAGGAAAAAGGAATTTGTTTTATTATAATCCATTCAGATTAAAATACACTTACACGGGGCATCGGTGGCTCATGCCTGTAATCCTAGCTACTCAAGAGGCTGAGATCTGAGGATCATGGTTCAAAGTCAGCAGGGTAAAGACTACTCAATAGCAAATCTTTGGGCATTTTAGCTGAATTAACTCCCTTTGAAAGTGGGTTCTGATAAAACTGTTGTTAGTACTAACAAACAGAAAGAGTAAAATTAGAGTATATTTAAGTTTTGAACTGAGACAACAGGATGCATAAAATTAATGATAAAACTAAATTCCAGCCGGGCGCTGGTGGCTCACGCCTGTAATCCTAGCTACTCAGGAGGCTGAGATCTGAGGATCGCGGTTCAAAGCCAGCCCCTCCTATCTCCAATAAACCACCAGAAAACCGGAAGTGGCGCTGTAGCTCAAGTGGAAGAGCGCTCGCCTTGAACTGAAGAGCTGAGGGACAGCGCCCAGGCCCAGAGTTCAAGCCCCACAACTGACCAAAAAAAAAACTAAATTCCAAGTATTCTCAGGAGTGAAAAATCAAGGGGGAAAAAAAGTCGTCATCTAGGGGCTGGGAAGGTAGCTCAGTGGTAGAGTGCTTGCCTTGCATACATGAGGCCCTGGGTTTGATTCCTCAGCACCACATAAGCAGAAAAAGCTGGAAGTGGCGCTGTGGCTCAAGTGGTAGAGCACTAGCCTTGAGCTGAGGGGCAGCGCCCAGGCCCAGAGTTCAGGCCCATGACCCGCAAAAAAAAAAAAAAAAAAGTCATCATCTAATTAGTAAGTACTTAGGTACATCTCACTCAGTTGCTCTAAGAATGCACTGAGGACCTGTAATGTCTCACCCTGAGACAGACTTAAAAAAAACACAGCTTTCCATAAAATGTTAAAATATTCCTCTCATAAAAATACTGCCAACAGGGGGCTAGGAAGGTGGCTCAGAGGTAGAGTACCTGCCTAGTATGCACGAAGCCCTGATTCCTCAGTACCAAATACACAGAAAAAGCCAGAAGTGGCACTGTGTCTCAAGTGGTGGAGTGCTAGCCTTGAGCGAAAGAAGGTCGGAGACAGTGCCCAGGCCCTGGCAAAAAAAAAAAAAAAGACCACTGCCCATAGGTCGGCACAGATAGATCACAGCTGTTATTCTAGTTACTTAGGAGATCAACCCAGGCAGAAAAGTTCCAGCAGCCCTTTCTCAACCAATCGCTGGCCCTACAGGCACTTGATTACCACCCTGGTTTCAGAGAAGAGTGCAGTTCTGAACCAGCATAGGTAGAAAAGTTGGCATGACAGTATCTCAAAAGAAAGCTGGGTGTGGTGTGTGCACCTGTCATCCCATGTAAGACAGGAAGCCTGAAAAGGCCAGAGGAGAGACTATTTCAAAAATAACCAGTGCAAAAAGGGCTAGAGTGGCCCAGTGGTAAATCACCTGCATAACAAGTGTGAGGCCCTGAATTCAAACCGCAGCACCAGCGGAAAAAAAAATCAAAAGCAATATGCTTTCACAAATGTACAAAAACTTATAAAACCTTAACAATATATCCTACATTCATTTTAAAACAGGTAAGAAATCCAACACTTGTACAATTTTCTAAAAGACAACTGAGACTAAAAAACCCAACAGCAACCTATCCTAGAGAATGTTACGTTATAAAGCACTTGAGAAAGTGTTTTATACTGATAAAGTCTTTCAATCTATACCAGTTAATCACAAGTATCAGTATCATTCTTTTGTTCTTTTTTATTTTGTTTTGTTTTTAAACCAGTACAGAGCTTGAACTCCAGTACAGGGCTTGAACTCAGGGCCTTGGGCCCTCGGCTTCTTTTTTTTTTTTTTTTTTGGTTGGTCGTAGGGACTGAACTCAAGACTTGGACCCTAACCCAGAGCTCTTTCACTCAAAGCTAACACTTACACTTTGACCCATAGCTCAACTTCCGGTTTTCTGGTGGTTAACTGAAGAGTCTCACAGCCTGTCCTGCCCCTGCTGGCTTTGAACCTCGATCCTAAGATCTCAGCCTCCTCAGTAACTAGGACTGGAGGCATGAGCCACAGGCAGCCTAGCTTTGCTTCACTTCTTAACTCACTGCTGGTACTCTACTACTCGAGCCACACCTCTAGTCCAGCTTTTATCTGGTTATTGGGAGATAAAAGACTCACAGACTTTCTGCCTGGGCTGGCTGTGAACCACAAACCTCAGATCTCACTGAGTAGCTAGGATTACAAGCCACAGGTGCCTGGCATCTCAATCATTCTAAATTGTTTTATCATTTACATGTGAGAAAAGAAAGGCTAAAATCATTCTTTATTACCAAAAAAAAAAAAACACCTCCACAACAAAAAAACAAACACTGAAAAAAGAAACATTTCAAATATTTCAACCGTTTAGAAAATAGGATCATCCATGGCTTTATTTAGCCTCAAACATTATTAACCACTTCTAGGTAGAAATAATACTTTGAAAATCATGTTTACGTTTTGAGGGTGGGTCCTGGGACTTGAACTCAGAGCCTGGGCACTGTTCTTGAGCTATTTTTTTTTCTTTTCTTTCTTTTTCTTGGTAGTGGGGCCTTAACTCTGGGCCTGGACACTGTCCCTCAGCTCTTCAGCTCAAGGCTAGTGTTCTAGCTCTTGCACCACAGTGTCACTTCCGGCTTTTTCTGCTTATGTGGTGCTGAGGAATTGAACCCAGGGCCTCATGCATGCAAGGCAAGCACTCTACCACTGAGCCACTTTCCCAACCCTATTTATTTTTTATTTATATACTTTTTTGCCAGTCATGGGGCCTAAACTCTGGGCCTGGGAGCTGTCCCTCAGCTCTTCAGCTCAAGGATACCACTTGAGTGACAGCACCACTTCCTGCTTTTTTCACTTATGTGGTGCTGAGAAATCCAACCTAGAGCCTCATGCATGCAAGGCAAGCACTCTACCACTGAGCCACCTTCCAGCCACTATTCTTGAGCTTTTGTGCTTAAGATAGCATTCTACCACTTGAGCTACAGCTCCACTTCCAGTTTTTTTGGGGTGCACCTGCCCCACGTGGCTTTGAACCAAGATCCTCAGGTCTCTGCCTCCTAAGTAGCTAGGTTTGCAGGCATGAGCCACCAGCATCTGGCTCAAAGTATTTCTACAGATAAAAAAAAGTCATGAATTCTGATTTCTTCCAAGTATTTTTTTTGTCAGTTTTGGGGGCCTGAACTCTGGGCCTGGGCGCTGTCCCTCAGCTCTTCAGCTCAAGGCTTCAGCTCTACTACTTGAGCCACAGTGCCACTTTCAGCTTTTTCTGCTTATGTGGTGCTGAGGAATAGAACCCGGGGTCTCATGCATGCAAGGCACGCACTCTACCACTGAGCCACCTTCCAGCCCCAAGTTTTGTTATTTTTGCCATGTCTCAATGCTGTTGTTGACTGTCCAAGAATTCTAAAGTGCTTATTCCTCCCCCCAAAAAAAAATCTGTACAAGGTAAACATTTTTTTTCTTCTGTCAGTTTGTGGGACTTGAACTCAGGGCCTGGGCATTGCCCCTGAACCATTTTGTGCACAAGGCTAGTACTCTTACTATTTGAACCAAAGTGCCACTTCCATTTGCCAGTGGCCTTTTCTACCCAGGCTGGTTTTGAACAGAGATCCTCAGACCTCAGCCTCCTGAGTAGCTAGGATGCTAAACATTTTTATTTAGCATCATCACAGACTGCTTACATTGTTCTTTGTCATTTCCACTGTCACTTACAAGGTTCTCAACAACACTGAACTGTACATAATTTTTCTGGTAATTCATGCTACAAAAATGTAACAGGGGGGCTGGGAAGGTGGCTCAGTGGTAGAGTGCTTGCTTCGCACACATGAGACCCTGGATTCGATTCCTTAGTATCATATAAACAGAAAAAGCCAGAAGTGGTGTTGTGGCTCAAATAGCAGAGCACTAGCCTTGAGCTGAAGAGCTCAGGGACAGCACCCAGGCCGAGTAACAGGCTGGACAGTAGTGTGGCTCACACCTGTAATCCTAACTACTCAAGAGGTTGAGATATGAGGATGGCAGTTCAAAGCCCTGGGAGACTCTTAATCCATTTAACCACTCAAAAACTTGAAGTGGCACTGTGGCTCAGGTAGAGCATTAGCTTTGAGAAAAAGAGCTCAAGGACATCGCCCATGCCAAGTTCAAGCCCCACAACTGAAGGTCCTTGAGCTCAAGTTCAAGCCCCACAACTGAAGAAAAATGTATCACAACTCTACATAAATCAAATGTGAGGAATTACTTATTATTCCTATGAATAACCACCAAGATAAGTGCATGCCAGAAAGTCTCAATTCAGAATTAGAATATACACATACTTTCCACATTATTCCTAAAATTATAAAAAGCTAATAGCAACCCTAAAATTTCAAAGAACGATTTAAATGTCCACATTGTTTTCAACAACGTATAAAGTATTATAAGCACTGGTTCATCAAAAAAGGTCTCACTAAATTCAATAGATAACTGAAAAAATAGAAATCTACATTATTTTGTAATGATTAAGACTACACTGACTTCGGAGAACATTAATTTGGATTTCTGAAACAAACAGTTATTCCTTACTCTGCAAAATGGGTCATTAGGCAAGTTCATGGTTGTAGAACACCAGCATGTACTTACAACAACCTAGATGGTGTAGCGTCCTGCACACCTGGACCATATGGTGTATGCCTCTGTGAGTGCAGAGCATGAGTTCAATGCCCCTCCACACACACACACACACACACACACAAAACAACGAAAATAGTATACAATGCATCTTTATATTCAGAATAAATTCAATAAGCAGTTTTATCAGTTGCAATACCAGAGGAAAATTCCGAATACAGTGTCAGAAACTGCTAATAATCCTCTCCTTTTCAGCACTATCAAGTGCCTACTGTAATTCTTTCCTTTGTAGAAACTACAGGAAAAGACCAAAGTAAAAGTAAAACTCCCCCTCTACCCCTCAAAAAAGAACCAACCCTTAGGTTGGAGGTGTGGCTCAGTTGGTAGAGCACTAACCAATGAGCAACAGTGTCAGATTTCAAGTTCCAGCTCCAGTCTCGGACAAAAAAAAAAGGTAACTCCTAAAAATGTTTACACACACACATACACACACAAAAAAAAAAAAAAAAACTGGGGGAAGGTGAGATGCTAAGTAAGCACTGAGGGTGTCTACCACTGAGACATTCTTGGGCAAGCAGAGGGCGGCATTTCTTGAAAGAAACCCAGTCTATCCTTGGAGATGTTAAGAACAGAAAACAGCCCGGCGCCAGTGGCTCACGCCGGTAAGCCTAGCTACTCAGAAGGCTGAGATCTGAGGATCGCAGTTCAAAGCCAGCCCGGGCAGGAAGCTCTGTGAAACTCTTATCTCCAGTTAACTACCAAAAAAAAAACAGAAGTGGCGCTGTGGCTCAAGTGGTAGAGCGCTCGCCTTGAGCTGAAGAGCTGAGGGACGGTGCCCAGGCCCAGAGTTGAAGTCCACAACCAACAACAACAACAAAAAAAAAAGAATAAAGAATACAAATAGTTACAAAAACACACCCCTGAAAGTTCATCATCTTTCAGTAAATACATTGTACCAAAATGTAATATGGGGAGAAGAAAACTCCTTCCTCTCTTCAATGTCCAAAGGAAGCTTTTATTCAGATGACAATAAGAAGGTGCCACCCAATCATCATAGCGCTAAAAAGTTACTTTCTAATGTTTAAACGACAGACTCAGGAATTGACACTCGCGGAAGTTCCCGGCCGTCTTCACCAACTTAAGTAGGCACCAGGAAAGTCTACCTCCATAAAAAGAGAACCTCAAGCTCTAGCTTAAGAAGGGTAATTGTGGGGTCTGCCTGGCTCCATAAACGCAGCATCCACCACAGGTCTCAGCACATCATAGATGTTTAATGAATATCTGCAGAGTAAATGGTGACATTCAACTAACTACAGAGTGCCGAGGTTCGGAGCTCTCCCTGGCTCGGGGACATGCCACCGCCACGCGCGCACACAGGGAAACTTCGTTATTCGCCGGGCGCCGGTGGCTCACACCTGTAATCCTAGCTGCTTAGGAGACTGAGCTCTAGGGATCGCGGTTCAAAGCCAGCCCGGGCAGGAAAAGTCCGTGAGACTCTGAGACTCCTATCTCCAATAAGCCACCAGAGAACCGGAAGTGGCGCTGTGGCTCAAGTGGTAGAGCGCTGGCCTTGAGCTGAAGAGCGCAGGGACGGCGCCCAGGCCAGAGTTCAAGCCCCACGACTAAAAAAACAAACAACAACAGAAAAAAAAAAAACAGGCTTCACAACACAACCCATTTTTTCCTCCCACCATTATCAATGAAAATTATTTACAGAATAAGATAAAATGAAAGTGGGCCGGATGGCCGGTGGCTCACACCTGTCACCCTGGCTTCTCAGGAGGCTGCGATCTGAGGATCGCGGTTCAAAGCCAGCCTGGGCCGGAAAAGTCCGTAGGACTCTCAGCTCCCGGAAGCGGCGCTGTGGCTCCAGGGGGTCGAGCGCTAGCTAGCCTTGAGCACAAAGACTCGGGGACGGCGGCGGGGCCTCGAGTTCAAGCCCCAGGACCGGCCGAGAGAAGAGATCAGACCCCACGCACGGCAACTTTTCCTCAAAGCCAACTTCCTATTTCCAACACCACCACCACCGGTGTGTGATCCCGGCCGCCACCGACGGCTCCCCGACGTGTACGGTGGCAGGAAAACCCCGGACCAGCACCAAGCCCTCATCCATCCAACACGCTCTTCTTCACCCACTGTTTCCCCCCCCCCCTCACCCCCGAACCTAAATCGTACCAGATCGGGGGTAAGAATACTCCCAAGAGCCCCTCGTCCAATCCCCCTCGCGTGGAGCACCTCTGTCCCGGGTGCCCGGCCCCTTTAGCACCCCAACCCTTGCCATCTTCCGCTCCACGCATCGCCTCCCAATTCCTCTTCCGAAAAGAAAGAAAGAAAAGCCAATCAGTGGGAATGAGCCGCAGCTGAGGCATCGCCGG
>NW_012267393.1:1001652-1008498 GCF_000151885.1 Dipodomys ordii
GAGTCGGAGAGGCCCTGGGGATCCTCGATCGCGGGGATGAGCCCCGTGGCTTCCCGCCGTGGATGTTCACCTGGCGTCTGGAACGTTGTGTGGAGGATCTGTGACGCCTTCGCAGACGTTCCGGGAGCGGAGAACCGGGAGAGGCTGTTTGCCCCGAGATCCGGGCAGAGCTAGCACCCCGTACCCCCCACCGGACACCCACGTCACGGCCCGGGGAGGAAGGGGAGGCACCACGCGCTGACTGTAAAACCTCAAGTCTCTCCGAATTCAATAATAATAATAATGCGCCTCAAAGCTGTCATCCTGAGGACTCGGGAGGCTGAGATCTGAGGATCACGGTTCGAAGCCAGCCTGGGCAGAAAAGTCCCCTCGAGACTCTTTATCTTCCAAGAAACCACTCGAGAACCGCAAGCGGAGCTGTGGCTCAAAGTGGGAGAGCGCTAGCCTAGAAGGAAAAGAGCTCAGGGACAGCGCCCAGGCCCTGAGTTCCAGCCCCAAGACCCACAAGAAGGAAAAGACAATATACCTCTCGCTCATCGGGATTGACAGGCATCTTTCTAGTTGCCAAAAACAGTACTTCTTGGCCCCTCTCTTCTTCTTTTCACCTCCTTCCATAGAGAAAGCTCATTGGGTGTGCTTGCAACATTAATCAGAATCAATACTTCCTGCCCATGTTTCTCCTCTGGATTATGCTTCAGTGGTCTACTAAATGATCGTCCTTCACCTCAGACTTTATTATCAAAACAACAGGCAGAAGATGCCCTTACAAAGCAAGGCAAGCCACCAGTGGCTACCAACTCCGTTTCTGTATGAAAGCTATGATCTTTATGAAGACCTACCTACAGCCTTTGGTTTCGTTTTTCTCCTTTTGGGTCTCAGACTTCATCCCCAAACTCTCATTTTTGCTTGAATCTTCCAGACAGACAGACAGACAGACAAGTGCTCAGGGCTAGAATATTGTTCCTGTAATGTCCATTTGTCTTCACCTCTTTACAAATCCTTGCTGAAAAGTCACCTAAACAATAACACTTAGTCTAACTCCTCTATTTTAAATTGCTACAGTTCCACTCCAATCCTCAACATTTCCTACCTTGTTCTGCTCCTCCAAGGCCTTCCTCCTATTGCAACAATCTTTTTTTTTTTTTTTTTTTTTTTGGTCGGTCCTGCGGCTTGAACTCTGGGTCTGGGTGCTGTCCCTCAGTTCTTCAGCTTTAAGGCTAGTAATGTGCTACCACTTGAACCACAGCACCACTTCCGGTTTTCTGGTGGTTAATTGGAGATGAGTCTCACAGACTTTTCCTGCTCCAGCTGTCTTTGAACTGTGCTCCTCAGATCTCAGCCTCCTGAGTGGCTTAGGATTACAGGCGTGAGCCACCCACTCCTAGCCTATTGCAATACTCTTATGTCATTCATACATTTATCTTTGAGTGTCTGTTTGCCCCCAGTACAAGATGGGATTTTTGTTTTTGTTTGTGGTACTAAGGATTGAACCTAGGGCCCGGCGTGTGTTAAGCAAGCCTTCTACCATTGAGCCATATCCCCATACCTTCAGAGCTGGGATTTTTTTTCACTGTTCCATTCAACTGATAACAAAGTGCCTGGGAAGGGGGAAAAAAGAGGAAAAAAAATTAATTCCCTGGAATAAAAACATAAAACCATAACAAAAAAATGGCCATTTTAATTTTTGTTAATTCCTCTGAGTTCAAATTCCTATTGGTTACCCAGAAGATCTTAAACTACATCATAAGCGTTTTGATTTTTCTGGTTACAGGGAATCTAACAATAACCATTTATGTAACTAAATGTCAGGTTGTTTGGGGTCACTGATATCCTGGTATCCTATTTCACTGACCAGAAATAACGTGATCGGGTAGATGTTTATTGATGTGACACTTAAAAGCATACTGTTTCTAAAATTTTCCTAAGGGGAAAAAAAAAAAGAAAATAAATAGAAAATAAATTCCTGAGCTTGATACCTATGTTCGTTGTCTTCTCCTTTTAAACTGCAAATGTAGTCACCTTGTGTGAATGCTTTAAAATTTCCTACCATTTATAAAGAGTAAAACTCAGTATGTAAACATTTACTGATTTTTCATATTTTAGTTATAAAAGTGTGATTGAAGGACCCAATCTCATTAATTGAAAAGTCAGGTACACAGTTCTATTTAGATGACATTGTATGAGAGTATGTGTGAGTAGTTATTTGCTCAGTAAGACAGTAGGAGTACAATCTCTTTGCATAATTTATCCTTCATGACTTAAAACCATTTAAATCCTGGTGCTGATGGCTCACACCTGTAATCCCAGGTATTTAGGAGGTTGACACCTGAGATTGGCAGTTTGAAGCCGGTCTGGGGAAGAAAAGTCTTTGAGACTATAATTGATCACCAAAAAAGCCAGAAGTAGAGTTGTGGCTCAAATGGTAGAGTGTTTTTCACCTTGAGTGAAAAGGCTAAGAAACAATACCTAGGCCCTAATAATATTCATAATAATAATAATATAAAGCTACTGATGATACATTACAATTTTAAATAGAATTAAACTTTACAAAATTACTGATAAGGGATTCTCATCAATGCCAAAAGATACTTCATTGGTATAGTAATACCAAAAAAAAATTTTCAAGAGTCAGTTAAATCATGAGTCTGCGCTGTCCTTAAATCTGTTTCAAAAAAAAGAAAAAAGAAAAAGGGTGGAAAACAGACTTCATTATTTCTTCAGGTAAAGTACATTGAAAATACTGAGAAGTAAATGCAACTTTCATAGTCCAAAAGAAATTGTTTCACACATTTACTGATCCTTAAGAAGTAGACATTTTAAAACTAAGCACAACAGGAAACAGCTTGTTGGCGTATTTGTTAAGCTTTTCTTAAAAGCTCTTAAATAATTTCTTTTTCCTAAAAGTGTGTCATTAATATTTTTTTACTGATTTCCAAAAGTCAATACCAGCTCTAGCATCCAGACTCACTCTGGAATTCAAATCCATGCTTTGCTACTTAGTTTGCTAGATAACTAAGCAAGCCTACCTTTTCTCTTCATTTAGTAGATCTAATGGTACAAAATCATTGAGAGAACTCAAGTTCTTAGCCCTGGAGTTGGCACAGACTAAATGCTTATAAGAAAATACTAGTTATTATCTTTATGCAAGCCTGTAATTAAGCTCATTGCCCTACATTGCCATAATTCTGAGAAAATGGCTCATAAAAGGCCCCAAATAGGACGGTTTGAGTTCTATATCAAGATAGCCTAATAGTCCATTAAATAGATCTCTATAATTTTTTAATTATTTTTTACCAGTCCTGGGGCTTGAACTCAGGGCCTGGGCATTGTCTCTGAGCTTCTTTTTTGTTCAAGGCTAGCACTCTTCCACTTGAGCCACAGGGCCACTTCCCACATTTTCTGTGTATGTAGTACTGAGGAATCAAACCCAGGGCTTCATGCATGCTAGGTAAGCACTCTACTACTAAGCCACATTCCCAGCCTTCAACTAAATATTTGTAAGGAGGCACTAACATCTCTTCTATTGCCATAATATGGAAGGCACCGCTTCAGGTAAGAGGAATAAGGCCTAGACTTAGAAAATCATTATACTTGAATGACAAGAGGTTCACATTTTGCACAAAACTACTTTCAGCATAGCATGAATAGACTTCCTGGTTAGTCAGGGAATCTCTGGTGCTGGCTAACTAGTTATTTGTGTGCCCTTCAATTGTGTCCAGGTTTCAATGATAAATGATGACTAGAAACATGCAAATTGCTTGGGTTACAGAATGTATCAACACCAGACTCCTGCGGCTCACACCTGCAATCCTAACTACTCAGAAAGCTAAAAAGCGGGGAGGGGGAGGGGAAGGGAATTCAGATTTGAAGCCAGCCAAGGTATACAAATCCATGACACTCTTATCTCCCATTAACCAGCAAAAAAAAAAAAAAAAAGCCAGAAATGGAGGTATAGCTCAACAATAGAGTGCCAACCTCCAGGGAAAAACAAAAACAGTCAAGCAAGAGTTTGAGATCCTGGAACACAAATAAAAAAAATAATTTACTCGAGAGCCTGTGATCTAAGGATTGCAGTTTGAAGCCAGCCATGGTAGAAAAGTCCCCGAGAGACTCTTGGCTCCAAATAACCACTCAAAAGTTGCAAGTGGGGCTATAGCTCAAAGTAATAAGAGTGCTAGCCTTGAGCAAAAGAGCTTAGAGACAGTGCCCAGGCCCTGAGATCAAGCCACACAACCAACAAACAAAAAATTATCAGTTCTTGGCCAGGCTCCTGTGGCTCACGCCTGTAATTCTAGCTACCCATGAAGCTGAGATCTGAGGATCACAGTTCAAAGCCAGCCCAGGAAGGAAAGTCTGTGAGACTCATCTCCAATAAACCATCCTGAGTAGTGCTGTGGCTCAAATGGTAGAGCGCTTGCCTGGAGCTAAAGAGCTGAGGGACAGCACCCAGGCCCAGAGTTCAAGCCCCATGACCAACAATATATATCAGTTCTGTGTACAGCCATACAACTCAAATTAACTTCCTATTTTCCCCTTTTCCTTGAATGACAAGCTAGGCAAGGGCTCTATCTTTAAGCTGTAGCAATAACCCCAGTCCTTTAATGGCTATTTGAAAAGAAGATCGGGGGCTGGAAATGTGGCTTAGCGGTATAGTGCTTGCCTAGCATGCACAAAGCCCTGGGTTTGATTCCTTAGTACATATAAACAGAAAAAGCTGAAAGTGGTGCTGTGGTTCTAGTGGTAGAGTGCTAGCCTTGAGTAGCAGAAGAAGCTTAGGGACAGTGCCCAGGCCCTGAGGTCAAGCCCCAGGACTGGTTAAAAAAAAAGAAAGAAAGAAAAGGAACAGAACATCAGAATTGACCGAGTAAACCTATAGAACGAGGAAAATGCAGGTCAAGATTTTGTTATCACCACTTTGAGTCATAACACCCAAAGGCTTTGTGTGTGTGTGTATGTGTGTGTGTGTGTGTGCATGCACGCACGTGTGCAAGTGGTGATGCTGGTATTTGAACTCAGGGCCTGGGAGCTATCCCTGAGCTTTATTTTGCTCAAGGCTAACCTCTGCTACTTGAGACATAGCTCTATTTCTGGCTTTTTGGAGGTAGTTGATTGGAGATGAGAATTTCATGGACTTTTCTGCCCAGGCGGGCTTCAAATCTCAATCCTCAGATCTCAGCTTCCTGAGTAGCTAGAATTACAGGCGTAAACTACTGGTGCCCAACTCTAAAGGTTTTCTTTACTTGTGCTTTGGACATTAATAACAAACTTTGTAAATCCCATAGATGAATGTCAGATTGATTCATTTAGGGGATTTGGTGTTTGTTCCTAAAATATAGTAGAGGCAGTCCAGGAAATATACAACATATATTGTCTTATTTATTCTTATTATACAACATACGTCTCTTCTTATTTGTGTTGGTGTGTGTGTGTGTGTGTGTGTACCAGTACTGGTGTTTGAACTCAGGACCTCTCTCTTACTCAGCTTTTTTTTGCTCAAGGCTGGCCCTGTACAATCAGTTCCTGCTAGTAATTAGAGATAAGAGTCTCTGGAACTTTTCTGCCCAGGCTGGCTCCGAGCCAGGATCTTCAGATCTTAGGATCCTGAGTAGCTAGGATTACAGGAGTAAGCCACTGGCGCCTGGATAACATACCTCTTGAGTGCCTGTTATGTATACTGAATCATCTTTGCTGCTGTTGAAGATACGAAAAATCACAAGGCACAGTCCAAGAACATAAATCCTACTGGCAATCATCAGATATCTTAGCTACTTAACCAAAATGCTAATGAGATATATGACTTGTGAATTGTGATTTGAGAAGCATGAGAAAAACCAGGAAACATGGAACTTACTGGCAAAAGATAAAACGAGCAACTCAAGACAGAAACATATTGGTGGCCTTGTCTACGTGAAAGCAGCCAAAAAATTAGGATGAGGATTCAAGTTCAAGTTCAATTTCCACTTCTACCTAGAGCTGACCCTCACTGCTCATCAAACCACAAATATTCACTGAATGCTTGCTATGTGCCAGGTAGCATACCAAGTGTGGTGGGAAAGCTTGGTACAAAGCTTGGCCTTTGTCCTGCATGAAATATCACCCGGTAGCATTTGCATAATTAGACACAGTGTACTTATGAATGCACTCAGAAGCATGGAGGTCTGAATAAGTTAGAAAAGGTTTCTCACAGAGAAAGGAATTGGAGATAAGTCTCTGGAAAGAAGGCCCTCAGCTTTTCAGACAGAACTCTTGCAGTCCGTGATAGCACACATTTGCTGGCGTGGATGATGACGTTAACACACAGGTCATTAGGGGGTGAGGGCAAGAAGAGAGAAATAGATTAGGGTACTGCGACTTCTGTAGCTTTAGCACCTAGCCTGTAATCTAATAGCATTTGTAGTTCCTCAACTCTAAGAAAAGCCAGGCATAGGGGGCTCATGTAATCCTAGCTATTCAGGAGACTTAGATCTGAAGATCAATGTTAGAAGCCAGCCTGGGCAGGAATGGCTGTGAGACTCTTGTCTCTAATTAATCACCAAAAAGCCAGAAATGGAGGTGTGGCTCAAATGATACAGTGCCAGTATTGAACGAAAATGCTAAGAGACAGCACCCAGTCCTGGATCCAAACCCCGGTTCTGGCATCAAAAATAAATAAATGAAAGTTAAGAATTTTAATAAAAGCCGGGCGCTGGTGGCTCACGCCTGTAATCCTAGCTACTCAGGAGGCTGAGATCTGAGGATCGCGGTTCAAACCCAGCCCGGGCAGGAGAGACCGTGAGACTCCTATCTCCAATAAACCAACAGAAAACCGGAAGTGGCGCTGTAGCTCAAGTGGTAGAGCGCTCGCCT
>NW_012267393.1:1009929-1026761 GCF_000151885.1 Dipodomys ordii
GTGGGGCCTGAACTCTGGGCCTGGGCGCTGTCCCTCAGCTCTTCAGCTCAAGGCTAGCACTCTACCACTTGAGCCACAGCGCTATTTCTGGCTTTTTTCTTTTTGCTTATGTGGTGCTGAGGAATCGAACCCAGGGCCTCATGCATGCAAGGCAAACACTCTACCACTGAGCCATCTTCCCAGGCCCATTCTTTAGCTTTTTTTACTCAAGGCTGATCCTCTATCATTTGAGAGACATCTCGACTTCTAGCTTTCATTGAAGTCTCACAGATTTTCCTGCCTGGGCTGGCTTTGAACCATGATCTTTAGCTCTCAGACTCCCGAGTACCTAGAATTACAGGCGTGAGCCACCAGAACCCGAGTGACTCAGTGCTTGCTATGTTTTTGTCCCTACCACTAGCTCTACTAAGTAGCGGCTGGTGCCTTGCTCTCTGGAACACAGCAGTACACATACTCTATACAATGTCATGGGTTGTGATAGGCAGACTGCAAAACTAAGTGCCATCCTCTCTCCCCAGCACTCCACGCCTCAATCCCCACAACCTAGGAATCGGACAAGCTAGCATGACCATAATTCCGTTTTGTTATGCCGTTGGGTTGACCCTAAATAAAGAGAACACTGGATGAGCCACATAGAGAGTTTTCTCTGGGTAGTAACAGAAAGAGAAGTCAGAGAGGTTCAAAGCCGGTCCTGAGACTTGAACTCAGATCCTAGGCACTATCCTTGAGTATTTTGTTTTGCTGGTTCTGGGGCCTAAACGCAGGGACTGGGCACTGTCTCTGAGTTCTGCTCAAGGCGGATGCTCTACCACCTGAGTCATGGTGACACTTCTGGTTTTTAGGTGGTTCTTTGGAGATAAGAGTCTCGAGGACTTTCCTGCCTGGACTAGCCTTGAACCACAATTCTCAGATCTCAGCCTCCGGAGTAGCGACGATTATAGGTATGAGTCACCATCACCTGGCTCTTTCTGAGCTTTATTGCTTGAGGCTAACACTCTACCACATGAGCCACAGCTCCACTTCCAGCTTTTTGGTGTTTTACTAGAGATAGTAGTGTCATGAAATTTCCTGCCCAGGCTGGCTTTGAACCCCGATATTGAGATCTCAGCCACCTGAGTAGCCAGAATTATAGGCATGAGCCACCGGCACCCAGCACAAAGCATAAGGATTTGACTGACATTTGGTGCTTTTAAGATTACAGTGAGGCTGGGTGCCGGTGGCTCATGCCTGTAATCCTAGCTACTCAGGAGGCTGAGATCTGAGGATCCCCATTCAAAGCCAGCCTGGGCAGAAAAGTCCATGAGACTCTTATCTCCAATTAACCACTCAGAAAACTGGAAGTGGTGTAGTGGCTCAAGTAGTAGAGTGCTAGCCTTGAGTTGAAGAGCTGAGGGACAGCATTCAGGACCAGAGTTCAAGCCCCATGGCCGACTCCCCCTCCCCCCCAAAAAAAGATTGCAGTGGGGCCCCTAGAAACAGATATTTCCCCTCCAGATAGATACTCAGACTTGCAAACATGAGCAGAGAACCTGGTAACTTCATGCTGTACTTATGACCTACAGAGAATACAAACTAATAAATGGGTGTTGTTGCAGTTTGTATTATTGTATTATAAAGCCACGATCTTTGAATCAACCCTTCTCATGACCTGTTAGAAGGTAACTATTCAGCATCTGGAATAAATCTGAATTCCCACTTGATTCGCAAGCCACAGGAACAGGTGTAGGCATTAAGAAATGAACCTAAGTTTATGATTTCATGGAGGAGAACTATGAAAAATGTCTTCCTCTCATTTGACATACAGCGACTCATATGTTCATTTCTTTTGTGTTTCAAAAAGAATGTGGCTGGGTGCCAATGGCTCAAACCTGTAATCCTATCTATTCTGCAGATTGAGATCTAAAGATTGTGGTTCGAAGCCAGCCTGAGCAGCAAAGTGTGTGAGACTCTTATCTACAATTAACCACCAAAGGGGGAAAAAGGCAGAGGTGGAGCTGTGGCTCAAATGGTAGAGCACCAGCCTTGAGCCAAAAAGCTAAAAGTCAGTGCCCAGACCTCCTGAATTCAAGCCCCAGGACTGACACACACACAGATAATTTTTTTTTTTTTTGCTAGTCTTGGGGTTTGAACTCAGGGCCTGAGCACTGTCCCTGAGCTCCTTTTGCTTAAGGCTAGCACTCTACCACTTTAGCCACAGTACTACTTCTAGCTTTTTCTGTGGATGTGGTTCTGAGGAATTGAACCCAGGGCTTCATGCATGCTAGGCAAGTACTCTATGACAAAGCCACATTCCCAGGCCCACAAATGATCTTTAAGAGAGGGTTAACAGCACCCAATTCAACTCAACAATGTGGCTGTCTACGTATTGCTAGGCTGGCTCCGTAGTAAGCAGTGGAGATTTAGTGATGGAAATGGATGGGAATGCTTCAAGTCAAGTCAATTCACAAATGCAACACCTTTCACGTTCCAATAGCTCTTTACACCTCTGCCTCTCTACCTCTGAGGTCTTCCCAAGGCTCACCTCTGGTACCCATAAGCAGCTTCCTACCCCCCCTATTCACCTTCCTTCCTGCCTTCTAACGCACTGTTGAGAAGATGACTTTGGGTCTTGACCTAGTCCGCAAGCCAGCCGCACCGTGGGATGAGTAGTTCACTATGTCCTCCGGCCTCCTCCTCCTCCTCCTCTCTGGCTCTACATCAGGAAGCTGCTGAAACAAGCTGTTGCCACCACAGCTTCCGGCTCCTGCGTGGCTCTGTGTGAAGAGGAAGTTGGATTGCTTAGAAAATTCTAGAAAACCCTAGAAAATTCTAGGATCCAGTCTGCCAGAGTTCAGAAAGGGTTTCCCCACACAGTAGGTACTGCAGAAGAACTACCTAAGAATGAAGGAAGGATGGATTTTTTTTTTCTGAGGCATGGAAGAACAGCATGAAAGGAGAGAGAGATGAGAGACTCTGTGACACCCTTAAAAGGTGAAGAATGAAAGCAGGTGGCAGGTGCATGTGGGCGCGGGAGGAAATGGTGTAGACCTGCAGACAGAGACAGAGCATTTTATTTGCAAGTTGATAGAGTCAGGCAGAAAACAAAATGATGTCGTGTTAAGGGTAAAGTGTATATGTGTGTGTGCATGTATATGTGTATTTGAAGATATAATTCATGATTTTTTCCCTCCCTCCCTCCCTCTTTCTTTCTTTCTTTCTTTCCTTCCTTTCTTTCTTTTCTTCCTTTCTTTCTTTTTTGTCATGGGGCTTGAACTCAGGCCCTGGCCACTGTCTCTGAGTTTTTGCACTCAAGGCTAGTGCTCTACCAGTTTGAGTCACATCTCCACTTCTGGTTTTGTTTTTCTTTTTTTTTGGTTGGTCATGGGGGCTGAACTCTGGGCCTGGGCGCTGTTCCTCGGCTCTTCAGCTCAAGGCTAGCGCTCTACCACTTGAGCAACAGCACCACTTCTGGCTTTTTCTGCTTATGTGGTGCTGAGGACTCGAACCCAGGGCCTCATGCATGCAAGGCAAGCGCTCTACCACTGAGCCAACTTCCCAGCCCCACTTCTGGTTTTCTGATGATTAACTGGAGATAAGAGTCTCACACCAGAAGTGGTGCTGTGGCTCAAGCAGTAGAGCACTCACCTTGAGCTGAAGAGTGCAGGGACAGCACCCAAGCACAGAGTTCAAGCCCCACAACTGACAAAAAAAGGCGGGGGGCTGGAAAGTTGGCTAAGAGGTAGAGCGCTTGCCTTGCATGCATGAGGCCCTGGGTTTGATTCCTCAGCATCAGATAAGAAGAAAAAGCTGGAAATGGTGCTGTGGTTCAAGTGGTAGAGCACTATCCTTGAGCTAAAAAGTTGAAGGACAGTGACCAGGCTGAGTTCAAGCCAGGACTGGCAAAAAAAAAAAAAAAAGAGTCTCACACCCCTCTGTACATCACCTTTACAATTAAAACAACGCTAAAAACACAACAATAACAACAACAAAACCAAGAGACTCACAGACTTTCTTACCCCAGATGGCTTCAAACTACAATCCTCAGATCTGTCTCCTGAGTAATTAGGATTACAAGTGTAAACCATCTGACAATTATTATTATTATTATTTTTTGGTGGGTTGTGGGGCTTGAACTCTGGGCCTGGGTGGGTCTCTCAGCTCTTCAGCTCAAGGCTAGTTGCTCTACCACTTGAGCCACAGTGCCACTTCTGGTTTTCTTGTGGGTAATTGTAGATAAGAGTCTCATGGACTTTCCTGCCCAGGCTGGCTTTGAACCCTCAGATCTCAGACTTCTGAGTAGCTAGGATTACAGGCGTGAGCCACTGGTACCCAGCTAATTAATATGTTTTCTGCATAACCTTTGAACGTTCAAATCTTCTTGTTTCACTTTACCTTCTTGGTAAGCTCCATGCAGAATTTACTCATAAAGGCTAGAATGTGACATTTTGATGTTTTTTTTCTTTTTTGGGGTCTGGTCGTGGGGCCTGAACTCTGGTCCTGGGCGCTGTCCCTCAGCTCTTCAGCTCAAGGCTAGCGCTCTACCACTTGAGCCACAGCACCACTTCCGGCTTTTTTTTCTGCTTATGTGGTGCTGAGGAATCGAACCCAGGGCCTCATGCATACAAGGCAAGCGCTCCACCACTGAGCCACCTTCCCAGCCCTAGAATGTGACATTTTGAAAGTAACATTATAGCCAGGTGCCAGTGGCTCACATTTGTAATCCTACTTATTGGGAGGCAGAGATCTGAGGATCACAGTTTAAAGTCAGGAAAGTCTGAGAGACTCTTATCCCCAATGTACCACCAAAGTGTAGGGTGGGGGGAGCCAGAAGTGGCGCTGTGGCTCAAGTGGTAGAGTGCTAGCCTTGAGCAAAAGAAGCTCAGGGACAGCGCCCAGGCCCAAACCCAGGACCTGCACAACAAACAAACAAACAAACAGGGTTATTTCATGCTTATCTGTTTTTTGTGGTGTTTTTTTTTCTTTTTTGGTGCTGGTGCTGGAGCTGAAACTTCTGTGCTCTTAGGTAGCTTTTTCTACCTGAGACTTACACTCCACCACTTGAGCCATACCTCTGTTTCCCTCATACATTTTTTGAAAAGTCTAAAAATTTCCTTTTATCACTTAAATTAAGAAGGAGAACTTTTGAGAACTTTTTCTTGGAGCTAGGAATATGGCTTAGTGGTACAGTGCTTGCCTAGCATGCATGAAGCCCTGGGTTTGATTCCTCAGTACCACATACACAGCAAAAAGTCAGAAGTGGGGTGCTGTGGCTTAAGTGGTAGAGCAGTAGCTTTGAGCACAGAGAGGCTTTGTTTTTCTTGCTTTGATGGGGGGTGGTGCCATTTGCTTTTTGGAAGGCATAGTTTTACAAAATTAAGAACAGGTAAAGGGCTGGGAATGTGGCTTAGTGGTAGAGCGCTTGCCTAGTATGCATGAGTCTCTAGGTTTGACTCCTCAGTACTAGATACACAGAAAAAGCCAGAAGTGGCGCTGTGGCTCAAGTGGTAGAGTGCTAGCCTGGATCAAAAGAACCTCAGGGACAGTGCCTAGGCCCTGAGTTCAAGTCCCAGGACTAGCAAAAAAAAATAAAACAGGTAAATACTCAACACATTTAATTGATTTAAACACAACTGATCAAAGGAAGGGAGTGACTTTAATGCCTGTAGAATTCTGCGAATAACAAGGACACCCCTAGTAGATCCTGCATAGATAAGAGAAAGCATGCCAAGCTGCATTAACTTCTCCCAGGTCTGTTAAACTAGAAGACAGCAGTGTACAACAACCCTATTCCTTTCACCTGCTAGGAGAAAAGGAAGTACTTTTTGTCTTTTCCCTATGATACATTCTTTCAAAGTACAATCTGGGCAAGAACAGGCTTGACTATGAATCTGGCCAATTGTTAAAGAAATCACAACCCAAGGATACATTTACTAAATCTTAATTCAGTATGTCCTGTACCAGGAACACCCAGAAACATTGAGAATATCTTTAACAATTATGATAAGTGACCTAGGAACAGTGACCACAGTGTAGTCCAAAAAATAAATAAGTTAGAAAACAAATGTGTCTAATTGTGTGTATGTGCATATTTGGTAGATTTCTGCTTGTTAGGCAGGTGTTCTACCACTTGAGCCATGTCCCAATCCTTTTAGCTTTTGTTGTTGTTGTTTTTTTGTCAGTCATAGGGCTTGAACTCCAGGCCCGGGCGCTGTCCCTCAGCTCTTCAGTTCAAGGCTAGTACTCTACCACTTGAACCACAGCGCCACTTCCGGCTTTTACTCCTTATGTGGTGCTGAGGAATCGAACCCAGAGCCTCATGCATACAAGGCAAGCGCTCTACCACTAACTTACATTCCCACTCCTGCTTTGGTTATTTTTGAGATAGAGTCTCTCTTTTTGCCTAGGCCAGCCTAGGTGTATGTTTTACACCTCAGAATGATACACATGTATGGTCATGCTCAGTATAGCCCTAGCTAGCCAGGAGGCTGAAATCTGAGGATCAATGATCAATAAGTAATGTACCCATTTCCTTACTCATGTAACTGCAACCCCTCTGTACAGCATCTTTACAATAAAACAAAATTTACAAAAATGATTTGAAGCCAGCCCAAGCAGAAAAGTATGAAAGACTCTTGTAGCCAATTAACCATACACACACATACACACACACACACACACACACACACACACACACACACACACAGCCAGCAGTAGAGTGGCTTGAGTAAGAGAATGTCAGCCTTGAATAGATAGAGCTAAGGAACAGTGCCTAAGCCCTGAGTTCAAGCCCCAGTAATGGCATTTTTTAAAAACTCACATTTTGTTTTGTTTTACTGTTTTTATTAAAACCAAGGAATTGCTATGTAAGACCTTATAAACAAGAGGGCATGATGTCAAATCTTAGTAATGGAGGGACGAAGTCGCTTGTTCCTTAATAAACTCAAAATAAGTTATTGGTTAAGAAACTTTCTAAAGTTCTGAAAAAGAACTACATCCAGAAGGCTAAGAGTTATGTTTAGATACACCTTCAAATATCAATGTACTTTTTTTTGTTGGTGATTAATTGGAGATAAGCATCCCACAGATTTTCCTGCCTGGGCTGGCTTTGAACTGTGATCCTCTGATCTCAGCCTCCTGAGTAACTAGGATTACAGGTGTGAGCCACTGGCACCGGCCTCCGTGATTCTTTTTAAAGGTCCTTAAATAAATGGGCAGCTTGACACATACCTGGGCAAAAATAAGGCCCCCAGGGAATGATGGGAGCAGAGAAACCCAATACTGATATATTTATGAATGAATGAATCCAATGGAAGAAAATGCTACACCATGATGGTTCATAACAAAAGGTTATAAGTTTTTAAATGCAAAAAAAAAGTTGTATCAAATATAGAGAAATGCTTGAAATCTGTAACTGAAACTACAAAGAAAGAGGACAGAGAGAGAGAGAGGGAGACACAGGAAGAGAGAGAGAGAGAGAGGAAGAGAGAGAGAGGAAGAGAGAGAGAGACTGAGATTCCCAAGCACCAGAAGTAATACATAGCTCAGGAGGAGGCGGCAGGGGAAGTGAATTAAGTCAGTACTGAATACAAATGTGGACCCATAGGTAGCATATGGGGTTGAGAAGGCCCAGAGGAAGGGACCACCAGTCTTGGGCCCTGGGAGATGGGAAAATCCAACTGAGTCTTCCTTTGAAAAGCAATGGTCTACAGTAGGAATCTCCCACCAAGTAAGAGGAACAAAAACTGTCAGATTGGGAAAGAGCTCTTTAGGAGAGTAAGCTTTCTCCCCAAATAAGAAAGCAGAAATTGAACATGACGCCTCTCCAGGCTATGGAGGCTGAGTTCATCCTCCCTCAGGGGGAGAGAAGTCCAAGCTGAGACATGACTATTAAACCCAGTGCTGGAGCCAAGTGACAAACACTTGGACAAATGCCTGGCAGACGGGCAGAAACTACCCCTTTGGGGTACACCTCCAATTATAGTCACACAGACTTTAGACTCTCTAGGCTCATAGGAAAAAAAAATAATGAGGGACTAGGAAGTTGGCTTAGTGGTAGAGTGCTTGCCTAGCATGCATGAAGCCCTGAGTTCAGTTCCTCACATACGCAGAAAAAGCTAGAAGTGGCACTGTGGCTCAAGTGGTAGAGTGCTAGCAAAAGAAGCTCAGGGACAGTGCCTAGGCCCTGAGTTCAAGCCCTAGGACTGGCAAAAATAAAATGAATAAATAAAAGAAATCAAGAGCCAAAGTTACCAGATAATATATATCAAAGGGAATAGGAAAATTCTGAACATTTTTATTAGCTTTTTTTTTTTTTGACAGACCTGGGGCTTGAACTCAGGCCCTGGGCACTGTCCCTGAGCTTCTTTTGCTCAAGGCTAGCACTCTATCACTTGAGCCACAGAGCCACTTCCAGTTTTTTCTGTGTATGTGGTACTGAGGAATCAAACCCAGGGCTTTTCATGCATGCTAGGCAAGCACTCTACCACTAAACCACATTCCCAGCCTTTTATTAGCATTTTTATTTGCATCAATTTAATTTTGAAATATCCTTACATGAATACAATGTATATTAATCAGACTCACCTCCTTCATCAGGTAATCTTGGCTTCTAAAGTTAAAAATTCCTAGAAAGGAAAACAGGCATTTGAATTGAAAAAGTCACTGAACTTGTTATTAAAGTACAACTCATAAAGCAGTGCCCCTGATGCGCACACCTATAATCCTCAGGAGGCTGAGATCCAAGGATTAAGATTCAAAGTCAGCCTGGGCAGGAAAATCTGTGACACTCTTTTTTGGGTCAATCGTGGGGTTTGAACTCTGGGCCTGGGCGCTGTCCCCCAGCTCTTCCACTCAAGGCAAGCACTCTACCACTTGAGCCACAGCGCCACTTCCTTTTTTTTTCAAGCACTCTACCACGGAACCACCTTCCCAGCTCCTTTGTGAGACTCTTAGCTCCAATTAACCAGCAAAAAGTCAAAAGTGGAGCTGTGGCTTGGGTGGCAAAGTGCCATCCTTGAGGGGAAATAAAGCTAAGGAACAGCACCTAGGTCTGAGTTCAAGCCCCAGTACTGGTACACATAAAAAGAAACAGCTGGGCGCTGGTGGCTCACGCCTGTAATCCTAACTACTCGGGAGGCTGAGATCTGAGGATCGAGGTTCAAAGCCAGCCCGGGTAGGAGAGACCGTGAGACTCCTATCTCCAATAAACCACCAGAAAACCGGAAGCGGCACTGTAGCTCAAGTGGTAGAGCGCTGGCCTTGAGCTGAAGAGCTGAGGGACAGCGCCCAGGCCCAGAGTTCAAGCCCCACAACCGACAAAAAAAAAAAAAAGAAAAAAAAAGAAACAAAGTGCAAACTACATAAAGCTGAAAAATCAGTGAAAAAATAGAAAAGGAAAAAACAAGCAGAGAAAGGCATTCAGGATTCACCATGGAGAAAGGAAAGAATGGAAAGGAATGAGGTAACAGGATAGCCTGAAAACCCAATCTATGTCCCAAACTACTTTCATAGAGTCCAGGCTGCCAGAGAGACTATCCATGAAAACATAAAGGCTGAGAAGTTTCCAGAAACAATGAAAGAAATTCCCAAACAGAGGAGCACATTGAGTCTGGAGAAGAATAAATAAATGTTAAAACAAATGTGATATGTATGAGCCAAACACATCCCAGTAAAACAACAAATATTTCAGATAAAAAGATATTCTTGGGGCTGGGAAGTTGGCTCAGAGGTAGAGTGCTTGCCTTGCATGCCTGAGGCCCTGGGTTCGATTCTTAGCACTATATAAGCAGAAAAAAGCCGGAAGTAGCACAGTGGCTCAAGTGGTAGAGCGCTAGCCTTGAGCTGAAGAGCTGAGGGACAGCGCCCAGGCCCTGAGTTCAACCTCCAGGACTGGCACAACATTTTTAAAAAAGAAAGGACACTCTTAAGGCCATCTTGAGAAAAGAGAGACACTACAGCTTAGATGAAGAGAATAATCAGCAAAGCAATCTTTAAGGACAACTTCCCTAACAATAGATACATTAGTAACCATCGCAGAATCCAGAAAACAAAGAACAATTCTTCAGACCAAAGGAAAAGAATTGGCCCCACAGAATTCTCTATCAAGTGAAACCATTATTCAAGAGTGAAAGGGAAATAAATGCTTTACACACAAACCCATCCAGGCCCTCTGCCTCTCCAATATTCTCACAGCGAGAACTCTCTCCACCAAAAGAAAAATGAACAAAGGAGAGCCAGAACAATGGTGATTAGATCAATGATCACTGACCAAATAAAACCCTCACAAATTCGGTTTTTACAAGAGGGTAAAGGCCAAGCATTAGTGGTTCACACCTGTAATCCTAGCTACTCAGGAGGCTGAGATCTGAGGTTAGAGGTTCAAAGCCAGCTGGAGCAAGAAAGTCCATGAGACTCTTATCTTCAGTTAACCCCCAAAAAGTGGGAAGTGGAGCTGTGGCTCAAGTAGTAGAGTGCTTGCTAGCCTTGAGCAAAAAAGCTCAGAAACAGTGCCTAGGCCCTGAGTTCAAGCCCCAGACTAGCAGCCTCCAACCCTCCCCTCCACCAAAAAAAAAAAAGTGAATCTTGGCAACAATGGCTCATACCTTTTAATCCTTGCTATTCCGGAGGTAGAAAGCTCATGATCATGATTTGAAGCCAATGCAGGCAGAAAAGTCTGAGCCTCCTGCCTCCAATGAACCAGCAAAAAGCAGGAAATATAGGTGTGGCTCAAGTGGAAGAGTCCTCGCCTTGGGTGTGGCGGGGAGAACCAAGTGAGCAGAAGGCCTTAAGTACAAGCCCCACTACTGGCCCAAAATAAAATAAAATAGAATAGAAATGAAAGTTTATTTCTTCACCATAAAGCAGAGAGGAAGAAACAAACGGCACAAATGTGGGTGGAGTAGGAGTGATCACCAATCAGAGTAAGGACTAATTAAACTCACAAGTAAAAGGCTAATTTCAGACGAGCTGTTCTAGATCAACCAGCCCTGCCAACGACCCAGGGTACGAGAAAAGTCAATCTGACTAGAAAAAAAAACAAAACCCACAGCCAACCCACAGGACTATCATTAATAATAAATGTTTGCTGTTTTCAACTTCTATGTTTTGGCATAGTTTGTTTTGCCAAAAAAGCTAATTGACAGAGGGCTTTTAAAAATATAATAAAATGTTTTTTTTTATAATATAATCAATGTATACCATTAGATTTGAAAACCTTTTAAAAGGCACTTTTCTTGGAATATATTAATTCCAGGAACAGATTCAAATTCAAAAAGACAGAAAAATATTAATGAGCTTGACAACATTCATCTAAATATATTCTCACTTCAAAGCACTGGGTTTAAATTTTTTTAAAAAAAATAAAGCCTCTGGGTTTAGAGATTGACAGGATTTAAAAAAAAATGAAACTGAAAATAAATTAATCTTCTACTGAATAAGAAAGTAGGAAATGCACTGGTGACTCACACCTGTAATCCTAGCTATTCAGGAGGATGAAAACTGAAGGATATCAGTTTGAAGACAGCCTGGGCAAAAATAACTTCAGTTTCACACCCTAATAACACACACACACACATAATTGTTAAGTGTACTTTACCATGATCAAAAACAAAACAGTATCCCTGGCTTTAACTGATTGAAAGCTATGGCTTGTGAAATATATAGTCAGTCCTGGGGCCTGAACTCTGGGTCTGGGCTCTGTCCCTCAGCTCTTCAGCTCAAGGCTAGGGCTCTACCACTTGAGCCACAGCGCCACTTCTGGTTTTTTCTGTTTATGTGGTGCTGAGGAATTGAGCCCAGGGCCTCATGCATGCAAGGCAAGCACTCTACCACGGAGCCACCTTCCCAGCCCAACCCCCTTATTTTTTGCCAGTCCTGGGACTTGAACTCAGAGCCTGGGCACTGTCCCTGAACTTCTTTTGCCTTTGAGCCACAGCACCACTTCCAGCTTTTTCCGTTTATGTGGTACTGAGGAATCGAACCCAGGGCTTCATGCATGCTAGGCAAGCACTCTACCACTAAGCCACATTCCCAGCCTGTGTCCCTTCTTCAAGGTACCTTTATGACCACCTTCAAGGCCTCTAGCCAAATTCAGCCACACTGTGGCCAGGGATACAAAATTTAGTCTATAATAATAATATACACTCTAAAAGACAGAGAGACACTAAAGCTGCTGGTGCTTCTTAATTACTTCTAGAGTTCAGGACTTTGTATTGCAGGGAGCAGAACCTTTAAATAAATAAACACATATAAGGCTCACAGGACCAAAGACTGAAGTCCAAATTCCAAAGGATTTGATAGGAACTTAGAAAGCCATCAGGTCCTCAGGAGCAAGGCGGTTTCTTTCTAACTGCTGTGTTAGTCAGCTTGCCATTACTGTGACAAAGGCCTAAGACAGCAATCTTAAAAAGCAAAAAGGTTTATGCTGGCTCACAAAATAAACTGTTGGGCCTGCAGTGAGATTGCACCTTCCTGCAGCAACATGATGTGAAAACACTCACTTATGACCAGGATGTGAAAGAGAGGAAGAGGAAGGCGCTGGGCTTCAATGTCCCCAGCATGAGCATGTCCCTGGAAGACCTTCTAGTAGATTCTACTCTCTAGAGGTTCCACTATCTCCCCAAAGTGTCACAGTCGAGAATTGAACACAGGAGCCTTTGTTTCTGGGGACACTCATTCAAACCATGACAAGCCTATGGTTTGCTAGGTGTAGCTCACACCTATAATCCTGGCTATTTGAGAAGCTGAGATCTGAGAATCTAGGTTTCAAACCAGTCCATGCAAATCTGAGACTCTTTAGCTCCAATTAACCAGCAAAAAGTGGAAGTGGAGGTGTGGCTCAAATAGTAGATCAGCTTGTAAGTATAAGAGACAAATGAGGCCCTGAGTTATCATAAACAACAACAAAAAAACCCCAGCAATGCTATGAATATTCATGGGGTGGTATCCCCTCGGAACTGGCTAGCTGCTTAACTGATCAAGTTACCCATTTTTTTCTTCTTTTCCTTTTATTGTGCTACTATTGAGGCTTGAACTCAGAGGCTGGGCATTGTCCCTGAGTTTTTTTTTTTTTTTGTCGGTCGTGGGGCCTGAACTCTGGGTCTGGGCGCCATCCCTGAGCTCTTCAGCTCAAGGTTAGCGTTCTACCACTTGAGCCACAACGCCACTTCCAGCTTTTTCTGCTTATGTGGTGCTGAGGAATCGAACCCAGGGCCTCATGCATGCAAGGCAAGCATTCTTATCACTGAGCCATCTTCCAAGCCCCTGTCTCTGAGTTTCATTTGCTCAAAGCTAGCATTCTACCACCTGAGCCACAGAGCCACTTCTGGCACTGTGGAATTGAACTGAGGAATTGAACCCAGGGCTTCATGCATGCTGGGCAAGCACTCTACCACTAAGCACATTCCCAGCCGGGCCTTGCACTCTTGTTGGCTTTTCATTCAAGGCTGTTACTCTACCACTTGAGCCACACCTCTACTTTGAGTCTTGTGTACTGGAGATAAGAGTCACACAGACTTTGAACCTCAAGTTAGCTTTGAACCTCAGCCCTTAGACCTCAGCTTCCAGAATCACTAGGCTTACATACCTGAGTGACCAGCACCTGGCAAAGCTATTCCGTTTCTTAGGCTAGAATCTCTGCTTTATAAGTCATTCCCCATTGGGACTGGGACGGTGGCTCAGTGGTAGAGCGCTTGCCATGCATGAGGCCCTGGGTTCGATTCCCCAGCACCACATAAACAAAAAGAAAAAGCCGGAAGTGGCGCTGTGGCTCAAGTAATAGAGCACTAGTCTTGAGTTGAAGAGCTGAGGGACAGTGCCCAAGCCCAGAGTTCAGGCCCCACAACCGGACCCAAAAAAATAAAAATAAAAAAAGTAAATCATTCCCCATAAATTGGACCTGATCCTATTTCATATATCTTCTCTCTTGATCTCTCATTTCTGGTTCCCAAATGTCTTTTGTACATTTTGTTGTTGTTGTTTTGTCAGTTATAGGGCTTGAACTCACAGCTTGGGTGTTAGTCCCTGAGGTTCTCTTATTTTTCTGCAAGCAGACTTACCACTTTTTTTTTTTTTTTTGGTCAGTCCTGGGCTTGAACTCTGGGCCTGGGTGCTGTCCCTCAGCTCTTCAGCTCAAGGCTAGCGCTCTACCACTTGAGCCACAGCGCCACTTCTGGCTTTTTCTGCTTACGTGGTGCTGAGGAATTGAACCCAGGTCCTCATGCATGCAAGGCAAGCGCTCTACCACTGAGTCACCTTCCCAGCCCCAGTCTTACTACTTTTTTTTAACTAGGCCTAGGGTTTGAACTCAGGGCCTGGGCTCTATCCCTGACTGCTCAAGGCTAGCACTCTACCACTTGAGCCACAGTACCACTTCTGGTGCTGGTGGTATTGAGGAATTGAACCCAGGACTTCATGCATGCTAGGCAAGCACTCTACCACTAAGCCACCTTCCCAGCCCACTCTTAACACTTTGAGCCAAAGCTCCATTTCTGGTTTTCTGGTGGTTCACTGGACCTAAGGGTCTTACTACCTTTCCTGCCCAGGTGGGCTTCTAACGACGATCCTCAGATCCCAGCCTCCTTAGTAGCCAGGATTATAAAAGCATGAGCCACCAGCACCCAGCACTATAGTGTACATTTTGATCAGTCCAAATTGGGAAATGCAGCTGGGCGTCGGTGGCTCATGCCTGTCATTCTACTATTCAGGAGGCTGAGATCTAAGGATTGAGGTTCAAAGCCAGCCTGGGCAGGAAAGTCCAATGAGACTCTTATCTCCAATGAACCACCAGAAAACCAGAAGTGGTGCTGTGGCTCAAGTGGTAGAGTGCTTGCCTTGAGTTGAAGAGCTGAGGAACAGCGTCCAGGCCCAGAGTTCAAGCCCCATGACCTCCCCCCCGCCAAAAAAAAAAAAAATTGGTAAATACATGACCTTGTTTTGGTGTGTTTGGTTTCATTCTCACGATCATACTTTGTAACAAAGCTCCTGAGGTCTTCCCAGCTTAAATCTGGTTATGATGTACAGACAATAAGACAGTGTGGCTGGTGGACAGCAAGGCCCCTAGCTCAGGTTCTTCAGGCAGGATCACTGACCTGCTCAGATGGGGAAAGAGAAAGGCTGCTCCAAGCAAAGCAAGCTTGGCAGAATCTAGGAATCAAAGGCCAAACTCCTTTCACCCCGGTCCACCTTCACAGGCCTACTGCTTCCCTTAACAATGCCTTCCTTGAGTAAAACGGACTCCTCCTCCCCCACCCCCCAGGGTGTAATTGCCAGCTGCCAAATAATTTAGCTACCCCTGGGATCGGCCTCTGTTAGTCTTTCAGAAACCTGGATCTTGCTACTGCAGGAGATAGGATTTCTTTTAGGTCCCAAGCAAGGGTGTAATTCTGAATGTCCCTGGAACAACCCAGGCTTGGAGGTGTTTTTAACTTGTGATTCCAGACTTTCATAGACAGCTGCCACAAAATAAATGCCACTGCAAACTGATATGGTGGAGGATGTAAAGATGGAATATGATATTTGACTTGGATTGTGTAAAATGGATAAGGAAAGATTCTAAGATATAAATGTAAGTGTGCTGTGGATAAGACTTCCCTGGTAACTCATTGTTTTAGCTAGTAACTGTAAATTGTAACTCTGTAACCCCATAACCCTGCAACTCTAATTCTGCTTCTGCTGTTTTCTGAGCAATGGGAGTCCTAACCCAGCGGCACCATCACCACCCTTTGTTCTATTCCCCTGCTTCCCACCAGCAAAGCCTTGGCGGGGAATTTAAACTCAAGGTGTGCATTTCTTGTAACAATCATTGGCTAAAACCAACACCCAGCCTCCCCCTTTCCCCGCCCTAGCCCAAAATGCTTAAAAGCCCCTATGGGCTGGCACTCAGGGCTATTTCCTGGGATCCCAACTCCAGGTACAGTCCTGCGCATCAGCACTTTTCGCTCAATAAAATCTTTTACATTTTCACTGAGGACTGAGTGGTCTCACTGTGTAAACCACTACGTAAACCAAAAGTCATTTGTGCAGCGTGAATTGTCATCTGAGGATACCAAAGCCCATATGGAGGGGGTTCCAAGAATAGAAAGTTGATCATTTAAAAGGAGAGAGATGAGGGAGAGAAGATAGAAAATGAAGAGTAAGGGGCTGGCATGTGGCTTAGTGGTAGAGTGCTTGTCTAGCATGCATGAAGCCCTGGGTTCGAGTCCTTAGTACCACATACACAGAAAAAACTAGAAGTGGCACTGTGGCTCAAGTGGTAGAGTGCTAGCCTTGAGCAAAAAGAAGTTCAGGGACAGTGCCCAGGCCCTGAGTTCAAGCCCCAGAACTGGCCAAAAAAAAAAAAGAATAAAAAAGAAAATGAAGAGCAACACAGAGACAGAGGAGGTAGAAGAAAGAAGGAAAAGTTTGGAGACATTTGACAGAACTGGAACGAGGAAATTCAGCTGTTCACAGTTCATTTGGAGCTGTGAGAAAATAGGTGAAAAGAGGCCGGAAGGAGTTGTTTTGTTCATTTTATTGAAGATGACACAAGTGGTTGAATCCTTGTAGGCTGATGGCATTGATTTACCAGAGTCAAATATCGATAGGATGGGCTAGCAGCAGGCAGTCCTGGCACAAATGTCTCTAAGGGAATGACTTAAAGACAGTACAGAGACAATTCATCTATAGTAATAAGTCATTTGGGGGCAGCTTTTGTTTTATGGAGAAAGCTGCATTTCTGTATGTGTGTGTGTGGGGGGGGGTTCTGGGACTTAAACTCAGGGCCTGTCTGTGAGCGTTTTTTTTCTTTTCTTGAAGCTAGTACTCTACCAATTTGAGTCACAACTCCATTTCTAGCTTTTTTGCGGGGGGGGGGGGGG
>NW_012267393.1:1027859-1072735 GCF_000151885.1 Dipodomys ordii
TGACTTCTGATCTGAAGATGCTCAGGATGAGATTTACATGCTACGTGGGAATAGAGGCAAGCAAGAAATGATTACATTTTACACCCAATCAAAGTTCCATTTAAAAAACGAGAGAGGAAGAAGAAAGGAGTAGAAAACAGTTTTCTATTTTAAGTAAATGGACGGGAGTGAGGATGAGTCAATTAACCGAGCAAAGCAACAGTGCCCGGAAGAAAGAGAGAAAGTAATCTGCTATTTTAAGAAAATAGATGGGGTGCCAATGACTTCATTACATTAGCTATGAAACCAGGTAGGTGTTTATTATACCTTTCAAGGTGAGAGGGCATTAAGAATGGAATCTAGAACAAAGCTGGAGGCTTGTGTGGCAAGAGGCAGGGCGAAGCAAAGGGGGAATGGAGGGGCGAATCACATAGAAAATGAGGCCACCATCCAAAGGAATATCTGAGCAAATAGTGGGGAATGGTACTGAGCAACTGGGCATTCTGTGTATTCTTCTTTTTTTACAGATGTGGAAACTGAGCAAAACCACTTAGACTTTTACATAAGATTCTACCTCAGTATTTCAGTACTTCCTGTATTTTTTTTTTTGGGGGGGGAAGCCCCTTTGATCTTTGTATGGTCAGATTCCATCCCAAATTAGTGAAGTTGGATTGAGTGGAAATTTCTTCTTTTTCCCTCTCTCCTTCCTTCCTTCCTTTTCTTTCTTTCTTTCTTTCTTTCTTTCTTTCTTTCTTTCTTTCTTTCTTTCTTTCTTTTCTCTTTCTGTCCTGGGCTTGAACTCAGAGCCTGGGCATTGTCCTTTCTTTTGCTCAAGGCTAGCACTCTGCCACTTGAGCCACAGCACCACTTGCCACTTCTAGCTTTTTTTTGTGTATGTGGTACTGAGGAATCGAACCCAGGGCTTTATGCATGGTAGGCAAGCACTCTACCACTAAGCCATGTTCCCAGCCTTTTCCTTGCTTTTTGAGTCGGTCAGTGTCTTGCTACATAGACTGACGTTGAAATGGTCTTCCTTCTGCCTTAGTCTCTCAACTGCTGGGATTACAGGTGTGTGCTAGCACACCTGGCATAACTACTTTTTCTTATGAAGTCAAACCATTTCTGGAACATTCATCTATAGGAGCATTATGTAATGAGGAATAAAAAGAGCTGGAAAAGTTGGGGAAGTATTAATTGCTACTTGTTTAGTGGTGTTGAACTGTAACTGCAATATCTAAGGTATATATAAATATGTATATAATATATATATATACACACATATAATCTTTACACATATAATCTTTGTGTTAATTATTTGAGTCGTTTCTTTTTCTCTTTTTGCCAATCCTGGGACTTGAACTCAGGGCCTGGGCACTGTCCCTGACCTTCTTTTTGCTCAAGGCTAGCACTCTACCTCTTGAGCCACAGCGCCACTTCTGACTTTTTCTGTTTATGTGGTACTAACGAATCGAACCCAGGGTTTCATGCATGCTAGGCAAACACTCTACCACTAAGCCACCTTCCCAGCCCCGACTTCATGTGTGCCACATTCTTTTCAATACCAATGTCAAACAATTAATGAAGTGTTAACATTCACATACCTTTCCTAAGGGAATACCAGTAGATGCAAAGCGGGAAATGGTAGAGAGAAAAGCACTGTGCAAGAGGAAGGGAAGGGAAAAAATGGAAGAAATTCAGTTTGTTTCTCTGATGGGTTTTTGAAACAGGTTCTTGCTGCTCAGACTTGAACTTGCTATCCCCCTTCCTAAGCTCCCAGAGTGTTGGGAAAGACTTCAGTTCTGCTAGTAAGTAGAAACATGTTCCTCCCCACCCCCTTTAGAAATGACTTGTACAGGAGGGAAACGCTGAAACAAAGAAGAGAGAGGAGGGCTGGGAAGAGAGGTACAGTGTGTGCTTAGCTCGGCAAGCCCCTGGGCTCATTTCCAGCAGTACAACACAACACAAAACAAACCCCACGCCCTGAAGCTATTCATTCTGTCCCCGGAGCTATTCATTATGTTAGGCTGCCATTCTGTCACCGAAGGAGTCTAAGAACGCTTGCTTCCTTGGGGAAAAAATAAAAGAGAGAAGGGAGTTCATGGGCTTCTTGTCATCTCATGCACTTTCTCATACACACTGATATGCACCCACAGAAGAGGCTGAGAAGTCAGGGGCTGGTGGCTCACATCAACAATCCCAGCTACTCAGGAGGCTGAGATCGGAGGATCATGGTTCAAAGCCAGCCTGAGCAGGAAAGTGATCTTCAATAAACCAGCAAGAAGCCACAAGTGGAGGTGTGGCTCAAGTACCAGTACCAGCCTTGAGCAAAAAAAGCTAAGAGACAGCACCCAGGCCCTGAATGCAAGCACCAGTAGTGAAACACACACACACACACACACACACACACACACACACACACACACACACAGAGAGAGCATATGACAAAGTGAACTCTGAGAATGGAATTGCATTGCTTATATCCTTTGAATTTTGCATTTTGCACTGTGTCTGGAGCTGTGCTTTGGGCCTAGGTGGATTCAATAAGCAGGGATTTGGGTGGACAAAGGAATGGATGAGCAGGATATGTGGAGTTTACGTGCAGGAGACCTTAAGGCATGCACACATATATACCCACAAGTGTGTACGATTGCAGACTGCAGTGAAACACGCTGCAAAAAATGAGGCCACAGCTCACACAGCACAAAAACATTACTTGATAAATGGCTCATTCTGAGAAGAATTCCACTAGCAATTATTACCAGATTTGCTTTACAGATTATTTTCTCCCATAATTTCATCTGTTTTTTTTTTTTTTGTCGGTCTTGGGGCTTGAACTCTGGGCCTGGGCACTGTCCCTCAGCTCTTCAGCTCAAGGCGAGCGCTCTACCACTTGAGCTACAGCGCCACTTCCTTCTGCCATACTTTCTCTCCCACTTGCTACATCTTGCTAGGTGCTGGTGCTCATACCTGTAACCCTTGCTAATCTGGAGGCTGAGATCTAAGGATTAAGATTTTCAAAGCCAGCCGAGGCAGAAAAACCCCTGAAATTCTTATCTCCAGCTAATCATTCAAAGACCTGGAAGAGGAGGTGTGGCTCAAGAGGTGGAATGCCAATCTTGAGTATAAAAAGCAAACAGAGGCTGGAAATGTGGTTTAGTGGTAAAGTGCTTGCCTAGCATGCATGAAGCCCTGGGTTCAATTCCTCAGTACCACATAAACAGAAAAAACTGGAAGTGGTGCTATGGCTCAAGTGGTAGAGTGCCATCCTTGAGCAAAAGAAGTTCAGGCACAGTGCCCAGGCCCAGCGTTCAAGCCTCTGACTAATGAAAGAGAGAGAGAGAGATGCTTTTTGCATACTACACATGCAAATAAATGGTATTTGCAACTTGCTTAGAAATATTTTCTGAGGAAGCAAGTCAAAAGTATTTTTTTAAATACAAGGCTATTCTTAAAACAAATGACATAATGAAATACAGAGCGGTATGAGCTGACATTTATAAATGTCAATACTTGTAATTCCTGTATCAATGATTACTCAGCCACAGTGACAGAAATTATAGAGGAATTAGAGTGATCATAGCAGAGATAATCAAACAGGTTAGAGTTACGACGGCAACTTTTCCTGCAGTGTGTATTGAAGCCACAACCCAATAGTTTCGTTTGTGTGTGTGTGTGTGTGTGTGTGTGTGTGTGTGTTGCCAGTCAGGGCCTGGGCACTGTCCCTGAGCCTCTCTGTGCTCAAGGCTAGAATTTGAGCCACAATGCCACTTTCAGCTTTTTTTTTTGGTATGTGGTACTGAGGCATGGAACCCAGGGCTTCATGTATGTAAGACAAGCACTCTACCACTAAGCCACATTCCCAGCCCAACCCAATGCTTTTCCAAGTGATATTTTAGCTCCCTGGAGTTATGGGCATAATAGTTCCGGAGCCATGCCACTGAAATGTGCTTCTCTGGCTTGCTCACTATGAAGAAAGAAATTGTCCCAGTTCCTTGATAAACTGGTCTGACTTTATTTTTAGTGTAAAGGGTCAGCCTCTCAAACCTTCTGAAAAGGAGATGGCTGTATTTAGAGCAAGCTGTGAATGTGGGACCATACAGACACCACCATGGCCGTCTACCAGGCCAGCCAGGCCCCATTCATATAAGAGGAGAGCACTCTACCATTTGGAGCTGTAATCTAGAACACTGTAATGAACAAAAGTTGGTTTTCTAATATGCATGATGTGAAAGTCACTAAAATGCCAATTTTGTACAACTATTAATTTTTTTTTTTTGCCAGTCCTGGGGCTTGTCATGTCCTAGGCACTGTCTCTGAGCTTCTTTTGTTCAAGGCTAGCAGTCTACTATTGGAGCCACACCACCACTTCTGGCTTTTTCTGTGTATGTGGTACTGAGGAATCGAACCCAGGGCTTTGTGCATGCTAGGCGAGACTACCACTGAGCCACATTCCCAGCCCTCATATTGCCTACTTTTTGAACATTGTAATGATGTTAAGAGGTACAGCTAGTGGCTAAACTAGAACTGATTTTTAAATCAGTTTGGCTGAAACCTCAATTGTAATATTCTGAATTAGGTGTTATACAAACTATATGCATTTTTGTCTAAATTCAGGTCTTCAAGGAAGGATTCTTCTCCTATATACTTGCCAAATCTAACTTTCCTACTACATTTATTTTCTTCTTTCTTTCTTTTTGGTGCCAGTTCTGGGGCTCAACCTCAGGATCTTAGTTCCTTAGCTTTTCTGCTCAAGGCTAGCACTCTATCACTTGAGCCACAGTTTTATTTCTGGCTTTTTGCTGGTTAACTGGAAATAAAAATCTCATAGATGGGGCTGGGAATGTGGCTTAGTGGTAGAGTGCTTGTCTAGCATGATGAAGCCCTGGGCTCAATTCCTCAGTACAACATACACAGAAGGAAAAAAAAAATCTCATGGACTTTTTCTTCCCAGGCTGGCTTTGAACCTCTATCCTCAGAACTCAGCTTTCTGAGTTAGTAGGATTACAGGCATTAGCCACCAGCACTGGTTTTGGTTTCTAACTTCTCACCAAAAGATTAAGTTCCAGTCCTGCTGGGCCTCCGAACTTGCATACCTGCAATTAGAACGGACCTGTTCATAACAGCCAATGTTACTGACCATGAGAAAAGACAGAATAAATTTTAGTTCCTCCAGACACTTACTACACTCAAAATCATAACAAGCCAGCAGATTTATATGGTGATTATATGATAACTTTCCACAGCTGACCTTCTCCTCTATACAGCATAAAAACTTACATACGGGGCTGGGAAGGTGGCTCAGAGTAAAGTGCTTGCCTTGCATGCATGAGGCCCTGGGTTTGATTCCTCAGCACCACATAAGCAGAAAAAGCCAGAAATGGCACTGTGGCTCAAGTAGTAGGGCGCTAGCCTTGAGGGGAAGAGCTGAGGGACAGCATCCAGGCCCAGAATTCAGGCCTCACAACGGACACACATGCACATGAATTTACATATACTAGGGAAGAAAAATTATGCAGTGAATCTGCTGACATGTATAATCCATCTCACAGATGCTACCTTATCTCTAGTTAACCAGGAGCATAAAAGAATCATTGCTTTAATGATGAAACATACTATATCTAGACCATTTTGATAAACATTCCATCTGCAAGCTGTTCTCAAATATAACATTGTATATCCAGTAGAGATATATCAATGTGTTTTGTCCACAAACAAAGCTTGCATTGACAAATCTGTGAAAGTTTCAAACCTTTTATCATTAGTGAATGGGAGAAAATGCCTCAGTGAATGGGAGAGAACACATCATTCACAGAATAAACAAAATGGCCAAGATACAAGGATAAAAGAGAAACAAGAAGAATATTACACACATCTCTACACCTCCTAGCCTCAGACGGAAGAATGCTAAGGCATTTAGTAAGTGGACATGGGTGGGAATTGCAAGAAAAGTTATTGAATTTATATTGGTTAAAAGGAGGACTAGGAGCTGGGCTCAGGTGGTTCATGCCTATAATCCTAATTATTCAGGAGCCTGAGATCTGAGGATCACAGTTTGAAGCCAGCCTGGGCAAAAAAGCCCATGAGATTCTTTTTGTTGTTGGTGGTGGTGGTTGTAGGAGTTGACCCAGGGCCTGAGTACTGTCCCTGAGCTATTTTGCTCAAGGCTTAGCACTCTATCACTTTGAACTGCAGTGCCACTTCTAGTTTTTGAGTGGTTAATTAAAGAGTCTCACAAGGACTCAAAAAAAGTTGTGGTTCAAAGCCAGCCCAGTCAGGAAAGTTCATAAGACATCTCCAATTAACCACCAGAAAACTGGAAGTGTTGTGGCTCAAAGTGGTAGAACACTAGCCTTGAGCAAAAATGCTCAGGGACAGCACTGAGGTCTTGAATTCAAGCCACACGACTAAAAAAAAAAAAACTCTCAAGGACTTTCTTGCCCAGGCTGGCTTTGAACCATGATCCTCAGATCTCAGTCTCCTGAGTAGCTAGATAACAGATACAAGTCACCAGGGCTCTGCTTCATGAGATTCTCATCTCCAATTAGCCAGGAAAATGACAAAAGTAGAGTTGTGGTTCAAATGGAAGAGCACCAGCCCTGAGTAAAAAAGCTAAGGGACTGTGCCCAGGTACCACGTTCAAACCATAGTACCAGCACAAAAAGAAAAAAGAAAAGACAACCATTATTACAGCTACAGCATTGTAGGAAAGTCTACTGTGCTCAGAAGCTAAGCTCCAGTGATGTGAGGTCATTTTGATATTTACTTGAATTCTGGGCCTGGGCACTGTCCCTGAACTCTTTTGCTCAAGACTAGTACTCTACCATTTTGTATAAGTACCACGTGCTAACTGATTAGTACTCTACCATTTTGAGCCACAGTGTCACTTCCGTTTTTTTGGTCCTTAGTTGGAGACAAGAGTCTTACAGGGATGGGAAGGTGGCTCAGTGGTAGAGTGCATGCCTTGCAAGCATGAGGCTCTGGGTTCGATTCCTCAGCACCACATAAACAGAAAAAGCCAGAAGTGGCGCTGTGGCTCCAGTGGTAGAGCACTAGCCTTGAGCTGAAGAGCTGAGGGACAGCGCCCAGACCCAGAGTTCAGGCCCCATGACCGACAAAAAAAAAAAAAAAAAAAAAAGAGTCTACAGACTTTCCTGTCCAGGCTGGCTCTGAAATGTGATTCTCAGATCTCAGACTCCTAAGTAGCTAGGATTACAGGTGGGAACTATCAGCACTGGGCTTATTTTGACATTTTATTTATCCATCTTTGAAGATAAAAATGTCTTTAAGAACACAAAGATCATGTTCTAGCTCTAAAGAGAAATCATGTAACTCTTTGTTAGCCATAGAAATAGTTACAGTGCTTTGGGAAACAAAGGCTACCTTCTGAGGAGAGCTGGCAACAAACTGAGAATTTTGGCCAATTTAATAGTCTGAAAACTAAACATCAATTTAATCTAATAACATATCTAATACTGCATTTTCATGGGAAGAAAACTCCCCAACGTGTCCAAGTGTTTCATTGTCAAATAGCTAGTGAGATCCAATATAAACGGAAGCACATGAATGAACACATATTCATTGCACCTATTTATTTATTTATTGTGGATCATTGTGGGGCCTGAACTCTGGGTACTGTCCTTCAGCTCTTCAGCTCAAGGCTAGCCCTCTACCACTTGAACCACAACGCCACTTCTAGCTTTTTCTGCTTAAGTGGTGCTGAGGGCTTGAATCTAGGGCCTCATGCATGCAAGGCAAGCATTGTACCACTGAGCCACCTTCCCAACCCCTCATTTGGCACTTTAAATGCAAAGTTTGCTTTTAATGAAAATGAGTTCTTCTCTGATGGCCTGTCAAAATACTTAGCTAGGCTGGGTGCCGGAGGCTCACACCTGTAATCCTAGCTACTCAGGAGACTGAGATTATGAGGAATGTGGTTCAAAGCCATCCCCAGTAGGAAAGTCTGTGAGACTCTTATCTCTTATCTTAACTAGCAAAAAGCCAGAAGTGGAGGTGTGTTTCAAGCAGTAGAGTGTCAACCATGAGTGAAAAAGCTAAGTAAGAGCATGAGCCCTGAATTCAGTCCCAGTACTGGGGGGGGGGGGGAATAAATTTCCTTTTCTTTTTATTGGTTGGAGACTGGGGAAAAAATAAATTTTCTTTCTTTTTATTGGTTGGAGACTGGGACTTGAACTCAATTGACACTTTCATCCACTGGCTAGCATTCTAACAGATGAGCCATGTCTCCTACCCCCAAAATTAATTTCTTGAAAGGACTATGAGAAACTTAAAAAGCAAACAACTTAGCTATACTCTGCAGTTCTAAGCCATGTCATTTTAATGTGAATTTATTTATGAAGTTCTTCTTTCCTTCACTCATTTTCCCATCTGTCCATTTACAGAGAAGTATCTGAATTCCAGGACTTTGGGTAGAATGATCCATTTTAGAGGTAATGGTGTGAAGACTTGTTTTACTCTAGAAAATTCATTGCTTCTGAGTTGGTTTATCACAATATGGCACATTTTCAACAAGAAGATCTTTCCTGGGGACCAATTCTGGAAGAAAAACAAAATGGATTGTTAAAATGAGAATTCATTGTTTAATCATTGAAGAAGAAGTAAATGCAAATTATACACACTTCCTGAGATTATGAGGTTTAAGGTAAATCTTATTTATTCTAGTTAACATACTAAGGTAGAAAAATGATTCTAAATAGAGACATTTAAGAGGGTTCTCTTGGGGCTGAGAAGGTGACTCAGTGGTAGAGTGCTTGCCTTGCATGCATGAGGCCCTGGGTTTGATTCCTCAGTACCACATAAGTAGAAAAAGCAGGGAGTGGCGCTGTGGCTCTAGTGGTAGAGTGCTAGCCTTGAGCTGAAGAGCTGAGAGACAGCGCCCAGGCCCAGAGTTCAGGCCCCACAACCAACAACAACAACAAAAAAGAGAGTTCTCTTTTTAGATTATAGAAAAACATAAGTTGGTTATAGAAAAACTTATCATTTATTTAACACAACTAATTCAATATCTTTGTAGAATTCAGCTACAACATACTGCCATCTGATTACCAACAATTACAACTATCAGCTGGATAGTCTATTTACCTACTAAAGAAAAAGAACACCCTGTGTATGTACATGTATGTGTGTGCATACATTGTATACATGTGTGTGTGCACTTGGGGCTTCAACTCAGGGCTTGGGCACTGTCCCTGAGCTCTTCAGCTCAAGGCTAGCACTCTATCACTTTGAGCCACAGTTCTTTTTTGAGTGGTTACTTGGAGATAAGAATCTCAGAGACTTTCCTGCCTGGGGGCTGGCTTTGAACTGGGATCCTGAGTAGCTAGGATTACTGGCTTGAGCCACCAGCTCCTGGCTGTATGTCTTGTTTTTTTTTACACTCTTGGAATCCAGCAAGAATACCTTCTTAATTTAGATATTCCAATTTTATAGAACAAGGGTTCTTTTTTTTTCCTTTTCTTTTTGGGGGGTGGGGCGGGGCTGGGGACTGGGACTGAACCCAGGGCTTCCCACATGTTAAGCTTGTGTGTGGTATCTACCACTGAGCTACAGCCTCAACAAGAACAAGGATGTTCTGACCAAGGGAGTGTGCGCTGTCATACCAGCTGGAAGACGGAATGTGGTGGACGGAAGCCAAATATGCTAAATTTTTATGGGTGCGACAGTCCAGCACAGTGAACGTTCATATCCAAAATGCCAACAACGGGCTGGGGGTGCAGCAGTAGTACAGTGTGTTCCCAGCATGCACAGGTGCCAGCACCTCTGCCCCAAAGCCAACAGTGCCCTCTTTGAAACCACTGCTAAACAAGAACAAAAGATTGAGGCCAAGCTGGATGCTGGTGGCTCAGGCCGGCCTGTAATCCTAGCTAGCTACTCAGGAGGCTGAGATCTGAGGATTGAGGTTCAAAGCCAGCCTTGGGCAGGAAAGTCCATGAGATTCTTCTCTCCCATTAACTTCCAGAAAACCGGAAGTGGTACTGTGGCTCAAGTGGTAGAGCGCTTGCCTTGAGCTGGGACAGTGCCCAGGCCCAGAGTTTAAGCCCCATGACTGACAAAAAAAAAAAAAAAAATTAAAGCCAGTGTAGTGGTTCATGCCTATAATCCTTAACTTAATTGAGAGGTAAAGATTTGGAGAATTGTGGTTTGAGGCTATCCCAGGCAAAAGGTTGTGAGACTCCCCCCAATCTCAACAAATAAACTGGACAGGATACTGTTCATGGGCACCAAAGAGGTGGAACATGCAACGGAGGCCAACACTAGGGTAAAATTTGAGATCCTATCTGAAAACAATACAATGAAAAAGACCTGGACCTGGCTCAAGGGGTAGAGTTAGTGCTTGGTAAGCTCAAAGCTCTGAGTTTAACCCAAGTACCACAAAAGAAAAAAGAAGAAAGGAGGAAGGAAACTAGGTGCTTGTGGCTCAGGCCTGTAATCATAGCTACTCAGGAGGCTGAGATCTGAGGATTGCAGTTCAAAGCCAGCCCAGGTGAGGAAAGCCTGTGAGACTTTTTTTTTTTTTGGTTGGTCATGGGGCTTGAACTCTGGGCTTGGTGCTGTCCCTCAGCTCTTCAGCTCAAGGCCAGTGCTCAACTGCTTGAGCCACAGCGCCACTTCTGGTTTTCTAGTGGTTTATTGGAGATAAGATTTTCACAGACTTTCCTGCCTGGGCTGGCTTTGAACTACGATCCTCTCAGATCTCAGCCTCCTGAGTAGCTAGGATTACAGGTATGAGCCACCCGCACTCAGCCCTGAGACTCTTATCTCCAGTTAACCACCAAAAAACGGGAAGTGGTGGTATGGCTTAAGTGGTAGAGGGCTAGCCTTGAGCTGAAGAGCTGAGGGATAGCGCCCAGGCCTACAGTTCAAGCCCCACAACTGACCAAAACAAGAAAGAAAAAAAAAAAAAGAAAGAAAGGGGCTGGGAAGATAGCTCAGTGGTAGAGTGCTTGCCTTGCATGCATGAGGCCCTGGGTTTGATTCCTCAGCACCACATAAGCAAAAAAAAAAGCTGGAAGTGGCGCTGTGGCTCAAGTGGTAGAGTGCTAGCTTTGAGTTGAAGAGCTGAGGGACAGTGCCCAGGCCCTGCCCCATGACTGTCCCCGTCCCCCCCAAAAAAAAGTGAAGAGAAAAGACAAAAGGAAAGAAAAGCTGGGAGCTAGTGACTCCTGCCTGTAATCCCAGCTATTCAGGAGGCTAAGATCTGAGGATTGTAGTTCAAAGCCAGCCCAGGCAGGAACATCTGTGAGACTCTTATCTCCTCACCAGAAAATGGACTGACAAAAAAAAAAGAAAGAAAGAAAGAAAGTTATCACCAAAACAAAATGGAAACAAGAGTTTTTTCCTTTGTTGGTGTCATTGTTTTCATTTTTTCTCTTGACTGTTTATGTGTCTTCAGGAGGGTAAGGAGTGCACAGAAATGGCGGGATAAAGGATGAATAAATGCAGCAGTAGACACTATGTTGAAACTAGACACTAGACACTATGTCTATTCACTAGATACTATGTTGAAAATAAATTATACAACTTAGGGTGGGGAGAGAGGGAAAATCTGGAAGTAAGGGAAGGGGTGACATTGTCCAAAAAGAAATGCTCATTACCTGACTTATGAAACTACAACCTGTCTGTACATCACCTTCATAATAATAATAATTTTTTTTCTCAGTTGTGGGGATTGAACTCTGGGCCTGAGTGGTGTCCTTCTGCTCTTCAGCTCAAGGCAAGTGCTTTATCACGTGAGCCACAGCACTTCTTCTGGTTTTCTGGTGGTTTATTGGAGATAAGAGTCTCACAGAGTTTCCTGCCCAGGCTGGATTTGAACCACAATCCTCAGATCTCAGCCTCCTGAGTAGCTAGGATTACAGGTGTGAGCCACCAGCACCCGGCTTAATAATAAAAAATTTAAAAATACAAGAAATTCATCGCAAAAATTAAACTGTTGTTTTTACTTAATAAAGAAAGGAGCTAATCTTACTAAAAATAATGCTCTTATCAACTGCATGGTATATCTATCTTACCAAAATGAAAATCAGTTTTTAAATCTGTATTATTTAGTCATTCTTTATATCTCACTTGCTTTTCTCAGGTCTTTGGAGATTTAATTGGAGAATGAAGAATTTGTTTCACTTATCAAAAAAAATATGCCTGCAGCTAGGAATGTGGCTCAGTGGTAGAGTGCCTGCCTAGCATGCATGAAGTCCTGGGTTTGATTCCTCAGTACCACATACACAGAAAAAGCCAGAAGTGGCGCTGTGGCTCAAGTGGTAGAATGCTAGCCTTGAGCAAAAGAAGCTCAGAGATAGTGCCCCTGAGTTCAAGCCCCAGTATTGGGGGGGAAAAAGTGCCTGTTTAATTTTAGAAATTATATCAAGGAGTAAGAAACACAAATGTGAATATGTAAGTTTCACTAGACAAAGGGGATATGATATATGCTATTATATGCACATATGAAACAGTCATACTAAACTCCTATTGATTGACTGATTGATGTGGTTCTAGGTTTGAACTCAGGGCCTATTACTTACTAGGCAGGTGCTCTATTGCTAAGCAATGCAGGCCAATAAAACGTCTTTCACACCCAGTGCTAGTAGCTCACATCTAGAATCCTAGCTACTCAGGAGGCTGAGATCTGAAGATCGAAGTTCAAAGAGAGCCAGGGCAGAAAAGACTGTGAGAGTCTCATCTCCAATACAATTCTCATAAAAGACCGGAAGTGGAGCTGTGGCTCACGTGATAGAGCACTAGCCTTAAGCAAAGAGCAGCTCAGGGACAGCACCTAGGCCCTGAATTCAAGCCCCAGGACTTGGGGCGGGGAGGGGAAGTTTTTCAAGTCAAGGACTTCAGAATCTAATGGGCAAGACAAACAACAAATGACAACATAGCATGTTAGAAACATGCTTTTACAGGAGAATGTAAAACAAAATGACTAAACCTACCTTTATTATTTCAGAATATGTTTACTCTGAATAACCAGAAGTTCAACAATGTGGGAGTTCATTTTCTCACATTATCAGGAAACACAGCTGAATGCCCTGGGTCTAGCAAAATCCTTGACGCTTCTAGGATTCCATGCCTCTTTTTTCCTGGTGTTTTGTAGCCCTTCTTGGTAGGAGGCCTTCACTGCGGCAGTCAATGCATGCATACTCCAGGTAGGCAAAGGAGAAGGGCTATGGGGCAGAGCCCTTCCTGCTCATTCCTTTTTAACAGGAAGACAAGGATTTGTTTGGAAATAAAACCCAGAACACTGGTCTTATGAAGGCCGGACAGATACCATGTAGTCTGGGATATAACCTTTTTCTTGTCATATCCCTTTAGCTATACACACACACACGTGCATGTATACCCCTCTTCCCACTGTAGTAACTTCCACTTCCCACCTGCATCCTGAGATCTCATGCAGATGGGCAGAGGATGCCTGGTGGCTGTGCCCAGCAGCCTTGGCAGATTGTGTGGGAGACACCCACTGGAGTTAAGTGAAAAACAGACAGTAGAAGAAAAACAAAATGTGCAGTCACAGCTCCACAGAAACTCCTCAATCCTGCAGCACAAGAAGAGCCTGTTTCTGTTTCTGGTGGAGCTCTGGACTTCAGAGCTCTAGGTCCTGAAGTCTCAAAGCCACTCATCCTGTCTAGAAGCAGAGCTACAGGGGAAGATGCTCTTCTGGGTTATGCAAGCAATCTACTTCCTGTGGTCATGCACTCAAAGATTTATGAATTAAAGAAAGGTAGATAAAGCCAAGCCCCTGTGGCTCTCACCTGTAATCCTACCTACTCAGGACTCTGAGATCTGAGGATCATAGTTCAAAGCCAGCCCAGGCAGGAAAGCTTATGAGACTCTTATCTCCAATAAACCACCAGAAAACCCGAAGTGGCTCTGTGGCTCAAGTGGTAGAGTGTTTGCCTTGAGCTGAAGAGCTGAGGGACAACACCCAGGCCCAGAGTTCAAACCCCATAACTGACACACACACACACACAAAGTCTCACAGACTTTCCTTCCTGGGCTGACTTTGAACCACAATCCTTAGATCTCAGCCTCCTGAATAGCTAGATTACAGGTGTGAGCTACCAGTGCCCGGCTTTCTGTGATCCTTTTTTGTTTGTTTGTTTCCTTTTTGTTAGTCCTATAGCTTGAACTTAGGGCCTAGGTGTGATTCCTGAGCTTTTTCACTTAGGGCTAGCATTCTACCACTTTGAGCCACAGAGCCACTTCCAGTTTTCTGGTGGTTTATTGGAGATAACTCTCAAGGACTTTCCTGCCCAGGCTGGCTTTGAACCACAACCCTCCGAACTCAGCCTCCTGAGTAGCTGGTACCTGGCTTGTGAGACTCTGATCTCCAATTAATCACCAGGAAACTGGAAGTGGAGCTGTGGCTCAAAGTGATAGAGCACTAGCCTTGAGCACAAAAGCTCAGGAACAGTGCCCAGGCCCTGAGTTCAAGCTTCATGACTGACTGAATAAATAAATAAATAAATAAGCTAAATAAGCTTGGGGTTTCTTGGCAATACAAGTCTGTCAAAAAACATTACAGATTTTGAATCTTTCCAGTTTTCCATGTACAAATAGCCACAAGCAAACATCTTGTTCTAATGTTTAAGCATGATTGTTATCCTTCCATAGTTGTCTTTTCCGCCCACCTTCAAAATCTCTTTTTTTTGGGGGGGGGGTCTGGTCGTAGGGCCTGAACTCTGGGTCTGGGCACTGTCCCTCAGCTCTTCAGCTCAAGGCTAGCGCTCTACCACTTGAGCCACAGCGCCACTTCCGGCTTTTTTCTTTTTGCTTATGTGGTGCTGAGGAATCGAACCCAGGGCCTCATGCATGCAAGGCAAGCGCTCTACTACTGAGCCACCTTCCCAGCCCCCAAAAATCTTTATCTTGAAATCATGTCTTTTGTGTTTTATTTTGGTGGTACTGGGGTCTGAATTAAGAGCCCTGTGCTTGCTAGGTAGGTGCTCTATTGAGCCACACCCCCAGAACTCCCTCCCTTCTTTTGCTTTAGAATTCAGAGATGTTTACGGGTTCTTTGGTCTTTATCAGCCTCAGGCTGAAATTCTCACGGACTTTTCTGCCTGGGCTGGCTTTGAGCCATGATCCTCAGATCTAAGCTCCCTGAGTAGCTAGGATCAAAGAAAATCTTTACAATCAAGTTTTTCTGTATTCACATGTTGTTGACACTGTAACTAGGCCTAAGTACATTGCATAGCTATACACTAATTTTCACTGAAGTTGATTTCATTGTAAGATCCTTGAAGTAGTCCACAGTAGATCAAGAAACTGTAACACCAGAATACTGACCTTGCCAGATCTTTGAGAAGGAAATACACTGAGATCACAATTGATTTCCCGTAGTTCAGGCCTCTGAAAAGGCTGATTGACTGTGAGCATATTAAATGCATTATTTAAAAAGCGACTTTTTCAAATAAAAAGCTTTTAGCCCAATTAAAGATCGAAGTCAAAATCTGAGCCAAGATTTAAAAGAAAATATTACAGATAGCATCAATAACAGTGAGGGAATCAAAGAGACATCTGGGTAGAAGTAATGTGCATGACATTAAGATATTTGAGTCTGAAGTTGCAGACATATTGCTAAATATATCAGGCACATAAGCAAAATGCTAAGTTGGAATTGGGGAACTTGCACTGGGCACAGTGTTTTCCCTGAGGACCTGTCTCTGACTCATGTCTCCTCCCCAGTGCCCCTGATCCAGGATGGTACTGTAGTGACAGTGAGGAAATAGTTTGTGGATGCGCTTCTCCACCAAAAAAAAAAAAAAAAAAAGCGTGAAAATAAGCTAAGAGACATGGCTCAGCAGCAGAGTTCAAGCCCCAGTACTACTAAAAAAAAACAGAGCCAGGAACCAGTGGCTCATGCCTGTAATCCTAACTACTCAGGAGGCTGAGATCTGAGGATCGCTGTTCATAGCCAGCCCAGGCAGGAAAGTCTGTGATTCTCTTATCTCCAGTAAACTATCAGAAAACCAGAAGTGGCGCTGTGGATCAAGTGGTAGAGCCCTAGCCTTGAGCTGAAGAGCTGAGGGACTGCGCCCAGGCCGATTTCAAGCCCCACAATGGACAAAAAGAAAGAAAGAGAGAAAGAGAGAGAGAGAGGGAAAGGGGAAGGAAGGAAGGAAGGAAGGAAGGAAGGAAGGAAGGAAGGAAGGAAGAGAAGGAAGAGAAAATGAACATTTAACATAAGGAATTCTTCCCATGATTGAATGGTTCTTTCTATACTAAAGAACCTTGAAGTAAGCTGGGTGCAGGTGGCTCACACCTGTAATCCTAGCTACTCAGGAGGCTGAGATCTGAGGATCATGGTTCAAAGCCAGCCCAGGCAGGAAAGTCTGTGAGACCTTTGTTTTTTGGTCGGTTGTGGGGCCTGAACTCAGTCCCTGAGCTCTTCAGCTCAAGGCAAGTGCTCTATCACTTGAGCCACAGGCCATTTCCAGCTTTTTCTGCTTATGTGGTGCTGAGAAATCGAACCCAGGGCCTCATGCATGCAAGGCAAGCGCTCTACTACCACTGAGCCACCTTCCCAGTCCTGACTGTGAGACTTTTATCTCCAATTAACCACCAGAAAATCCTAAGTGGCGCTGTGGCTCCGATGGTAGAGCGCTGGCTTTGAGCTGAAGAGCTGAGGGATAATGCCCAGGCCCAGAGATCAAGCCCCATGACTGACCAACCCCCCCCCCAAAACAACCTTGAAATCACCTTGAAATAATTCAATTGCCTTTTTTTTTTTTGTACTGGGCGTTTGTACAGTACCTATGAACTACGTCCCCAGTCCTGGGTTTTTGTTTTCTTCCTTTGTTTGTCTTCAGGACAGGGCCTTGCTTCTCACCAAAGCACTGTGGACCTGCTTCAGGCTTCTTGTAGTTGCTAGGATGACAGGTATAGGCTGCCAGGTCTAGCTTCGTTTCTACGGAGTCTGGCCTGACATCATGATCCTCCCAATTCTGGCCTCTCACATAGCTTAGAGTGACAGGCCACTCTACCAAAATATGTGCTGAGAAGGGGACTCACAAACATTTACTCATAGTCTGGCCTTGAATCACAATCCTCCTCATTCTTAGCCTCCCAAGTAAACTAGGATTATGGGTATGAGCTACTGGTACCAGTTCGAACTGTTGTTTTTACAAGGAATAAAAGGACAAATTGTTCAGCTGAGAAATTCTTTTCAAAATTCAATATTTAATTTACAACATAGATATTACTTGGAATAAAAAAAGGAGATTTAGAGCTCACATATATAACACGCTAGTTATTCTTACAGGTAATAAATCATTTTTATAATTTTTTATCTCTATTATTTTCCACTAAGGCATCACAAAATCACATAACCACATTTTTTTCTTACCAAGTTTTAAAAACATAGGTTAAAAAAATCTGTTCCAATACCAGGTGTCAATGACTCACACCTGAAATCCTAGCTACTCAGAAGGCTGAGATCTGAGAAGGTTCGAAGCTAGCCACATTCAAATCTGTGAGACTTTTATATGCAATTAACTACCAGAAAACTGTAAGAAGTACTCTAGTTCAAAATGGTAGAGCAAAAAGAGCTCAGGGACATTGCGCAGGCCCTGAGTTCCAGCCTCAAGACTCACACGCACACATCACACATACACACACACACACACACAAACACACTATTGTTAAGTGTATTTTACCATGATTTTAAAAAACAAACAAAACAGTACCTGGCCCCTGGCTTTAACTGATTGAGAGCTATGGCCTGGGAAATTAACTCCATGTTAACGTGCATTTTTTGACAAACACAGGACAACGAGCTGTTTTCAAGTAGAAAAGATAATCAAAAGTTAAGATTGCGACCTGAGGACAATGAATAGCTTTGTGTCTAATAGAAGCAATCCTCCCACATTCTTCTCTCTAAATCTGTCAGTACTGACGGACTGTACCAGGCGGGAAGACACCAGTGTACTGTAGTCAAGACATCGTGGCTTGTGATCACAGAGAGAACCACAGACTGACAGATGAGATCCTAAAGTCCAGAAACACACGCACCCAGCTGAAGCTATTTGATTCTATAATCAGTGTGACTGACAAGGGAAAGAGAAGACTTTTCCAGAATAACCTCTATCTCATACCATATCAACTTTGGTTAATAGAAAGAACAAAATGAAAGGGCTCAAACAATAAATTAAGGAAGAAGGTACAAGAGAATCTCTTCATGTCCTCACTTGATAGCTTTTTATTTTTTTGAATGGAACTCAAAATCCTCAGCATAAAGGAAAAGACTGAAAAATTAAACTACATTAAAACAAGAAACTTCAGGGCTGAGAATGTTGCTTAGTGGTAGAATGCTTGCCTAGCACACATGAAACCTTGGATTCCATTCCTCAGTACCACATAAACAGAAAAAGCCAGAAGTGGCGCTGTGGCTCAAGTGGTAGAGTGTTAGCCTTGAGCAAAAGAAGCTTAGGGACAGTTTCCAGGCCCTGAGTTCAAGCCCCAGGACTGGCAAAAAAAAAGAAAAGAAACTTCACTGAAAGATAACATTACTGAGACGACAAAGACAGGTCACAATGGAGAAGATTCTCCTATAATATATATCAATAAAATATTGGACTGGGAATGTGGCTTAGTGGTAGAGTGCTTGTCTAGCATGGATGGAGCCCTGGGATCGATTATCCACTACCACATAAACAGAAAAAGCCAGGAGTGGTGCTGTGGCTCAAGTGGTAGAGTGCTAACCTTGAGAAAAAGCTCAGGACCACCGGGTGCTGGTGGCTCACGCCTGTAATCCTAGCTACTCAGGAGGCTGAGATCTGAAGATCACTGTTCAAAGCCAGCCTGGGCAGGAAAAGTCCATGAGACTCTTATCTCCAATAAACCACTAGAAAACTGGAAGTGGCGCAGTAGAGCACTCACCTTGAGCTGAAGAGCTGAGGGATAGCGACCAAGCCCAGAGTTCAAGCCCCACGACCAAAAAAAAAACAAAAACAAAAACAAAAGAGCTCAGGGATAGTGCCCAGGCTCTGAATTCAAACCCCAGGACAGGCAAAAAAAAAAAATCTACATTTAGAACATGGAAAGAATTCTTCCAAGTCAATACTGAAAAGGCAGACAACCCTTTAGGAAAAGATAAATGAGCAAAAGACAAGCAGGAACTTCATCAAAGAGAATATTCAAACATCCATTAAACAGGTGCTCTATTCCTTCAGTTAGTTACTAGATACATGAATGAAAGTAACTGTGATGCACTGCACAGGGTCCAGCAAGGCTACAGAAACACATGCTGCCAAGTCTGAGTGAGGACTGAGGACAAGTGGAGCTTGTGCACTTATTCTGCGGCTGCTCACGGAGTCAGAACAACTTTGGGAAACTGCTATGTGAAAAACCCAGATCCGGGGCTGGGAAGGTGGCTCAGTGGTAGAGCGCTTGCCTTGCATGCCTTCGGCCCTGGGTTCGATTCCTCAGCACGAAATAAGCAAAAAGAAAAAAAAAAGCCGGAAGGGGTGCTGTGGCTCAAGTGGTAGAGTGCTAGCCTTGAGCTGAAGAGCTGAGGGACAGCGCCCAGGCCCAGAGTTCAGACCCCACGACCAGACCCCCCCCCCAAAAAAAAGAAAAACCCAGATCCTAGGATGTAGACATTTTACTTCGACTATATATTAGCTCTGAAGATGTGTGTCATAATGCACATGTTTCTACACACATTTCCCCACCAAAATGCGTGGTATTCATAAGATCATTATCCACTATAGTCTTGAACTGGGAAAAACCTAAACCACAACATAAGGATAAATTGTGACATTGTGATGAGTCCAAACAGTATTTGCTATGACATGGAGGAATACGAGAACGTAAATGAATCTCACAAATGTAATATTGAGATAAAAAAGGGCCAGACAAAATGAAAATCTTGTATGACTCCATTTCTATAAAGTTGAACCCCTTTTTTTGGTACTGCTGGTTGAACCCAGGACTTTTTGTATGCTAGGCAAGTACTCTATCATGAGCAATATCCCAACCCTTCAAGTCCTTTATATATAAAGCTTAAAATCTATCCTGTTGAAATTGGGAGCTAGTGGTTCATGTCTGTAATTCTAGCTACTCAGGAGGCAAAATCAAGGTTAAAATCCAGCCAGTGGAAAAAAACTACACAAACCCAATTGAAGGCTGGGTGTGGTAGCTTATACCTATAATTTCAACCACTTTGGGAGGTACAGATTGGGAGGGTCTCAGTTTGAGATCAGCTAGCACCAAAAGAAAAGCTAGAGAGGGGCTGGGAAGGTGGCTCAGTGGTAGAGTGCTTGCCTTGCATGCTTGAGGCCCTGGGTTCGATTCCTCAGCACCACATAAACAGGAAAAAGTTGAGCACTGTGGCTCAAGTGGTAGAGAGCTACCTTTGAGCTGAAGAGTTGAGGGACAGCGTGCAGGCCCAGAGTTCAGGCCCAATGACTGACCAAAACCAAAAAAAAAAAGAAAAAAAGAAAGAAAAGCTAGAGAGAGCCAGGTGCCCATGGATCATGCCTGTAATGCTAACTACTCAGGAGGCTGAGATATGATGATTACAGTTCAAAGTTAGCCTGGGTAAGAAAGTCCGTGAAACTCTGGAAGTAGCGCTATGGCTCAAAGTGGTCAAGTGCTAGCCTTGAGCAAAAGAGCTCAGGGGCAGTGCACAGGCACTGAGTCCAAGCCCCAGGATGGAGGGGTGGGGGGGTGGGCAGGGAAGCTAGGGAGAACCCATTTCAACAAATAAGCTAGGCATGGAAGTTTCACGCCTGTAAATCCAGCTATAAGGGAAGCGTAGACAGGAGGACTGCAGTTCAAGAGCAGCCCTAGGAAAAAATCTGAAGTGATAACTAAAAGTACAAAAGGCTGGGGGGCATGACTCAAATGGTAGACTGCTTTCCTACCAAGTGCAAGGTTCTGAGATCAACTTCAAGATCAAATTTATTTACATAACTAAATAAAACAAACAAGGGTATAGGATTTGTTCAGTATGCCAAAATGCCCTGCAGCCAGAAATCACAGTTTTTTTGTTTACTTACTCAGTGTGTTGTGGTCTGTGTGGATTCCTTGTATGACAGATGTTCTGAGGAGCAGTTCAACGTCAGAACCTATTTTTATCAGCTGTTGAGAAAGCCAGTGTGAGTCCTTAGAGGGTTTCATGACTATGTATTGTTTTGAAAACTCTAGCTTGTTTGGCTTTGTTCATCATGGGGCTTGAATTTAGGGCCTGGGCATTACAAGCATGAGCCACCACAGCCTAGCTGAAAACTATAGTTTTATATAACAATTCCTTTTTACTTAGTGTTGCTTTTAACATTTTACAGTATACAAAGCTCAACCATTTTGGGATAATTTTATAACTCTTATCTATCTACTCCATATTTTGTTCCCAAACAGATTCAGAATGTTTTGTTATAATGTACATTTGAAAACTGGAAGTGGTGCTGTGGCTCAAGTGATAGAATGCGCTCCTTGAGCTGAAGTGCTCATGGACAGTGCCCAGGATCAGAGTTCAAGCCTTACAACCAAAAAAAAAAAAAAAACGTGAGGGCTTTGGGACTTTTTTTTTTGTCAGTCCTGGGGCTTGAAGTCAGGGCCTGACCTCTGTCCATGAGATTCTTTGTGCTCAAGGCTAGTGGGTTACCACTTGAGCCACAGCGACATTTACGGTTTTCTGTTGATTAACTGGAAAGAAGATTCTCACAGACTTTGCCGCCCAGGCTAGCTTCAAACTGTGATCCTCAGATCTCAACCTCTTGAGTAGCTAAGATTACAGGCATGTGCTATTGGTACCCAGCTTGGGACTTTCTTTATAGAGCTGGTTTCCTGAACACAGTCTGTTCCACGTTGGCTCTGTTATTAGAGGCATAGTGTAGGTTAACCATCTTTTCCTCTAGCATTAGACCTCATGTGCAGAGTGAGAAACAGGCCCCAAACACTGATTCTCTAGCTCTGGGCCCCTGAGAGACTGAAGATCCCTTCAGGGATCTGTGAAGACAAAATTCTTTTTCTGTATTGTTTAAGTGTAAATGGAAGTATAACTTCCTCCACAAAAACAGCCTTTTAAAGACAGGCACTGGTGGCTCACACCTGTAACCCTAATTACTCAGGGGGCTGAGATCTGAGGATCATGGTTTGAAGCCCACCCAGGCTGGAAAAGCTAAGAGATTCTTATCTCCAATTAAACACCAAAAAGCTGGGAGTGGAGCTATGGCTCAAGTGGTAGAGCACTAGCCTTGAGTGAAAAAGCTAAAGGAGGGGGTTGGGAGCGTGGCTCAGTGGTGGAGTGCTTGTCTTGCGTGCATGAGGCCCTGGGTTTGAGTCCTCAGCACCACGTGAGCAGAAGACAAAAAAAAAAAAGGAAGAAAAAGCTAAAGAACAGCACCCTCACCTTGAGTTCAAGCCCCAGAACAGGGAAAAAAAGGTTAATTTCTCGAAAGAGCCTTGAGAAACTATGATTACTCAGACCAAGGTATTTGGCAGATTAGTTATTATTATTATTATTATTATTTTATGTTTTTGGCAGTCATGGCACTTGAACTCTGGGCCTGGGTGTTGTCCCTCAGCTCTTCAGCTCAAGGCAAGCACTCTACCACTTGAGCCACAGCGCCAGTGCCAGTTTTCTGAGTCGTTTATTGGAGATAAGAGTTTCATGGACTTTCCTGCTGGGGCTGGCTTTGAATCATGATCCTCAGATCTCAGCCTCTTGAGTAGCTAGGATTTCAGGCTTGAGCCATTAGTGCCCAGCTAGTTATTATTATTATTTGTGTGTGTGTGTGTGTGTGTATGTGCTGGTCCTGCGGCTTAAACTCAGGGCCTGGGCATTATCCTTGAGCATTTGCTATCACTTAAGCCAGAGCTCCATTTTTTGCCTTTTGGTGGTTAATTAGAGATAAGAATCTCATGGACTTGGGGCTGGGAAGGTGGCTCAGTGGTAGAGTGCCTGCCTTGCATGCATGAGGTCCTGGGTTCGATTCCTCAGTACCACATAAGCAGAAAAAGCTGGAAGTGGTGCTGTGGCTCAAGTGGTAGCAAGCACCATGACTGGCAAAAAACAAAAACAAAAGAATCTCATGGACTTTCCTGCTTGGATTAGCTTTGAACAATGATCCTCAGCCTCCTGAATAGCTAGGATTAGGGGTGTGAGCCACTGGTGTGCAATTGGCAGATAATTTCTTGAACACGAGTGAAATGTGTTTCTCTTGAGAAAAAACAATTGACAATATATAATGACAATGATAAAATTCCAGCTTTCAAGCAAAAATTGGAACCATAGAGCTACTTATATGTGCTATGAGCTTGGAAGCTTCCTGGTACTAAAAGGATTTTTCTAATAATATGGTACTAACAGCTGTAATTATAATATATAATGTTTTTTGCCAGTCCTGGGGCTTGAACTCAGAGCCTGGGATCTATCCCTAAGACTCTCTGTGCTCAAGACTAGTACTCTACCACTTGAGTCACAGCACCACTTCTGGCTTTTTCTGTTTATGTGGCACTGAGGAATCGAACCCAGGGCTTCATGCATGCTAGGCAAGTACTCTACCACTAAGCAACATTCCCAGCCCATGATATAATTTTAAGATTTCATATAATAAACTATGCTCACTGTACAGTAGACTTGTGTGTGTGTGTATGTGTGTGCGCGCACACGCGCGCTGGTATTGGGACTTGAATTTAGGGCTGGGTACTGTCCCTACTCAAAGCTGACCCTCTACCACTTGAGCCATAGCTCCACTTCCAGGATTTTGCTAGTTAAATGGAGATAAGATCCTCAGAGACTTTCCTGTCCCAGGTAACTTCTAACTGTGATCCTCAGATCTCAATCTCCTGAGGAGCTTGGATTACAGATCTGAGCCATAGTGCATGGCTTACAGTAGAGTCTTGATAACTGGCGGTGAATGGTTCCTGGGGACTGCTGCTGAAAAGTTGTGAATGCTCAGGAGGTGCAGAATAGTGCCTGACGCCTTTTTCCTAGTGTCCCCAACTTCTGCTTAGAGACCTGCTACCTTTCAACAAACCTCAAGTTTTCACTTTATCACTTAAATTAAGCAATTCACTTTTCCCTTGCTCTGTAGGTAGGTATAAGCTGCTTTGTGGGGAGGCAGATTTGTACAAAGGTCAGGGCATAAAAACAGCAGCTCAGGGCTGGGAAGGTAGCTCAGCGGTAGAGTGCATGCCTTGCAAGCATGAGGCCCTGGGTTCGATTCCTCAGCACCACATAAACAGAAAAAGCCGGAAGTGGCGCTGTGGCTCAAGTGGTAGAGCGCTAGCCTTGAGCTGAAGAGCTGAGGGACAGCGCCCAGACCCAGAGTTCAGGCCCCATGACTGGCAAAAAAAAAAAAAAAAACAGCAGCTCATACACCAAGTTAAATACAGGACTGCCTGAGAGCTTCTCCACATTAACTAGGCTGTGCAATTTTGTTTTGATTTCTCTCTCTCTCTTCTCTGTTTCTCTGTGTCTGTCAAAACCATATGTGATAAACTTGCAAATAAGATGAGCTTACTGCTTAGTGCAGGAGAAAGACTAAAATCCATTGGTCAGAGAGTTTCAGGGGCTCATGGCTGTAATCCTAGCTACTTAGGTTGCTGAAATCGGGAGGACTGCATTTCAAGGCCAGCCCACTCAGCAGAAAAAGCTGGGTGGGGATGCACATGTCTGTTAGCCCAGCTACCATGGGAAGCTTAAATAAGAAGATTGTGGCTGGGTTCTGGTGATCCATACCTGTCATCCTAGCTACTCAGGAGGCTGAGATCTGAGGATTACAGTTCAAAGTCAGCCCTTTGATCTCCAAATTAATCACTCAAAAATGGGAAGTAGGGCCGTGGCTCAAGTGGTAAAGCACTAGTCCTGAGCACAGAGAGGCCCAGGGACAGCACCCAGGCCCTGAGTTCAAGCCCCACAACCAACAAAAAAAAAAGAGGATGGTGGGCTGGGAATGTGGCTTTGTAGTAGAGTGCTTGCCTAGCATGCACAAAGCCCTGGGTTCGATTCCTCAGTACCACATAAAAAGAAAAAGTGCTGTGGCTCAAGAGGTAAAGTCTTGAGCAAAAGAAGCTCAAGGACAGTGCCCAGGCCCTGAGTTCAAGGTCCAGGACTAGCAGGAAAAAAAAAAGAGGGTTGTGGTTGCAGGCCAGCACAGGCAAAAAGCAAGATTCTATCTCAAAAATTCCCAGAGAAACTGGGGCCTGGGGGCTCATATATGTAATCCTGGCTACTCAGGAGACTTAGATCTGAGGATCATGGTTCAAAGCCAGTTGGCCCGGGAAGGTCCGTGAGGACTCTTATCAACAATTAACTACCAAGAAAAAGCCAGAAATGGAGCTGTGGCTCAAATGGTAGAGGGCTAGGCTTGAGCAGAAGAGATCAGGGACAGTAAGCAGGCAGAGATCAAGCCCTAAAGACTGGCAGGTACACTTCCATACATGCACACATATGTGCATGCAAACATGCAAACACACACACACATACATGAGTAAGGAAGTTCCGTCTAGGGTTCTGAGTTTCTATAACACCGACCTGCCTCAGGCGAAGAGAGGATTTTGTGTTTCTGCATTGGCTAAGTAGCTCTTGCTTTGATCATGGCTACCTCCATGTTCTTGCCACAGGCAAGGGGCTATCTTTTAGGGACAGGGAAATGGTCCTGAGTAGGTGAGCCACGTCAAGTAAAGTGGAGGGTTTCAAGGAGGATGACTTTCCTTTCAAATGACCATCTATTTCCATCATTTCTTCTTTTTCAAAAAAAATTCCAAGTTTTATTGGAATTGAAAACAACTGTACCTCTTCTATTTTCTTAGGAGAAGTCTCACTCTTGTTACTTTTGAATTCTTCATTGATCTTTATTCTGGCTGCTAGAGAGAAAAAATATATATAAGGTTATTTGTTTTTCTTTTCTTTTTTTGTCAGTCATGGAGCTTGAACTCTGGGCCTGGGCACTGTCTCTGAGCTTTTCAGCTCAACCACTTGAGCCATAGTGCCACTTCCGGTTTTCTGGTGGCTCACTGGAGATAAATGTCTCAAGGACTTTCCTGCCCAGGCTGGCTTTGAACCACTATCCTCAGATCTCAGCCACCTGAGTAGCTAAGATTATAAGTGTGAGCTTGGTTATCTGTTTTTCTAACTTATAATTCCTGTCCCAATAATTTATATTATGTAAATGAATTTCTACTTCTCTAAGAAAAGGTTTTGATTGTATGTAAAACAAAGCATAAGAAAAAGTATTTATGGCTGGGAAGGTGGCTCAGTGGTAGACCGCTTGCCTTGCATGCCTGAGGCCCTGGGTTCGATTCCTCAGCACCACATAAGCAAAAAGAAAAAAGCCGGAAGTGGCGCTGTGGCTCAAGTGGTAGAGCACTAGCCTTGAGCTGAAGAGCTGAGGGATAGTGCCCAGGCCCAGAGTTCAGGCCCCATGATTGGACCCCCAAAAAAAAAATAAAGAAAAAGTATTTAAAAAGTTTCATGGAGAGTTTTGAAAGGCTACCAAAATTTGTGGGGGAGAGGAGAGCGTAATATAAACTTTCATTACTCTATTTTTCTCTTGCAATTTTATGTCCCTTTAATCACTAGATTTTAATAAATCCAAATAAATATTTTTCTCGAAGTGTTTAGATTAAAATGTCTTTCATTTTCTTTCTTTCTTTTTCTTTTTTTTTGTAGGCTGTAGGGCCTGAAATCTCAGTCTGGGCGCTGTCCCCCAGCTCTTCAGCTCAAGGCTAGGGCTCCACCGCTTGAGCCACAGCGCCACTTCTAGCTTTTTCTGCTTATGTGGTGTTGAGGATAAACCCAGGGCTTCATGCATGCAAGGCAAGCGCTCTACCACTGAGCCCCTTCCCAGCCCTTCTTTTTTCTTTTTTGTGCCAGTCCTAGGGCTTGAACTCAGAGCCTGGGCCCTGTCCCTGAGCTTTTGTGCTTAAGACCAGCACTTTTGTGTGGCTTAAGACCACTTAAGCCACAACTTGACTTCTGGTTTTTTAGTTTAGTATTGTTTTTGTTTTGTCGGTCATGGAGCTTAACTCTGCGCCAGGGTGCTATCCTTCAGCTCTTCAGCTCAAGGCAAGTGCTCTACCACTCGAGCCACAGCACCACTTCTGGTTTTCTGGCAGTTTATTGGAGATAAAGAGTCTCATGGACATTCCTGCCTGGGCTGTCTTTGAACCATGATCCTCCGATCTCAGCCTCCTGAGTAGCTAGGATTATAGGCATGAGCCACCAGAGCCTGGCTTGGCTTTTTGGTATTTAACTGGAGAGAAGAGTCTCAGGACTTTCCTGACCAGGCTGGCTTAGAACTGTGATCCTCAGTTCTTAGTCTCCTGTGTAGCGAGGCTTTCAGGCGTGAGCCACCAGAACCTGATTTTTTTCTTTTTCCAGACAAGGTCTCACTATCTAACCTACACTTATCTTCAAGTTCAATATTCTCCTGTCTCAGCCTCCCAAGTGCTGGAATTGATTTCATGAACCCAGACATGACAAAAATGTCTTTATCAAAAGTCAATAAAGGGGCTAGGAATGGTGGCTCAGGGGTAGAGCGCTTGCCTTGCATACAAGACCTCCTGGGTTCGATTCCTCAGCACCACATAAACAAAACAAAAAAATCCAGAAGTGGCACTATGGCTCAAGTGGTAGAGCGCTAGCCTTGCACCAAAGAGCTGAGGGACAACACCCAGGTCCAAAGTTCAAGCCCCATGACTGACAAAACAAAAGTCAATAAAGACAAATGTATTAAACAATGTACACACATAGGTAGCTTAAAATACAAGAGTCAGAAGGACACATATATAATTTTGAGTGCCTTCATTCAGATAAAAATAGATTAAAACTTTTGCTATACTATTTTGTTATATCATTTTATATCATTGTAGCAGCTTAATCCAATCTATTCAGTCTTATATGCTGTTATGAGCAACTGCTGGAACAATCTGTAGAAAGTTGCTCAGTTAGTATGCCAGAGCCCAGCTCTGAAGTAGGAAAACTTAATTCCCTAAGTGGAGGCCACTTTACCAGACACCTTCTTAAGAAGGTTAAGAAATGCACTTAGAATTGGGCACCAATGGCTCACACCTGGAATTCTAGCTAATCAGGAGGCTGAGATCTGAAGATCATGGTTCAAGGATAGCCTACACAGGAAAGTTCATGAGACTCTTATCTCTAGTTCACCACCAAAACGCCAGTAGTGGAGCTATGGCTCAAGTGGTAGAGAGCTAGCCTTGAGCAAAAAAGCTTATAGAGGGCTGGGAATGTGGCTTCCAGGCAGAGTCCTCGCCTAGCATGCATAAAGCCCTGGGTTGGATTCTTTAGTACCACATTAACAGAAAAAGTCAGAAGTGGCTCTTTGGCTCAAGTGGTAGAGTGCCAGCCTTGAGCAAAAGAAGCTCAGGGACAGTGCCTAGGCCCTGAGTTCAAGCCCCAGCAATGCCAAAACTAAAAATAAAAATAAAAAAGCTCAGGGATAGTGTCCAGGCCTAAGTTTAAGCTTCAGTGAAACACAGAATGTGGATGTAAATTAGATTTGGATTGGATTTTCCTTCCATAGCTGTGGAGACTTCCAGATTGACACAGACAATATGGTGGTATTTGGTCTTCCAGAGTGAAATTTTGTTTCCATAAAAGAAATTTGTTTACATAAAAGGAGACTCATGGCTTGAACCAAAGGCAAGTCATGGCAAACACTGAAATTCTCACATGTGATCTTTTTTTTTCTTTGGTCACGGGGCTTGAACTCTGGGGTCTGGGTGCTGTCCCTCAGCTCCTCAGCTCAAGGCAAACACTTTACCACTTGTGCCACAGAGCCACCTCTGGTTTTCTGGTGGTTTATTGGAGATAAGAGTCTCACAGACTTTCCTGCTCAGTCTGGCTTTGCACCGTGATCCTCAGATCTCAGCTTCCTGAGTAGCTAGGATTACAGGTGTGAGCCACTGGCACAACCTTTTTTTTTTCTGATTCTTTGAGAAATCTTTATCATTTTTTTAAGTATATACTTCTGAAAGAAGTGTAGTATAAACAAATCTTTACAAAACATCATATTAAGCCAGGCACTGGTAACTTAGGCCTGTAATCCAAGTTATTCAACAGGCTGAGATATGAGAATCTGCATTCAAAGCCTGCCCAGGTAGAAAAAGTCTATGAGGCTCTTAGCTCCAATTAATTAACAAAACAAAGAAAGAAAGAAAGAAAAACAAACACACCAAAAAGGGGCTATAGCTCAAATAGTTTAATACTAGCTTTGAGCAATAGAAGCTTGGGGGCAGTGAGATTAAGCCCCAGGTCCTGAACAAAAAAACCAAAAAACTTGGGGCTGGGGATGTGGCTTAGTGGTAGAGTGCCTGCCTGGCATGCATGAAGCCCTGGGTTCAATTCCTCAGTACCACATAAACAGAAAAAGCAGGAATGGCACTGTGGCTCAAGCCTTAAACAAAATAAGCTCAGGGCTGAGAAGTTGGCTCAGTGGTAGAGTGCTTGCCTCACATGCATGAGGCCCTGGGTTTGATTCCTCAGCACCACATATGCAGAAAAAGCCGGAAGTGGCACTGTGGCTCAAGTGGTAGAGTGCTAGCCTCGAGCTGAAGAGCTGAGGGACAGCGCCCAGACCCAGAGTTCAGCCCCCACAACTGACCAAAAAAAAAAAAAAGAAGCTCAAAGACAGTGCCCAGGCCCTGGGTTCAAGCCCCAGGATTGGCAAACACAAAACACAAAATCCCCCAAACCCAAAAAACAAACAAAATATACCATCAGAAGAGAGCCAGTGAAAGTCATTCCCAAGCTGGGTTTTCATTACATAAGGTGGGTGTGGGGGTCTCCAGCCATTTAAAGCAAAGACTTAAACAAAAGGGAACAAACACACACACACACACACACACACACACACACACATTTTACCTTCCAATGCTCTGGTATCATTTTTAAAAACTTGCTGTCTGGTTCTGTGCAGTGTTTTAAAGAGCTGTAAAACCTGTTAAGAAAATGGGAATTCAGACCTCCTGAGAAAAAATTTCACATTTTACATAACTGGATTACAAAGATTAAACAATTATCCTTTTCTATTTATTTCTCTTATATATATGTGTGTGTGTGTGTGTTTTATTCCTATTATTATCTTAAATTACCTTTCAGAATAGCTTGTAAACATCAGGCCTTCAAAATTTAAAAACAAATCTTTCCAGCAGGTTGCTGATGGCTCACGCCTATAATCCTAGCTACTCAGAAGGCTGAGATCTGAGGATCACAGTTCAAGCCAACCTGGGCAGAAAGTCCCCGAAGCTCTTATTTCCAGTTAAATATCAAAAAGTCAAAAGTGGTGCTGTGGCTCAAGTGGTAGAGTGCTTGCCTTGAGCACAAAGAGGCTCAGGGACAGTATCAGGCCCTAAGTTCAAGTAGGACCAGCAACACAAACAAACAAAAACAAAACAAAAACCTTTCTCTTTCCCTTGTTTATTTAAATTAAAAATGTTTAGGGGCTGAGGTAAAGTACATCCATAGCATGAATGAGTTCCTGGGCTCCAACCCCAACACATGGGGGAAGAAAAAAAGTTTAAGCATTATATACCAAGTCCTACAAAGCAAACAAAACAAAGTTGGGAATGGTGGTGCACACCTGTAATCCCAGAATTTGGGAGGCTAGGGATCCTGTCCCAAGAAGTTCTCAAGTTCCAGGTTAGCCTGGTTTACATATGGTTTCAGGCCAGCCTGGACCACAGAATGCGTGAGACCCTATTTCAAAACACAGGGCTGGGAAGGTGGCTCAGTGGTAGAGTGCTTGCCTTGCATGCATGAGGCCCTGGGTTCGATTCCTCAGTATCACATAAGCAGAAAAAAAAAGCCGGAAGTGGCGCTGTGGCTCAAGTGGTAGGGCGCTATCCTTGAGCTGAAGAGCTGAGGGACAGCACCCAGGCCCAGAGTTTAAGCCCACTACTGGACCCCCAAAAAAACCAAACACACAAAGACATGCAAAGAAACAAAGAACAAAAACAATACAAGGATGCTTATGTCATAATCATTTTGCCATAAACCAGTTTGCTAGTATTGTAAGTATTTGCTCTCTTTTGAAGAAACTAAAGCTTTTATCTGCTCTTCAAATCACACACATACAAAATCATGAACTTACATCTTAGGAGGGCTCAGAAAGAAAATACAATTTAGGAGAGGTTAACTGATTGCTCACATGAGAAGTGAGACAAAAGGGTAAGAAAAGAGCCTGAAAGTTTAGTAAAAAGTCACACTGCCAGGCTGGGAAGGTGGCTCAGTGGTAGAGTGCTTGCCTTGCATGCATGAGGCCCTGGGTTCAATTCCTCAGCAACACATAAGCAGAAAAAGCTGGAAGTGGCGCTGTGGCTCAAGTGGTAGAGCGCTTTCCTTGAGCTGAAGAACTGAGGGACAGCCCAGGCCCTGAGTTCAAGCCCCACAATCAACCAAAAAAAAAAAAAAGTCACACTGCCAAGAGACTTCAGTGACACTCTGAGGCTACCTCTCACTTCTAAGTCCAAAAAAGATGCTAAATATTGTTCTCTCAATATTGACCTTCTTGGCCCATCAGCTGCACTGGACATTGATGAAAATGAACTTAATATTTCAAGGGAAGTGATGGGAGGGAATGAGAGGGAAAGATGGAACAGCTGACATTAAGCAAAAGGAAAGAAATGTACATATCACCCAATTTGGAAGAAATAGTTGTACTGTCAAAGTTTATATTATCCACAAGCTTTACAAACCATGATAATAACAATATGCCCTGTGAAGGTTAAAATGTGTTTGTGACTTTAACTAAGTATCACTACCCCCAAAATACTGTGAAATTTGTGAAATTTATGTAATCACTTAATCTCAATAAAAATTATTAAAAAATAATGCCCTTCTCCCTACCTAGTGTATTTCTTTTTTTGGGGGGGGTCTGGTAGTGGGGCTTGAACTCTGGGCCTGGGCGCTGTCCCTCAGCTCTTCAGCTCAAGGCTAGCGCTCTACCACTTGAGCCACAGCGCCACTCCCAGCTTTTTTCATTTTGCTTATGTGGTGCAGGGCCTCAGGCATGCAAAGCAAGCGCTCTACCACTGAGCCACCTTCCCAGCCCCTAGTGTATTTCTTTATAAAGGCAAAGTGATCCCTTTAGTAGGCTCAGGTAGTACAGTACAGATAATTTATGGCTATTAGTACCTAACATATTGTGTGTTTGTGTACGTCCTGGGGCTTGAAGTCAGGGCCTAGGTGCTGCTGTCCCTGAACTTTTTTGCTCAAGGATAGCATTTTACCACCTGAGCCACATCTCTACTTCTAGATTTTTGGAGATAAGAGTCTCACAGACTCCTGCCTGACCTGTCTTCCAATGGCAGTCCTCAGATCTCATCTGCCTAAGTGGCTAAGATTACAGGCATGACCACTCATCTTAGGGCTTCAATATAATAATAATTATCACTATTATTTTATCGATCTTGGGGCTTGAACTCAGGTTCCTGAACTTTTTGGTTCAAGGATAGAACTCTACCACAGTACCACTTCTGGTTTCCTGGTGGTTACTTGGAGATAAGAGTGTCATACTCTTAGATCTCAGTCTCCTGAGTAGCTAGGATTACAGCTGTGAGCCACCAACATCCAGCTTCAACATACTTCTTGAATGAATAACCTGATAGAATTGTGTCTTTCCCAGCCCTGAGTTCAATAGTCCACGAGGGATGCTTGGTGGCTTATTACTGATGTATCATAAAACACAGCTTTTTCCCTTGCAGTGTTGTGGGCTGTATGACAACGACAGATTCCAATTGACCATCACGTCGATATTTAAAGCTAAGAGATGGTTGCCTGAGAACTGGGCACCAACAAGGAATGCACTTGACTAGAAATGAACCTGAGCCCAGGGTCCCTAGATCTGGGGTGCCCAAGCACCCTCACCCATCTCCCTTCCCCTGGTTCAGGTCTCACAGGTGTCTCGCTAAGTGCTACTTTTCGAAGGCATTTCGTTGGGGAATCTTTCCTCGGTTCCTCATCTCTAGATATGGGAACAAACATAATACCTGATTGGCTGATTGGAACTTTCTCTTTTTTTTTTTTATAATGTTTTATTACAAAAGAAAGCACATGCAAACACTACAGGTTAAAGAAAGCTGGGTGGATCTTAAATTCGCGTTTTGGGTCTTCTTTATTTCCTGGGATGTGAAATGGGTCCTTCAGACAAATCAATACTAGTGAGGACGGATTGGGGGGGGGGCCACACCCAACCCATGTTTTTGCACGCGCGCGCGTGTGTACGTGTCGGCCCCGGGGGCTTGAACTCAGGGCTTGGAAACTTGATCACGGAGCATTTCTGCTCCAGGCTAGCGCTCTACCACTTGAGTCACAGCTCCACTTCCGGCTTTTTGGTGGCTCTCAGGGGGCTTTCCCTGCCCAGGCTGGCTTCGAACCGCGCTCCACACATCTCAGCCTCCTGAGTAGCCAGGATGACAGGCGTGAGCCGCCAGCGCCCAGTTTCCAAGACGACTGTTTTTATCTCAGGCAAACCCCCTCCCCTCCTCGGCCCCCCGTCCGGGGCGCTGGGGCCCCACCCGCAGCCCCGCCCACCCGCGGCCCCGCCCACCCGCGCACCTGCAGGCCCCCGACGGCCCCTCAGGGTCCTCAACCTCAACCCCCAGGAACTCCACAACCGTCCCCCAGTTGTCCACTCCCCTCCCCTCCCCATCTGCACCCACCCCTCCCCAGCCCCTGTCACCTTCACTGCCTGACCCATGGCTCCCCACGCCGTCCCCGTCACCTCAGGGGCCGCCGGTTCACCCCGCCTCTCGGCAGCCCAAGGGAGAGCCCGCACGGACGTCTCCTTTCCCGAGGGCGCGCGCCTAACCCCCCCACCCAATCATCATTCAGGATTTCCCCGCTAGTCCCGCCTCACGATAGCCAATCAAAGTCTCGCTCCCCGTGGCCACGCTCCTAACGCACGGCAACCAATCACCGTGCAGCGTAGCCCCGCCCCTTCAGCAGGATGCCTGTGAAACGTTTGCTAAGCGCGTCGTGACTCCATAAACTTCCCAGAGCGGCGGAGCCAAGTGACAGACGGGAGAGCGGAAGTCACTCGGAGGCCATGTTTGTTAGGGGCAGAGTCACTTCCGGCCTGGAGCCTCTGGCGCCCAGCCTGCGTTGCTATTTAACGAGTGGCTGGTCTTTACTGCCAGTTGGGAATGAGGCACGTCTATTAAAGTATTTTAGTATTTCCCAGCAGCGACCGTCTCCTTGGCAACCGTCTCCTTGGCAATGTGACAAAAACCAAGCCACCACTACCGCGGAAGGCATTGATTGGACACTTCCAGAAGTTCTGCAGTGCAGTCATTTTTCTCCTTTAAGGTGAGATTAAATAATTTACCAAATTACCAAAGCTAGTAAATCTGAGCTACGAATCCTCTGGGCCTGATCCCAGAGGCTAGTCTCACCCTCTAAATCTGCCTTCTCTTGCCTCCTGCATTAGATTTGCAGAGCACTCAAGCAATTTAACTGCTTTGCTGGATGGTAATTAATTAGCAATGACATCATCATGAACAACTATAAAGCATATTAAGTACCTTCACGTAGGGCCTTGCAAGCATCAAGATAAATTTCTGCCTAGCAAGCAGGTCTTAAGTTCAAAACCCAGATTAAAAAATAAAGACTAGGGAATGTGGCTTAGTGGTAGGTAGAGTGCTTGCCTGGCATGCATGAAGCCATGGGTTCGATACCTCAGTACCACACTACAAAGAAAAAGCCAGAAGTGCGCTGTAGCTCAAGTGGTAGAGTGCTAGCTGTGAGCAAAAGCAGCTCAGGGACAGTGCCCAGGCCCTGAGTTCAAGCCCCAGGATTGACAAAACAAAAACAAACCCTCACAATTTTGTTCTGCCCAATCAGTTTTCACCTTCCCTCTGCCAACAGTCTAATATTAATTTTTAGATAGGTCAATTATTTAAAATTAAAAATTTAATTAAAATTAAAAGACCTATGGATCTCCAGGGCACTTTTCCTTCTTTATGATTTACGTGTGTGTGTATGTGTGTACATGCTGGTCCTAGAACTTGAACTCAGGGCCTGAGCACTCTCTGAACCTTTTGGCTCAAGGCCAGCATTCCACCATTTGAGCCACAGAGCTTCACTTCTGGCCTTTTACTGGTTTACTGGAGATTAGTCTCACGGGCTTTCCTAACCATACTGGCTTCAGCGATCCTCAGATTTCAGGCTTCTGGGTAGCTGGGATTCCAGAAGTAAGCCATTGGTGCCCTGCATATTTATTTATTGGGGGCGGTCGTGGGGCCTGAACTCTGGGCCTGGGCGCTGTCCCTCAGCCATTCAGCTCAAGGCTAGCACTCTACTCTTGAGCCACAGCACCACTTCCAGCTTTTTCTGCTTATGTGGTGCTGAGGAATTAAACCTAGGGCCTCAAGCAAGCAAGGCAAGCACTCTACCACTGAGCTACCTTCCCAGCCCTGCCCTGCATAATTTTAAGTTAACGGATCTTCCTAGTCTTGTGATGACTTGCAGTATACTTAAGAATAATATAAATCAAGCTGGGCATTGGTGGCTCATGCCCGTAATCCTAGCTACTCAGGTGGCTGAGATCTGAGGATCTTGGTTCAAAGCCAGCCCGGGCAGAAAAGTCTGAGACATTGTGAGACTCTTATCTCCAGTTACCCACTAGAATATCAGAAGTGGCGCTGTGGCTGAAAGTGGTAGAGCACTAGTCTTGAGCAAAAATTGCTCAGGGATAGCACCCAGGCCCTGAGTTCAAGCCCCATGACCAATAATAATGATGATGATGATGTAAATCACTAGATGCCAGTGACTCACACCTGTAATCCTAGCTACTTAGGCTGAGAATCCCAGTTCCAAGCCAGCTCAGGCAGGTAAAGCCATGACACTCTTATCTCCAATTAACCTGCAAAGGGGTGGAACAAGAGCTGTGGTTCAAAGTGGTAGAGTTCTAACCTTGAGCAAAAAAGCTCCAGACCAAGTTCAAGCTCCAAGACCAACAAAAATAAGAATTATCGTGTATTTTATTTGCAGAGCACTCAGTTTAACCTAATGTACTGGACAGTCTTTTATCCAAGAACCAATAAGTTAGATAACCTTGGGACATTGTATTATAGTGTCTTCTGAATGATCGCAATCATTAAAAGATCCTCTCCCTCCCCTGCCTATTTATTTCCACTGTAGAACCATAGCCCACCTTCTTGAAAATTCTTAATTTGTCAAGATAATTTCTGGCTATCAAGAGTCCTGTATTCAGTCAGCCTAAACCCCTCACCGACTGATATTTAAAAATATAGCTCCTAAAGCGTCAAAATCACTAGTTTCTCTGTCCCTTCAACTTCCTACATAAAACGTAGCTCTTTACTATTCTACTTACTCTGGGAACACATACTGGCTCGTCAGCATCTCTAAGTATAGGCTTAAGGGAGGTGTGGCTCAGGTGTTGAAATGCTTACCTAGCCAAGTGCTTAAAACCCTCAGTTTAATCCACCATTCTGAAGAGAAAAAAAAAATCAAGATTATTCAAAGGCTAGGTGCCAGCGGCTCATGCCTGTAATCCTAGTTTCTCAGGAGGCTGATGTGAGGGTCTTGTTTAAGTCACCCGGGACAGACAAATCTGAGAGACTGTTATTCCAATTAACCAGCAAAAAGCTGGAAATGGGAGGTATAGTTCAAGTGGTAGAGTGCCAGCTGGTAATCACAATTCTTCTGCCTCTAGCTCCCTAGTGCTGGGATTATATACATGTACTACAACACCCAGCCAGATCAAATTCAAATAGCAGGGTATCAATCATTTGATTTCACTCAGTCATGAGATTCTGTGACAAACCTGACTTTTTTTTCCTTTTTTTTTGTTGGTTCTGGGCTTGAACTCTGGGCCTGGGCACTGTCCCTCAGCTCTTTAGTGTAAGGCAAGTGCTCTGCCACTTGAGGCACAGTGCCACTTCTGGTTTTCTGGTGGTTAATTGGAGATGAGTCTCACAGACTTTCCTGTCTGGGCTGGCTCTGAACCACAGTCCTCAGATCTCAGCCTCCTAGGTAGCTAGGATTATAGGTGTGAGCCATCTGTGCCCAGTAAATCCTTTATCTCTCCATAACTCTCCTAAGAATTTAGATATAACATGTAGTCTGGACATTATCTTTTTTTTTTTGTCGGTCGTGGGGCTTGAACTCTGGGCCTGCGCGCTGTCCCTCAGCTCTTCAGCTCAAGGTGAGCGCTCTACCACTTGAGCTACAGCGCCACTTCCTGGACATTATCTTTAGCGCCACAATTTCTACATTCTGGACCAAACATATCAATACTTCTATCTCAGGTCAGTCACTCTATTCTAACAATTCAATGTTCAAATATTGGGCACATTGGGAGAAAATGTGAGAAGCTTCTCATTCCAACAATTTTTTTTTTTTGCCAGTCCTGGGACTTGAACTGAGCTTGGGCACTGTCCCTGAGCTTCTTTTGTTCAAGGCTAGCAGTCTACCACTTGAGCCACAGTGTCACTTCTGTTTTTTTCTGTGTATGTGGTACTGAGGAATTGAACCCAGGGCTTCATACATGCTAGGTGAGCATTCTACCACTAAACCACATTCCCAGCCCTCCAATAAATATATTTCTTAAAATAATAAATCAATTCCCAGACTCTAACACCATGCAATGAAGTCTTTTATTAGGCATAGGTTTTTAAATGTCTTTAGTAGTTCCATACATAGGAAAAAAAAATACCTGCCATTTAAAACATATTAGAACTTGCAAGACTCATCTCTGCCTAGAGAAGGAAAGTTACCCTGGAGCATGCTTAACCAGGAGGCCAGTGCATCTGACGACCCCCAAGAACATGGAGATGAACATGGTAGACAGACTGGCCGCCATCTACACCTTCATTCACCACCATGCGATAGCCCTTCTTTAGGCCCAGATCAGCAGCACATTTCTTGCCAACAATCATCAAATGTCCAAGAAGCTGGAAAAGAAAAAAACACGTGTCTTAAGCACAAGAAATTTTAAAAAAATCGTCCAGTTAAGAGTATGAAATTAAGGCAGGCCTAATGGTAATCCCAGTATCTAAGAGGCTAAGGCAGCAGGATCACAAGATGCAGGCTAGCTTCACTGTCAAATATATATATATATATATATATAAAGATGAGGGGCTGGGGAGGTGGCTCAGTGGTAGAGCGCTTGCCTTGCATGCCTGAGGCCCTGGGTTCGATTCCTCAGCACCACATAAGCATAAAGAAAAAAGCCGGAAGTGGCGCTGTGGCTCAAGTGGTAGAGTGCTAGCCTTGAGCTGAAGAGCTGAGGGACAGCGCCCAGGCCCAGAGTTCAGGCCCCAGGACTGGACCCAAACAAACAAACAAATAAACAAAAAACAAAAAGATGAAAAGCCATGCACCTGTGGCTCATGCCTGCAATTCTGGCTACTCAGAAGGCTAAGATCTGCGTGAGGATCACTGTTCGAAGCCAACCTAGGTAGGAAAGTCCATGAAACTCTGTTCTCCAACTAACTAGCAAAAGTATGCTCTACTAGTAGAGCATTAGCCTTGAGCACAGCGGCTAAGGGACCATGCCTAGGCCCTGAGTTCAAATCCCAAGACTGACCCCACAAAAAAAAAAATCAAATCAAATTATGGCTTTGATCAAATGTACATCAAGATCCTGATGTTTACTACGCCAATAGAAATGGTCTCTCCCCTTCCTGTTCTTTTCTTGAAAGCTTGTTAAAATGCTGGGCAAAGTGACACTGTGGCTCAAGTGCTAGAGTGCTAGCTTTGAGCTGAAGAGCTGAGGAATAGCGCTTAGGTCCAGAGTTCAAGCCCCACAAACGACAAAAAAAAAGAAAGAAAAAGGAAAATGCTTGTGTTTGTCGGGTGCCAGTGGCTCATGCCTGTAATCCTAGCTACTCAGGAAGCTGATCTGAGGATCTTGGTTTACAGCCAGCCTGGACAGGAAAGTCTGTGAGACTCTTATCTCCAATTAACCCCCCCAAAATCAGAAGTGGCGCTGTGGCTCAAGTGGTAGAGCACTAGCCTTAAGCTGAAGAGCTCAGAGAAGCACTCAGGCCCAAAGTTCAAACCCTATGACTGACAAAAAAAATAAAAATTTAAAAAATGCTGGTGAAAGAGGATACTAACACCATCTTTGTTCTCCGTCCATGGGAAACATAAGCAAAGAAGTGGAAGTATAGCCAACTCTTCTCATGCTAACTTTTTTTGTTTGTTTTTGGTACTGGTCCAGGGGCTTGAACTCAGGACCTGAGATCTTTAGCTTAAACTAGTACTCTACCACTTGAGCCACAGCTCTACTTCTAACTTTTTGATAGTTAACTGGAGAGAAGAGTCTCAAGCACTATCCTGCCTGGACTGACTTCCAACCTTGATCTTCAGATCTTAGCCTCCTGAATTACCTAGAATTGTAGGCGTGAGCCACGGGCACCTGGCTCTTTAATTTTTTAATCAAGGAAGAAAGCTGGCAACAAACAAGTCATTTTCTTATGAAAACAGACAAACTGTCCCTACGCAGTACCAAAAGCCAGAAACAGGCTGACCCACAGTGAGACCATGCGTTTGCCCCCAGGCAGGCACTTCAAGTCCCAAGACAGGAACAGTTCCTCCATGTCCACAACAAAATCTACTAAGCCACACACAGGAAGTTATATGGGGAAAGAAAAATGTTTTGTCATCAAATATTTTGATGACTGAAGAAGTTCCCAGGCAGCCCCACAAAGGCATAATGACCAAATTTTATTTTAAAAAAGGGCTACCTGAGGCTGGGAAGGTGGCTTAGCGGTAGAGTGCTTGCCTGGCATGCATAAAGCCCTGAGTTCAATTCCTCAGTACCACATACACAGAAAAAAACAGAAGTGGTGCTGTGGCTCAAGTGGTAGAGCACTAGCCTTGAGCACAGAGAAGTTCAAGGACAGTGCCCAGGCCCTAAGTTCAAGCTCCAGGACCGGCAAAAAAAAAGGGGGGCCCCCTATATTTCCGTGAGCCAACTTCAAACAAAAATTCCCATTTAAAAGTTAAATTATATCCATTGGGAACTAGAATTGATCATACATTTCATTATGAGTTAGCAGAGTTTGAACATTAACTCAGTAATTATTTTCTGGCAAAGAACCGTGTCTTCTCTTTAAAAAGAGCTGATTCTTAAAACCCTAACTTAGGAAATTAACTGAATAAAAATCAACGTTCTGTCATCCTTACAGACAAGAGCTGCCCTGGAATAAAGAGCTCCCACCCTGCCAAGTGCCGGCGGCTCACGCCTGTAACCCTAGCTATTCAGGAGGCTGAGATCTGAGGATCAGGGTTCAAAACCAGCCCAGGCAGGAAAGCCCGTGAGGTTTTTGGTTTTTTTCTGGGGGGGGGGGGTTGGGTGTTGGTTGTGGGGCTTGAACTCAGAAAAGTCTCATGGACTTTTTTGTCGTTCCCCCCCCCCCCACACACACACACCCCAGTCCTAGGGACTGAACTCAAGGCTTGGGCACTGTCCCTGAGCTTCTTTTGCTCAAGGCTAGCATTTTACCACTTGAGCCACAGAGCCACTTCCAGCCTTTTCTGTGTACGTGGTACTGAGGAATCAAACCCAGGGCTTCATGAATGCTAGGCAAGCACTCTACCACTAAGCTACATTCCCAGCCAGCCCCTCATGGATTTTTTCGCCTGGTTTTCTGAGTGGTTTATTAGAGATAACAGTCTCATGGGCCAGGCACTAGTGGCTCATGCCTGTAATCCTAGCTGCCCAGGAGGCTGAGATCTGAGAATTTCGGTTCAAAGCCAGTCATGGATGTGGGCTTTACCTTTAGAAACTCACATTAGCCTTTGCTTTTTTTTTTTTTTGGAGGGGATGCCTATCCTGGGACTTGTCCTGGGTCCTGTCCCCCAAACTTTTTAGCTCAAGGCTAGCACTCTACCCCTTGAGCCACATCGACACTTCCAGATTTTTTTGGTGGTTAAATGGAGGTAAGTCTCACAGACTTTCCTGCTTAGGCTGCCTTTGAACTGTAATCCTCAGATTTAAGCCTCCTGAGGAGCTGATTCTAGGTGTGTGCCACTGGTGCCTGGCTGAACTCTCTGATTGGTACAAGTGTTTGAGTTAAAAATTAGTATCTAGATGAGGCTCCAATGGCTCACACCTGTAATCCTAGCAACTCAGGAGGCTGAGATCTGAAGATCTTGGTTCAAATCCAGCCTTGAACTTTTAGAAAAGTCCATGAATTTTTTTTTTTCGCCAGTCCTCAGGCTTGAACTCAGGGCCTGGGCACTGTCCTTGAGCTTCTTTTGCTCAAGGCTAGTGCTCTATTGCTTAAGGGGCACAATGCCACTTCTGGCTTTTTCTGCGTATGTGGTACGGAGAAATCGAACCCAGGGCTTTTAGGCAAGCACTCTACCACTAAGCCACATTCTCAGCCTCTCCATGAGCCTCTTATCTCCAATTCAACAGCAAAAAGTCAAAGTGGGAGAATGGCTCAAGATTACTAGCCTTAAGCACAAAAGGTACACAAGAGCAAAAGCTACACAAGAGCAAAAGTCCCTGAGTTCAAGTCTCAGTACCCGCACAAGGCTACTCAATTCTGTAGTGTAAAAGCACCATGGACAGTAGAGTTCAACAAATGAGTGACTGTGTTCCATAAAACTTTATTTGTAGGGGCTGGGAAGGTGGCTCAGTGGTAGAGCGCTTGCCTTGCATGCATGAGGCCCTGGGTTCGATTCCTCAGCACCACATAGCAGAAAAAGCTGGAAGTGGCGCTGTGGCTCAAGTGATAGAGCACTAGCCTTGAGCTGAAGAGCTGAGGGACAGTGCCCAGGCTCAGAGTTCAGGCCCCACAACTGGCAAAAAACAAAAACAAAAAAAACTTTATTTGTAAAAACAGGCAGCCAGCCAGATTTGGGCCACAGGCTAGACTGCTAGTTCCAGCTATCATTTCTGGATCTAGAAACCAAACCTCAGACATACCAAGCGTGTGTGTTCATATCTGGGAGCCAAGGGTTCACTGGCATCATGTATGGATATCATGATCTCTGATTTGGATAATGATTTGCTGACTATGAAGATCCATATTGGTGACTTTCTGTTGACTATGCCTCAAATGTTTTTGCAGAAGTTATCCTTTACAAGGCTTTGCGTAGCTGGGCACTGGTGGTTCACACCTGTAACCCTAGCTACTTAGGAAGCTGAGACCTGAGAGAGGTTTGAAGCCGGCTCCCCAGGAATTATTTCTAATACACTATTCAGAAAAAGTCAGAAGTAGCACCCTGATTCAAGTGGTAGAGCGCTAGTCTTGAGCAAAAGAAGCTCAGGGACAGTGTCCAGGCCCTGAGTTCAAGCCCCAGGACCAGCAAAAACAAATAAATAAGGTTTCTGTTGCTAAAATTTCAGGTATCATTTCAATATTCCCTACTTATACCTGTTTTTTTTTCTCCAGTTCAATCATATATTACACCAAATTATCAGTCTTGTGGCATCTAATGCACTTTAGCTCTGAATACGTGTATTTTTTGTTGTTTGTTTTTTTGTCAGGCATGGGGCTTGGGCCTGAACACTGTCCCTCAGCTCTTCAACTCAAGGCTAGCACTCTACCACTTGAGCCACTGAGCCACTTCTGGTTTTCTGAGTGGTTTATTGGAGATAAGAGTCTCACGGACTTTCCTGCCCCAGCTGGCTTTGAACTGTGATCCTCAGATCTCAGCTTCCTGAGTAGCTAGGATTACAGGCGTGAGCCACTGGCACCCAGCTACATGTTTTATTAGAGTGAAATGGTACTGTCAAGTAACCTAGTGGTTTTTTGGTTTTCCTTTGTAATGGCCGTAGGAAGTTAAGTGTGTTATCACCAAGAACAATTGAAAAACCAGGAAAACAAAAATCAAGTATAGATATATACTCACACTTTCATCATCATCTTCAGCTACAGAAATCTGGGATATGTGTTTCTTGGGGATCACCAGAAAATGGGTTGGTGCTTGAGGGGAAATGTCATGGAAAGCAAGACACTAGGAAAGAGAAAATGCAAATTTTAGTACTAGATCATCCTCAATAAACCACGTGGGAGGCCTTGATTCATATTCAAGGTTCCACAGTCTCACGGCAAAACGACTTTAAAGATGTAGTTACTACTGGCTGTGCAAGTCCCAAAAGAAGGTAAGAAAAAAAAAAAAAAAAGCCTGGTATAGTTAGACTGAACATTCTTTTTTTTTTTGGTAGGCTGTGGGGCGTGAACTCTGGGCCTGGGCGCTGTCCCTCAGCTCTTCAGCTCAAGGCAAGCGCTCTACCACTTGAGTTACAGCGCCACTTCCGGTTTTCTGGTGGTTTATTGGAGATAGGAGTCTCACGGTCTCTCTGGCCCGGGCTGGCTTTGAACCGCGATCCTCAGATCTCAGCCTCCTGAGTAGCTAGGATTACAGGCGTGAGCCACCAGCACCTGGCTAGACTGAACATTCTTAGACAAGGATTCTGAGTCAGTGACATTTAAACTGTGATCCCAGAAGAGTAGAAAGTAGCATGTCTCCAGCCCATTGAGGATCTCAAGCAACTCAATCTTCTAGCACCTGTCACGAACCTTCCTAGCTCACTACCCTCATGGCTTTTCCAACTGCATTCCCGAGAGGCGACTGCCTCCAATTTAAAGTCTATCTTAAAATGCTTTTTTTGTGGCTCAACTTGAAATGCTAATTTTGTCAGTGAACTCAGAGCCTGGACGCTTTCTGAGCTCTTCTGCTCAAGGCTCTACCACTTAAGAGCCACAGTGCCACTCCCAGTTTTCTGATTGGTTAGTTGGAGGTGAATCTCGTGGATTTTGCTACCCTGGCTGGCTTGGATGGGGATCCTCACATCTCAGACGTCCAAGTACTTAGGATTACAGGCATGAGCAACCAGAGCCCAACCATATATACAATTTTTTTTTCTTCCAGTCATGGGGCTTGAACTCTGGGCCTGAAAGCTGTCCCTCAGCTCTTCAGCTCAAGGCTAGTGTTCTACCCACTTGAGCCACTGCACCACTTCCTGTTTCCTGAGTGGTTTGTTGGAGACTTTTCTGCCTGGGCTGGCTTCCAACCATGATCCTGAGATCTCAGCCTCCTGAGTAGCTAGGATTACAGGCGTGAGTCACCAGTGCCCTGCTACAATTTTTTAATGAATCCTCAAGAGAGACTGGAGGTGTGGCTCATAACAGTCCTGGTTATGAAATTTGTTTTTCCACCACAGGTACTGATCGGTTTCAGCAGTAACATGTTTGATTTTTCCCACTTTATTCAACATATATATATATATATATATATGTATGTATATTATATCCATTCCCTAGTGTAAAACTGAACAGTATAAGCAGTTAGCCCAATTATTTACCACACCAGAAGCTATAGACATACACAGAACATACTTGTAAAAAAACAATTTAATTTAAATCTCTTGTTGTCTGTGGAAGGTGGAGATTGCCCATGAGAACCTTTCGTGTTTGTCCAGAGTAATTTTACTGGCTACTCCCTCAAAAAATGCTGCATCACTGGAGTTCATAGGTCATTTCCATAACTACTTAGATAGAAAAGGCAATCGCTTTTAAATTACGTTTTCAAAAATACACTTCCTTCCTAACCAGTGACACGTAAAGATACTGAAATCACACTCACCTCAAGGAACCGAACTGAACCTTAGGTAATGCTCTCACTCCTAAGTACAGGCGACCGGTTTTTCTTCTCTTGCCTCCCCTCCCTCCCAAAGGTAATTTCACAGACGGCTTGTGGAACTTCTCCCCAAGCCAGCCGACCCCTGGCCCAGCTTGGATCTGAGACCCGAACCCTTGCACACACCGTGCAGGAACTAGTTGACCCGGGTGGGTGACCCGCGCGGGGATCTCACTCAGAACTAGCGAGCTGGGTCGGCGGGCGTTCACAGATTGCCTGCCCCCCGCAGGAACCGTCCGCGGGTGCGGGGGTGAGGGCGGTCGGAGGAGATCGCGACGCAGGGCCGGGC
>NW_012267393.1:1073463-1075280 GCF_000151885.1 Dipodomys ordii
TCTGCGCGTGCGCACTGGCGTCCGCGCGGCCCGCGCGCGGGAAGCACCGCTCGCGGCTGGGGGAGTCCCGCAGGGCGGGGGGGACCATCGGGGTCCCCTTCCTGTCTTGTCTTCCCCATTTCTCCCTCGGGATGCAATGACTGCTTCTTGCCCTCATTTGCCTGTGGGTGCAATGCAGAAAACGGGACACTGTCACGGAAAAGGTTTAGTCATTCAAATGGTGCTACCTGGGTTAAGCGAAGACCTTGCGAGAGCAGTGAAATCGGTCGTGTGCTAGGATTGTCCCCTCAAAGCATGGTAAAGATCACCTGGGAGCTTTAAAAAAAAATCTCTGTGAACCTGGCGACACTCCAGAATCAATTAAATCTGAGCCCGTGGGGAGGAGAAGCAGGCCATCAGTGGTTTGTGAGCAACCTGAACTGGCTACTGTAATCATCAACACTCGGTGTTAAAGGAACAAACCCTTCCTTAATCTCAGGTCCCCACAATGTCTTGCCCCCCCTTTTTTTTTCCATCAGTCGTGGGGCTTGAACTCAGGGCCTGGGCGCTGTCCCTGAGCTCATTTTGCTCCAGGCTAGAGTTCTACCACTTTGAGCCACAGCACTCCTTCTGGTATTTTGAGTGGTTAATTGGAGATTATAGAGTCTTACTGGGACTTTTCTGCCTGAGCAGCCTGGCTTTAAACAGTGATCCTTAGATCTCAGCTATGCCAGGCTGTCTAGGCTCCTTTTAAAGTTTTGTTGTTGTTGTTTCCTGCGGGGCTCTGATAGTTCAGACTGGTAACTGGAGCCACTCAGGAGGCTGAGATCTGAGGATTATGGTTTGAAGCCAGCACAGGCAGAAATGTCTGAGAGACTCTTCAGTGGTAGAATGCTAACTGACCTCTTCAGCCTTCTGAGTAGGTAGGATTACAGGTGTTAGCCACCAGTGCTAGACTCAAAGCAGGATTTTTCTTCTTCTTCTTTTTTTTTTGGTCAGTACTGGGGCCCGAACTCTGGGCCTGGGCACTGTCCCTCAGCTCTTCAGGCTAGGATTCTACCACTTTGAGCCATAGGGCCACTTGCGGCTTTTTCTGCTTATGTAGTGTTGAGGAATCGAACCCAGGGCCTCATGCATGCAAGGCAAGCACTCTACCACTGAGCCACCTTCCCAACACCTCAAAGCAGGATTTCTTGATCCCAGGAGTCTGAGGCCAGATTGAGTCACAGAGTGAGATCCTGTCTCAAAAAAAAAAAGCGCTATTTTGGATAATAAATAATATGTTCAACTTTCACTCTGTCCAAAGGTTATATTAAGCATAGAGTAATGATATATTTGTCTCCTATCTATACTCTTTTAATTCTAGTCTAGTCTAAGATATACATGACTGCCTACTCAACACCTCCACTTGGATGTCTACCGGACACTTGAAATCTAATTCTACTTCCTGCACAACACACCAAAACCTTGGCGGCACTCCATACTACCACTGCCGTCCACACGGCTGCTCAAGCCACAAGGTGTGAAATCATCTGTAATTCTCTATACTTTCCACAGAAACCATAATCCTGGGGCTGGGAAGGTGGCTTAGTGGTAGAGTGCTTGCCTTGCATGCATGAGGACCTAGGTTTGATTCCTTAGCACCACATAAACAGAAAAAGCCAGAAGTGTTGCTGTGGCTCAAGTGGTAGGGTGCTAGCCATGAGCTAAAGAGCGGAGGGACAGTGCTCAGGCCCAGAGTTCAGGCCCCATGACAGACCGACAGACAGACAGACAGAAACCATGATCCCATTTCTTACCTCCTCCACTCCTCCCCCACTATTCTTTTTTTTTTTTTT
>NW_012267393.1:1076915-1078892 GCF_000151885.1 Dipodomys ordii
GCTCAAGTGGTAGAGCGCTCGCCTTGAGCTGAAGAGCTGAGGGACAGCGCCCAGGCCCAGAGTTCAAGCCCCACGACCGACAAAAAAAACAACAACAACTGAATTTTAGTCAATGTAAAGTTATCCCCTTCTCTCTCGGGGGTGGTAACGTGTTGGCATCAGCAGGGCCTCTCAAATCCTCTTTGTGTTTTCTCTCATCTCCTGAGCCTTTTGAGGTTTCATTTAATCCCTACAGGTTGACACTGTAATAATGATGACTATGATTAGAATGGGATTAAGATAGTAATTACGAGAGTGTTAAGACAGCGCTAATAGAAATCAGTAGTTATTTAGAACCTGCTGAGACACTGGCAGTGTGCTGTGTTACATGTGGTATTGCTAAAAAGCAAGTTTGTGTCTCTGTTACATCCTTTGGCATTTACTTACAGTCATTATTATTGGTTTATTGTGTTGCTCCTGGGATTCGAAGTCAGGGCTTGGGCGCTGTCCCTGAGCTTTTCTGCTCAAGGCTAATGCTCTACCATAAGAGCCATAGCTTCACTTCCAGCATTTTTTGATAGTCAATTAGAGGTAAGGAGTTTCCATAGACTTTCCTGCCTGAGCTGGCTTTGAACCATGATCCTCAGATCTCAGCCTCCTGAGTAGCTAGGATGACAGGTGTGAGCCACCAGGTCATATGTGTAATAATAATGCCCAGTTTCTGAGTCCTGTTTGTATTCAAATAATCCCTTGCTTCCCAGAAGACAAGTTGCACTGAAAAGATACCTTGTACTGGAGCTCCTTTGCCAGCAGCAGCCCTGGTCTCACAGTCTGCCAATCAGATGTGCTTATCTGGGATTCTCAACCTGAAACTAATGACACAAAGCCACACAGACAGTGGAGGCTTTTTTCTGGTGTCAGTGGCAGCAGCATCAGGTTGGCAAGACACAGTGAGGTCTGCGGTGCCAACTCTTAGATCCAGTGTTGAACACCAGGAGTGACACCTGTACAAGCGGCAGTGTTTGTGTTCAGTGGCAGCCGAGGGAGCGTCCCAGCAGACTGGCTCTCTGCTTCCATTGTCCCATTGTCTGCAACACTGCTCTTCATTCCTGCCAATTCTCTAGTTAACCTGGGAGCCAGCCGTGAAACACTGTTAGAAGAAATTAACAGAGGGGGCAGCTAGGGGCTCACACCTGTAATCCCAGCTACTCAGGAGGCTGAGATCTGAGGATCACAGTTTGAAGCCCGCCCAGGCAGGAAAGTGCTTGAGACTCTTGCCTCCAAGGAACCAGCAAAAAGCTGGAAGGGGAGCTGTGGCTTCAGGTGGTGGGAGAGCTCTAGCCTTGAGCTAAAGAGGTCAAGGGCAGCGCCCAGACCAAGTTCAAGCTCTAGGACTGGCACAAGAAAAAAAAAAAAAGATAAAAATAAAAAAGAAATTAACGGGAAGAAAAAAGAAATTGTGGGGAATAAATCCTCATGGAAACATGTGGTGGCGAGCTGGGAATTGTTCACTAGGACCAGGAGAACCCAGAGAACACTGAGGAAGTAGATTTTCCCAGCCATGTCTAGCAGTAACAAAAGAGCTCATTTTATCAGTTTTTTTGGTGTGTGTGTGTGTGTGTGTGTGTGTGTGTGTGTGTGTTTGACAGACCTGGGATTTGAACTCAGGGCACTGTCCCTGAGCTTCTTTTGCTCAAGGCTAGCACTCTACCACTTGAGCCACAGCACCAGTTCCAGCTTTTTCTGTTTATGTGATAGTAAGGAATCAAACTCGAACCCAGGACTTCATGCATGCTAGGCAAGCACTCTACCAATAAGCCACATTCCCAGCCTCTAATTCCATCAGTTTTTTTTTTTTTTTTTTGGTCCGGTTGTGGGGCCTGAACTCTGTGCCTGAGCACTGTCCCTCAGCCCTTCAGCTCAAGGCTAGTGCACTACCACTTGAGCCACAGCGCCACTTCCGGCTTTTTTCTTTTTGCTTATGTGGTGCTGAGGAAT
>NW_012267393.1:1080317-1081493 GCF_000151885.1 Dipodomys ordii
CACTTCCGGTTTTCTGGTGGTTTATTGGAGATAGGAGTCTCACGGTCTCTCCTGCCGGGCTGGCTTTGAACCGCGATCCTCAGATCTCAGCCTCCGGAGTAGCTAGGATTACAGGCGTGAGCCACCAGCGCCTGACTAGTTATTCTTATACTACAGCTTTTCCTACATCTTTGCAAAAAGAACAAGGAAGTCTCTCATGCCTGGTCCATTTCCTTTTAAAACTATCTCTTTCTCTCTCTCTTTCCTTCTTTTCTTCCTTCCTCCTTTTCTTTCTTTCTTTCTACCTTTCCTTTCTTTTTCTTTCTTTCCTTCCTTCTCTTCCTTTCTTTCCTTTTCTTCTTTCTTTTGTTTTATTTTGTTTTTTGGGTCCAGTCGTGGGGCCTGAACTCTGGGCCTGGGCGCTGTCCCTCAGCTTTTCAGCTCAAGGCTAGCGCTCTACCACTTGAGCCACAGCGCCACTTCCGGCTTTTTTCTTTTTGCTTAGGTGGTGCTGAGGAATCGAACCCAGGGCCTCAGGCATGCAAAGCAAGCCTGCTCTACCACTGAGCCATCTTCCCAGACCATCCTTTTCTTTCTTTCTCTCTCCTTCCCTCTTTCTTTCCTCCCTCCCTCCCTCTCCTTCCTTCCTTCTTTCCTTTCTTCCTTTCTTTTCATACTATTATTGCAGTTTATGTATCAGATGCCCAAGAGGGCTCATGTGCACCTGCCTAGCACCTCTGCAGCTGAATTCAGAGGACACAGGTCACTTAGGTTGTGCCTTTGAAGGGCATATTTTGTCCCTGGCCCCTATCTCCCTTTCCCTTTTCCCATGCTTCCCGGCTAAAGTGAACAGCTCAGCTCCACCACGCTCTCCCAGCCCTGATGCTCTGCTTCATCTCAGGCCTGGAGACAGGTGACCATGAATTTCATCTCTTAACACCACGGGCCAAAAGAACTCTCTTCTTAAGCCGGGCGCTGGTGGCTCACGCCTGTAATCCTAGCTACTCAGGAGGCTGAGATCTGAGGATCTCGGTTCAAAGCCAGCCCGGGCAGGAAAGACCGTGAGACTCCTATCTCTAATAAACCACTAGAAAACCGGAGGTGGCGCTGTAGCTCAAGTGGTAGAGCGCTCGCCTTGAGCTGAAGAGCTGAGGGACAGCGCCCAGGCCCAGAGTTCAAGTCCCACGACTGACAAAA
>NW_012267393.1:1081543-1286465 GCF_000151885.1 Dipodomys ordii
AAAAAAAAAAAAAAGAACTCTCTTCTTGTTATTGCTGTTCATTTCTCAAGTATTTTGTCACAGCAATGCAAGTCTGACTAACCCACCGGATTTAGACTTTAAGCCTTCCACTACACATATGGTTTGGTACCAGACAGTGCGTCAAGGTAAGCCTATGCTGGGTCTAGATTCTGTCTAGGCTGTGAATCTGGCTGGGTTGGGGACAAAAGTCAGATTCAGGATTCGGATTGGCCTGACCAGTAATGGAGGACACAACAGCCCCTAAACAGTCTATTACCCAGATGTCCCATGCCCTTTCTAGTAGTACCCCTTTATCCTCAGCTTCACTTTCCACAGTTTAATTACTCACACTCAACTTGAGACCAAAAATATTAAGTGGGGATCAGGTGCCAGTGGCCCACACCTGCAATCCTAGGTACTCAGGGGGCTGAGATATGAGGAGCATGGTTCAAAGCCAGCCCGGGCAAAAAAAGTCCGTGAGACTCATATATCAAGTTAACTACCAAAAAGCCAGAAGTGGAGCTGTGGCTCAAGTGGCAGAGCACCAGCCTTGAGTAAATAAGCTAAGGGACAGTGCCAAAGGCCTTAGTTCAAACTCCAAGAGTACACACAAAAAATTAAGTGGAGGGCTGGGAAGGTGGCTCAGTGGTAGAGCGCTTGCCTTGCATGCCTGAGGCCCTCGGTTCGAGTCCTCAGCGCCACATAAGCAAAAAGAAAAAAGCCGGAAGTGGCGCTGTGGCTCAAGTGGTAGAGCGCTAGCATTGAGCTGAAGAGCTGAGGGACAGCGCCCAGGCCCAGAGTTCAGGTCCCACGACCGGACCCCCCCCAAAAAAAATTAAGTGGAACAACCTACACTAAGCAAAAAGAAAGAAATGTAATCATCACCTGATGTGGAAGAAATAATATGTATTGTCAAAACTCAGAATTCACACACTTTATAGACCATGATAATGACACCATTTGAAGAAATGTGTTTGTGATTTGAATCACCATTCCACAATACTGTAAAATATGTGAAATTTATGTAATCACCTAATTTCAATTTTTTAAAAAAAGTGAGAGAAGGGATGGGTTAGGAGCGATGGGTGGCAATGTTGTCAGACACCTTGTACTCATATACTGTTTTTCTTTGTACCACTACTTAAAGATAATAATAAAAAATGTAAAAAAAAATTAAGTGGAAAATTCCAGAAGTAAACAGTGCCTATGTTTAAAAATAGAATTTATTGGGCTGGGAAGGTGGCTCAGTGGTAGAGCGCTTGCCTTGCATGCCTGAGGCTCTGGGTTCAATTCCTCAGCACCACATAAGCAAAATGAAAAAAGCCGGAAGTGGCACTGTGGCTCAAGAGCTGAGGGACAGCACCTAGGCCCAGAGTTCAGGCCCCACGATCAGACCCCCCCCCAAAAAAATATATATATATATAATTTATTCTGGGCACCGGTGGCTCATGCCTATAATCCTAGCTACTCAGGAGGCTGAGATGTGTGGATTGTGGTTTAAAGCCAGCCCAGGCAGGAAAGTCTGTGAGACTTTTACCTCCAATGAACCAACAGAAAACTGGAAGTGGTGCTGTGGCTGAAGTGGTAGAGCGCTTGCCTTGAGCTGAAGAGCTGAGGGACAGCGCCCAGGCCCAGAGTTCAAGCCCCATGACTGACAATTAAAAAAAAGATAGTAAACTGAAGTTCATCCTCTAACATAAGCCTTATTATTTAGCACGCTATCTTTTTTCTTTCTAATTTACTTTATTGTTGTTTTAGAGATGATATACAGCGGGGTTACCTTTACATACGTCAGGTAATAAGTTCATTTCCTTTCGCATCGTGTCATTTGTTCCCTCATTCTTTCCCATTCCCTTCCTCCCATCTCCACCCACGAGTTGCACAGTTCACTTTCATCGACGTCCAGTTACTGTGCTATCTTTTCATATTTTCAAAGCTATTTAGAAAAATGAGATCACCATTTGTAGGTTCATGATTAGGTTTTTCCTTCGCAATAAACCATGGGCATCTATGTCATTCTGTGCAACTAACTATAATCATATTCCCCTGTGTGGAGGAACTGTAATCTATTTAGCCAAATTCTCATTTAGGGTCTGGTTTGTTTCCAGTTTTTCAGTAATATAAACAATGCTGAGATAAACATCTGGCTGCTAGATAATTACATGGGCTGATTTTTTAATAGATAGTTTAAATGTTATCCACAAGGGGGAAGCAAATGACTGTGCTAAGAATTAAGGGGTGGGGGAAAAGCACTGGGGACATGGTGCTAGAACTGGCCTCACAAGCAAGAGGCCTGACTTCTACACACAGTGTGGGTTCATACGGGTGAGAGGGTTGTTTAGAAAGTGGGTTCAGGAGCAGGGTGCTGGTAGCTCACACATATAATCCTAGCTACTCAGGAGACTAAGATCTGAGGATCCTGGTTGGAAGCCAGCCCTGCCAGGAGAGCCTATGAGATTCTTGTCTCCACTTAACCAACCAGAAAACTGGAAGTGCAATCACCAGAAAACCGGAAGTGACGTAGCTCAAAGTGGTAGTGTGCTAGCCTTGACCAGAAGCCTCAGGGACAGCACCTAGGCCCTGAGTTAGAGCCCCACAACCAACGAAAAAGGAGGAGGAGGAAGAGAAGGAGAAAAAGAAGAAAGAAGAGGAAGAAGAAGGGAGAAGCAGAAGAGGAACAGGAGGAAGAAGAGGAAGAGGAGGAATAGGAGGAGGAGGAGGAGGAGGTGGTAGTGGTGGTGGGTTCAGGTACCCAAGCCTGCCCTAGCCTACAGGAGGGCATAGGCTCTTACCCACTAGGAGGTGCCAAGATGAAATGCGAACTCTCCTCATGTCCTATGACTGGTCTCTTATCATCACAGACCCTGTGTAAGCTCCCAGCAGTACATTTCCCAGCATTCAGTTCAGCTCTAGGCCCTGTGTTGGGAATGCTAGGAGACACACTGAAGTAAACGAGAGGACCTGTGCCCTTCCCAGATGATCAAGCTTTTACACAGATAGATGAATGACCAACACCCTAACAAAGGAGAGGAGATGGCTGGGAATGTTGGCTTAGTGGTAGAGGGCTTGCCTAGCATGCACGAAGCCCTGAGTTTGATTCCTCAGTACCACATGCCACAGAAGTGGTGCTATGGCTCGAGTGGCAGCACAATAGCCTGGAACAAAAAGAAGCTCAGGGACAGTGTCCAGACCTTGAGTTCAAGCCCAAGGATTGGCAATCAATCAATCAATGTAGGGAGGTCCAGAGGGGCAGGAAATTCACTTTGTCAGAGAGGCTGGGCGTGGCTTTTGGAGGGAAGTAGGGTAACCAGACCTGGGGTGTATTTAGTATTTACCTGGTGGAAGTAAACAGTAAAAAAGCCCTTTACATGCATGTCTCATTATAGCCTTTCATGGACTTGGAAAGTTGTGTACCATTTTTTTCTTTTGTTTGTTTGTGCTGGTCCTGGAGCTTGAACTCAGGCCTTGGGTGCTGTCTCTGAGCTTTGATGAACAAGACTAGCAGCACTCTACCACTTGACTTTCAGCCTTTTGGTGGTTCATTGGGGATAAGAGTCTCACAGACTTTCCTGACTGGGCTGATTTTGAACTGAGATCTCAGTCTCCTGCATAGTTAGGATTACAGGCCTGAGCCACCAGCGCCTGGCTCCTGGGAGTTTTTACAGAGGATAAAAAGCTGATGGTCAGGGGCTGGGAAGGTGGCTCAGGGGTAGAGCGCTTGCCTTGCATGCATGAGGCTCTGGGTTCCATTCCTCAGCATCACATAAACAGAAAAAGCCAGAAGTGACGCTGTGGCTCAAAGTGGTGGAGTACTAGCTTGAGCTGAAGAGCTGAGGGAGAGCGCCCAGGCCCAGAGTTCAGGCCCTACAACCAATCAAAAATAAGCTGATGGTCAGAGTGGTTTCAAAGATGATTTACCTAAGACAACACACTAGAAAACCACATTATTAATGTGGATTTGCTAGGCCCACAAAGGGTTGGGAGACTTTCAAAGATAGGGCTAAGAAAAGACTTCTCAGGAAGGAAAACAGGAAAAATAGTCCAGGAAGCCAGAAATACGGGCATCCTGGGAAATGGCAAGGGGTCAGTTGGAGGAGCTGAAGAGACAATGACCAGAGGGAGAAGACTTGAGGCAGCCTGGCGAAGGCTGCGCCCAGCCAGCCATAGAGATCCTACTTTATTTTGTTTACAAGACAGAAGCAGCCAAAGCAAATGACATCATGGGTACTTTACAAGGATTAATTTCATGCATTGTGTAAGGGAACAAGGACACTGGTTAGGGGGTTATTAAACTAATCCAAGCCAAAGATAACAAGGGAAGGAATGAAAACTGAAAGACATTACTGAGATAAAATCCACAAGCTCTGACACCTCATTAGATGGTGGAGAAGGGAGAGGACACAGCTGGGATTATGCCTCTATGTTTGGGCAACTGCAAGAATGTTAGCTGGATCAGGAGAGGGACTGGGTAACAGGGAAGCAAATTCACTTGTGTGTGTGTGTGTGTTTATCAGTCCTAGAGCTTAAACTCAAGGCCTAGGGGGCTGTCCCTGGGCTTTTATGCTCAAGATTAGTGCTCTGCTACTTCCAGCTTTTTAGGGGTGGTTAATTGAAGGTAAGACTCTCATGGACTTTCCTGCCCAGACTGGCTTTGAACCTTGATCCTCAGCCTCCTGAGTAGGTAGGATTACAGGCGTGAGCCACCAAAGCTTGGCATGAATTCACTTTTCTCACCTGAGGTGGAGGAAGCCAAGGATATGTGGGCGAAGATGCTCAGAGTTAAAAATAGGAAGTTGGTGCTTTAGACCTGGAACCTGAGAATCAGGAGAAATGACCCAGGGCGAAGAGTCACTTGTTGTTTATCAGAAGGGTGTTGAGAGCTGAGATGTAGCTCAGTGGCAAAGCGCTTGCCTAGCAAGTGCAACATCCTGGGTTCGATCCCCAGTACCGAAAGAAAAAAAAAAGAACAAAAAAGAAAAAAAGGAAAAAATACAGTTAAACAAACAAACAAACAGAAGGATGTTGGGAGTCCTCTAACCTGCCTTTCATTCTACTGTCAAGAAACAAAGTCCGATGTGCACAAGAAAGCATATGAAAGATGGGTGAGGGGAGGAGCAGGTAAATAAACCATAAACCAGCCACCTGCAGTGCTTACAAACCAGGTAGATTAAAGGAACTCACATGGTCAGACCTCCAAAAAAGAACTGGGTAAAAAAAGCAGATTGCAACCAATTATCATATATAATAATACTTATAGAAAAAATAGGAGAAAAGCCAAGTATAATATGTATGTCTTAAGTGATATATGTAGACATAGAGAAAAGTCTAGAAAGATTAAACATGCTGTGCTAAACACAGGGTTAACTGTGCTAAAGGCGAGGACTTGTGACAAAAATAGAGAGTAGAGGGGCTGGGAAGGTGGCTCAGTGGTAGAGCGCTTGCCTTGCATGCATGAGATGAGGCCCTGGTTTTGATTCTTCAGCACCACATAAACAGAAAAAGCTGGAAGTGGTGTTGTGGCTCAAGTGGTAGAGCGCTAGCCTTGAGTTGAAGAGCTCAGGGATAGTGCCCAGGCCCAGAATTCAAGCCCCACGACCAACAAAAAAATAAAATATAATATAATAAAATGAAATAGAATGGGCTAAATGAGATTTTAGCTGTATTTCCCATAGTTTCTTTTTTTTGGGGGGGGGGTCTGGTCGTGGGGCCTGAACTCTGGGCCTGGGCGCTGTCCCTCAACTCTTCAGCTCAAGGCTAGCACTCTACCACTTGAGCCACAGCACCACTTCCGGCTTTTTGATAGTCATTTGGAGATAAGAATCTTACAAGAGCCAATCCTAGCTACTCAGGAGGCTGAGATCTGAGGACTGGAGTTCAAAGGCAGCCCGCCCAGGCAGGAAAGGCCACGAGACTCTTATCTCCAGTTAATTATTATAAAGCTGGAAATGGTGCTGTGGCTAACGTAGTAGACAATTGAGAAAAAGACTCTCGGGAACAGTACCCAAGGCTGAATTCAAGCCCCAGAAGTGGCACAAAAAAACAAAACAAAACAAAAAAGTCTCACAGACTTTCTTACTCCCAGCTGGCTTCAAACCTCAATCCTCAGATCTCAGCCTTCTGAGTAGCTAGGATTATAGGCATGAGCCATCTGGCTCTCTCTCTCTCTCTCTCTCTCTGTCTGTCTCTTTAAGATAGATTCAATGAAAGAAAGAATGGAAGAGATAGAGACATAGCCCTAGATTCTGGGTTAGGGAATCTGGGAATTCCAGGAGAAGTTTCTAGAACATAAGGCAGGGGGAGGAGACTAGGGTGGCATTCAACAATCCTGCAGAGACAGCAGCAGCAGCAGGATGAGTCCTGTGAGCTCTGCTTGCTGTCAACACCTTTCCATTACAGCCACGAGCTCCCGTGTCCTTGAAAAGTCCCATGTCCTAAGTCCCACCAGTCGCCTTGGAACGGGACGGTGTTTGTTCTGTTCTTTCCTGAGTTGTAAATACCCTAAGACTTTGCATTCAGATCTTGTGTTTGGACATGCCCTTTGCTTCCCAGAAACTCTGCAGTGGTTTCTCGGTGTTTTCATCCCACTCCTGCAGGCTGCCCAGAATACTCACGTCCTTCCATCCATGTCAGCAAACACCACCTCTTTTGCTCTCTTTCTCTTTTTTTCCCCTCTCACCTCCTCCTTTCTCTCTCTTTCTCTTTCTACTTTTCTCTTTCCCTCCCTCTCTTGACAGGGTCTTACTATGTAGCCTAAGCTGGTCTCCCACTCTTGGTCTTCCTGCCTTAGCCTCTTGAGTCTTAGGATTATAAACATGTACCACTACACCTGGCTCTAGGCCACATGTGTGTGTGTGTGTGTGTGTGTGTGTGTGTGTGTGTGTGTGACTACCACTCTACCACTTTGAGCTACAGCTCCACTACTGGTTTTCTGGTGGTTGATTGGAGTTAAGAGTCTCATGGACTTTCCTGCCTGGGCTGGCTTTGAACTGTGATCCTCAGATCTCAGAGTAGCTAGGATTACAGTTGTGAGTCACCAGTGCCCAACTGCTTCTAGCTCTTTGGTGCTTAATTGGAATGAGAATCCCATGGACTTTTCTATCTCAGCTGGCTTGGAACTTTGATCCTCAGAGCTCAGCCTCCTGAGTGGCTAGGGTTACAGAGGAGAGGCACTAGCAGCCACCTCCATAGTGACCTTTTCTGGAATTTCTCAAGGGATGCCCAGCATATATGTAGCTAACACTGAGCGGGCACACACAGGTGCCAGCTCCTGTGCTTGCTTGCTTGCTTGTTTATTTATAATTTTTATTTTTTTTTGCCAATCCTATGGTCTGAACTCAGGGCCTGGGCACTGTCCCCGAGCTTCTTTGGCTCAAGGCTCAAGGCTAGCACTCTACTACTTGAGCCACAGCTCCACTTCTGGCTTTTTCTGTGTATGTGGTACTGAGGAATCGAACCCAAGGCTTCATGCCTTACTAGGCAAGCACTCTACCACTCAGCCACATTCCCAGCCCCCCTGTACTTATTATAGATAGCAGCTAAGTAATTTCTCAGCAACCTCAGGTCAAGATCATCATAACTGTCTTTTCATAGCTGAGCTTGGTGTGGCTGACTGATGTCAGGTCACACAAACTCGTCAATGGCGGATGGATGACTGTGTGTGGGAATCTGTCCCCAGTCATTGGCTGTGGGGTGAAGGAAGTGATGGACTAAACTAGGAAATGACTTCTCAAATTTTACCAAGTACCTTTTGCCACCATTATTTCATTTGATTTCATTAGGGCTCTAATGACAGGGGCCATTAGGGAAAATAATGAGAGATGAGTCAATCTAATTGAATGCCTGTAATGCAGACTTGAGCTGCGTGGCAAAGAATGAGAGTGGGCAGAATGCATGCTCTGTGTGACCCCCACTTTAGTCCAGTCCTTTAAGGATCATGGGTTCCTGGCAGCCAGTACTCCCAGTCTGGGAAATTCTTGGCCAGGCAACCCCCTAGCTCTCCCAAATTTGCCCAACCCAGCAGATAAAGCGAAGTGGAAAGCCAGCCAGGTTCCTGGGGTTAATGAACAGGTTGTTTATAGCCAGCAACAGTCACGGGGGCAGAGACAGCAGACCAGAAGGTCACACTGCTGATTTCTTGTAAGCATTCCCCCAGCAAGGCTTCTGGGCTCAGAGAACAAACTGTGGGCCTACTCCGGGGGTAAAAAATATGCCAAAGGCCCTGCTTCTCTTCTTTACCTGCTTCTCCCTGTGGCTCTCTTCCTTCCCCTTCTCTGCTCTCCTGTCACTTCTGTAGTGGATGAGACATACTGTCCCACAGACACACCCCATAACTCTGGACAAGCAGTTTATGGCTCTGAGCCTCAGTGTCCTCCTTTGTAAAAGGTCAGTGACAACGGGCCCTCTCTGAAGGTTATATTCAGAAAAATCTAGCACTGCTGGGCACTGGTGGCTCACACCTGTCATCCCAGCTACTTAGGAGGCTGAGATCTAAGGATCCTGGTTCAAAGCCAGCCCAGGCAGGAAAGTCCATGAGACTCTTATCTCCAATCAATCCCCCAAGAAAGTCTGTGAGACTCTTATCTCCAATGAACCACCAGAAAGCCAGAAGTGGCGCTGTGGCTCAAGTGGTAGAGCACTGGTCTTGATGTGAAGAGCTGAGGAACAGTGCCCAGGCCCAGAGTTCAAGCCCCACAACCGACAAAAGGCAAAAGAAAAAAATGTCTAGCACTGCATTTGGAAGATGCAGTGGACATTTGAAACATGTTCATCATCTCTTTTTGCATCCACACTTTTCTCTTTCCACCTTGCTGTTCCAACCCTGCCCCATTTCTACTTTAGCCCAGCCACTTCTGCCCACCTGCCTGTGTTTCCTCTGCCTGGCCGGCTGAAGGAGCCCAGCTGCTCAATCCTGAGGATAGCGGGGCACTGGGGTCAAGCTGGCTAGACACTCCTCCACAACGCCACCCTCTAGGCCTCTATGCTTTCAATAAACAGCACCCGGGATCTGGGGGGATGAAGGGACGGCTAATTTAACGTGTGGTTTACTTTGACCCACAATCTGGTTCTTCAATGTCTTCATGGTCAGAGAGAATTGGGTAAATGGCTACTGACTTTAGGCAAGTACTTGCTCTCTCTGGACTTCTGTGAAGGGTGGGATAAAGTGAAGGGCTCTGGAGCAGGCACATGGGCCTTGGACCAGACCACGTGATAGACAATGAGATGGAAGCCTGGATTACTTCATTCCTTCCCTCCTTCCCTCCCTCTCTCCCTCCCTCCCTCCCTCCCTCCCCCTTCCTTCCTTCCTTCCATATTTCCTTCCTTCCTTCTTTCCTTCCTTCCTTCCTTCCTTCCTTCCTTCCTTCCTTCCTTATCTTTGTTCTTTCTTCTCTCACTCTTTCTCCTCTCTCTTTCTCTCTTCTTTCTTTTTATATTTTTTGCGGGCAATATTGGGGTTCGAACTCAAGTCGCCCCAGTGCCAATCCTTTTGGCTCTAGTTATTTTTCAGATAGGGAGAGCAGGTTCCACCATGCCCGACTTGTTCTTAGAGATAGGGTATTGCTAATTTTTTTTTGGCAGGGCTAACCTTACCTCCCAAATCACTGGGATTACAGGGATGAGCCACTCTGCCTGACCCTGAAACAGCATATTATGACAAGCTCTTCTATGTCAGTGACCCAGATCTGAGGCTTGACTTTCCAGTAGCAAGGAACTAGATCAGTCTCTAAGGTCCCTTCTGGTTGGCAGGCTGTATGAGGCCATCAAATCCTGAGAAGTAGAACAAAGCCAATTTTTGCTTTTGTTTTTTTGCCGGTCGCAGGGCCTGAACTCAGGGCCTGAATGCTGTCCCTTAGCTCTTCAGCTCAAGGCTAGTGCTCTACCACTTGAGCCACAGTGCCACTTCCAGCTTTTTCTGCTTAGGAATCAAACCCAGGGTCTCACGCATATAAGGCAAGCATTCTACCACTGAGCCACTTCCCAGCCCACAAAGCCCACAATGCTTCTAAGAATTTTAGCAGACCAATGTGAGGGTTCAGTGTTATTTTTCCCCTTAAATAATGATGACCAGACTTTTCTTGGGCATTCCACAAAACGTTTTCTCATGAAGAGAAGAGAAAGCTCTCCAAACCATATCCCTCCTCTATAGGGTGGTGTGGAAGAGGATGCTCCCTAAATAAAGCACTAGTGGCTCATGCCAGTCATTCCAACTACTTAGGAGGCTGAGAGCTGAAGATCACAGCTCGAAGCTGGCCTGGGCAGGAAAGTCTGTGCGACTCGTATCTCAAGTAGTAGAATGCCAGCTTTGAGTAAAAAAGCTAAGGAACAGCACCCTGGCCTTGGGTAGAAGCCCCATTATTGGTATACGTACAAAAAAGAAACTCCCAAATTAGGTCCTTCATTTTTCTCCTTCAGTTACTCATTACTCAACAAGTACTTTTTTTTCCTTGTTTGGTATTGCTTTTTTGTTGTTGCTTACTTTTTCTTCTTCTTTTTTTTTTTTCTTTTTGTCAGTCGTGGGGTTTGAACTCTGGGCCTGGGCACTGTCCTTGCTCTCTACAGCTCTACCGCTTGAGCCACAGCGCCACTTCTAGTGGTTTATTGGAGATAAGAGTCTCACAGACTTTCTTGCCCGGGCTGGCTTTGAACCGTGATCCTCAAATCTCAGCCTCTTGAATAGCTAGGATTACAGGTGTGAGCCACTGGTGCCCAGCACTTCATATTTTGGTTTGACACAGGGTCTCTATTCAGCCAGGCTGGTTTAGAGCTCTCAGGCCTCCTTCCTCAACCACCAAAATGCCAAAACTACAGATATAATCTGAATTAAGCTGTTCTATTTCATTGAAAATTCAAAATAACCATCGGAGAGGAATACCAGCCATGTAGGAGACTACATGATATACCAAGAGCTCACCTTTAGTTTCTTTCTTTTTTTTTTTTTTTGGGTCCGGTCATGGGGCCTGAACTCTGAGTCTGGGCGCTGTCCCTCAGCTCTTCAGCTCAAGGGTAGCACTCTACCACTTGAGCCACAGTACCACTTCCAGCTTTTTACTTTTTGCTTATGTGGTGCTGAGGAATTGAACCCAGGGCCTCAGGCATGCAAGGCAAGCGCTCTACCACTGAGCCACCTTCCCAGCCCCCCACCTTTAGTTTCTAACCCACCCTGGACTGTGCAAGCTCAGGAGTACCCTGGGTCAGCTCATGAGAAACTGTGCCCTGTGGATGGACAGGCATGGACAAAGTTTTAGAATTCTGGTTTCTTGGTTTCATAGCTTGGGGCAATCTAGGTTAGTAAGAAGAAAGGACTTGTCTAGGGAACATATTGAGCTAGAGTGAGGACACTAGACTCTGTCCAGAACTTTCTCAAGTATGCCATGAGCCCTCTGAGTTAGGGAAGGAGTAGGAAGGAAGTGGGCTCGACCTGACCACATGTCAGCTGTCACTTCCCTTGGGTCCACACTGTGTTGTATATTGGTTGGTAAACCCAGGAAGTTGGCTCTGGTTTACTTGCCACTAAGTGACCATTTGTGAAGGTTGCCAGTTGCCATGGCAACACTATGGTCTCCTTGCTGAACCAGAACCTAGACAGGATGAAGGGTACATACAAGGAGGATGGCAGAGACCACTAAGAATGGGGAGAGGGAACATGTATTGGGTTAACAAAATATAAATACTTTAAAGTTCTGAGACTGACACTCTCATATGTGGACTGCAAAGGGTGCTTGTAGAACTAGCCTCTGATTAAAACTTTAGACACTGAGTTGCTAAAGAGCCTTTCTTGACAGACTTTTACACACATGGTGACACTTTGCAGCTAGAGGAATTAAGCACCTCTGTGTGAGTCAACTGGAAGAGGACTCCTCAGAAGCTTACGTCTGGTTTTCTCTGGACTCTGTCCCATGCACCCTGTCCTTTTGCAGAGTCTGTAACTTTTTATTGCCCAAAGTCGTGTTAGAAAGATTCTGTGCTATGTTCTGTGAGTCCTCAGGACAAATCGCTGAAGTTAAAGGGGGTCTTTGGGGATTCCCAATAGGAGATAAGATTCACTTTCACAGAGTCAGCCCTAACTCTGCATCAATCCCTTATAAATACACAGCTGAAACCAGCCCTTCCCAATAAACATATGAGTCACACATGTAATTTAAATTCTTCTAGGAGCCCCATTTAAAAAAGTGAAAATAGGAGTGTGTGTGTGTGTGTGTGTGTGTGTATGTGTGTCACAAAGCCTCGTGCATGCTAGGCTGCTGTGCCATTACTACGCTACAACTCCCCTTTTCATTTTGAGACAAGAGCATAGTGAGTTTCCCAGGCTAGCCTGGAATTTGTAATCCTCCTACCTCAGCCTCCTGAGTATCAGGATTCCGTACATACATATTACACCAGGCAGGAGAAATTAAATTTAGTCATTTATTTTCTTTAATTCAACATATTAAAAATATCATCTTTTGAACATGTAGTTAATAATAAAAATTAAAACAGGCACTGGTGGCTCACACCTGTAATCCTAGCTAGCTACTCAGGAGGCTAAGACCTGAGGATCTCGGTTCAAAGCAAGCCTGGGCAGGATAGTCTGTGAGACTCTAATTTCCAATCAACCACTAGAAAACCGGAAGTGGTGCTGTGGCTCAAGCGGTAGAGTGCTAGCCTTGAACCGAAGAGCTGAGGGACAACACCCAGGCCCAGAGTTCAAGCCCCACAACCGACAAAATATTTTTTAAAAAGTAACTAAGACATTTATAATTTTTTTGTCATACTGACTCTTCAAAAACTATTGTGCATTTTACACATTCGCACATTATCACCTTGGCTTAGCCATACTGCAAAGGGCCCAGCAGGCCCACATGGCATACAGGCTGCCATGCTGGGTGGTATAAGCTGAGAGTTTACTAGCAAGTGATCTGAAGACCACATGTCTGAGTCAGAATCCTGGTTCTGCCTCTTACCAACTGTATAACCTCATGCCACATTATCTAACTTCTCTATGTGTTTGCTTTCTTCTGTGAAATAGGTCTAATACTGTTAACCATTTCATAAGGAGGTCAAAGGAGTTTTTCAAAAAGTTCACCAAGTACCAGGTGCTGGGTAGCTCACACCTGTAATCCTAGGTATTCAGGAGGCTGGGATCTGAGGCTCACGGTTCAAAGCCAACTTGGACAAGAAAGTCTATGAGACTCTTGTCTCCAATTGTAACTACCAGAAAGCCAGAAGTGGTGCTGTGGCTCAAGCGGCAGAGCGCTAGTCTCGAGTCAAAGAGCTCAAGGATAGCACCCAAGCCCTGAGTTCAAATCCCAGTAACAGCACCAAAAAAAAAAAAAACCCCAACAGTTCAAAAAATCAAAGTCAGCTCTTGGGATGTATAAGCGATCAAGTGAATGTTAGACAGTCCTCTTGTTATCTTAAATCTTGGTACTTAGACACTGCCGGGTCCAACTTCTTGTTCCATAGACAGGGGGAAAAAAAAAACAAACCACCCAACCATACTCAGAATGTGGAAGGCATTAGTATCAGAAGTGAAAAATCTCTGCTCACCTACTCTCCTCTGCCTCCAGGCTGACTCTGAGATCCAATCTGCTACGTATTCAGGAAACCAGAAGCTCCAAGGCTCCACCTGATTACAAAACAGGGCCATGGTTTGAAGTTGGCACCAAAGGGATGGGGCGGGGGGGGGGGGGGGGGGGGGAGGGAGGGTGTTGGCCTCTATTGTGCTGCCTTCATGGGGATGCATCTGTTGGAATGGCTGACCTATTACTGACCCCAGAACCGAAATCTCTTACTCAGCAGGGGTAGAGGCTGTTGTTCCTGGTTCTGGCTTCCACAGCCTTCCTTGTTCATTAACTCTTGTTCTGTTTTCCTTGAAGACATGATGCATTTTTTTTTCTTGTTCATTAACTCTTGTTCTGTTTTCCTTGAAGACACAATGCATTTTTTTTTTTTTGTAAATACTTCTGTTGTCATGTGCAGTCCTTGTTCACCTATCAGGCAGAAAGATAGGTACGGAGCTCCCTGTAAATGTCTCAAAGCAAGAGCATTAAAAAAAAAAAAGGCAGCCAGACATAGGTGGTTCACGCCTGTCATCCTAGCTACTCAGGAGGCTGAGATCTGGGGATTGCAGTTCAAAGCCAGCCCAGGCAGGAAAGTCCGTGAGACTCTCATCTCCAATAGACAACTCAGAAAACCAGAAGTGGCTCAGTGGCTTAAGTGGTAGAGTGTTTGCCTTGAGCTGAAGAGCTGAGGGACAGCTTTTAGTCCCAAAGTTCAAGCCCTATGACCACAAAACCCCCCAACAAACAAACAAACAAACAAAAAAACACTGGAGATGCCTTTGTAAAGAGTGCTCAGAGATCTAGAAAAACACGTTTAATTAAAACTAACTTGTGCCAGACCCCAGTGTCTGATGCCTGTAATCCTAATGGCACAGAAGGCTGAATTCTGAGGATCATGGTTCAAAGCCAGCCCATTCAGGAAAGTCCATGATACTCCTAGTTCCAGTAAACCACCAAAAAGCCAAAAGTGGAGCTATGGCTCAAGTGGTAAAGTGCCAACCTTGAATGTATAAAGCTAAGGGAGAGCACCCCAGAACCCTAGCACCCTAGGACGGGCACAATCCTCCTCTTCCGCTGCCATTTGTAAATCATTCACTCTCTAGCTAGAATCCCTTACTCATAGCAACTCATCTGTCTTCCTATCAGCTGGAGTCTAACTAGCCTTTTTTTTTTTTTATAGCCAGTCCTGGGGCTTGAACTCAGGGCTTGGCACTGTCTCTGAGCTTCTTTTTGCTCAAAGCTAGCACTCTACCACTTGCCACCACTTCCAGATTTTTCTGTTTATGTGAGACCGAGGAATAGAAGCCAGGGCTTCATGCATACTAGGCAAGCATTCTACCACTAAGCCACATTCCCAGCCCAACCTCACCTCTTTTCTTGAGAAGCCAAGGCAAGACAGATCAGGGAAAACAAGGCCTGGGAAATGACAGCCATGAATTCAGAGACAAATATTGTACTAATGAATAGCTTGATTAAAAGTGTACATGCATAATTTTCTTTGCTTTAAGTCTTTTTTTATTTTTATTTTATTTTTTTTAATTTTTTTTTTATCGGTCATGGGGCCTGAACTCTGGGCCTGGGCGTTGTCCCTCAGCTCTTCAGCTCAAGGTGAGCACTCTACCACCTGAGCCACAGCGCCACTTCCACCTTTTTTCTTTTTGCTTATGTGGTGCTGAGGAATCGAACCCAGGGCCTCAGGCATGCAAGGCAAGCATTCTTACCACTGAGCCACCTTCCCAGCCCCTGCTTTAAGTCTTATACTACCTTAACAGTCACAACCTTCAGTAAAAAGAAAATAAAAGAAAGAACAGCTCTTTCTTCCTGATCATGTCTGTTTGCCCAAATTGATAAGTGTGCTGTGAGTTTCTTAAATAAAGGATATGTTGTCTAGTGCTGGTGGCTCACGCCTATAATCCTAGCTACTCAGAAGGCTGAGATCTGAGGATCGCTGTTCAAAGCCAGCCCGGGCAGGAAAGTGTGTGAGACTCTTATCTCCAATAAACTCCCAAAAGAATCAGAAGTAGAACTGTGGCTCAAATGGTAGAGTGTCAGCTTTGAGCAAAAGCAACTAAGGGACAGTTCCCTGAGTTCAAGCCCCAGGACTTACACACATACATACACACAAAACCCCAAAGTATATTTCTCAGAGAAATACAGTTATCAGCCAGGCATCCGTGGCTCATGCCTGTAATCCTAGCTACTAAGGAGACTGAGATCTGAGGACTGATGTTCAAACCAACCCCAGGCAGGAAAGTCTGTGAGACTCTTATCTCCAATAAACCACCAGAAAACTGGAAGTGGTGCTGTGGCTCAAGTGGTAGAGTGCTCGCCTTGAGCTGAAGAGCTGAAGGACAGTGCCCAGGCCCAGAGTTCAAGCCCCACCACCGACAAAAAAAAAAAAAAGAATGATTACACATACCAGGTGCTCAATCAAAGGTAAGCTTATATCCTTAGGTGAATTTGAGCCAAATACTAACTGACTTTTTCACCACAAATACCCTAGACCCATTGCACCTATTTTCTGATGTGTCTGCACCCTTGAGTGGGTTTGTGTACTATTTTTTATTCACTTTGCTTTACTAATAAACTTTCTTGGTCCCTACCTCAATGTGCCCTAAAATTCCTGTGTGTGTGTGTGTGTGTGTGTGTGTGTGTGTATGTGTAGGGATGGGAGCTAATAGTTAAAGGTAAGCTAGCCACTGGTGGTTCACACTTGTAATCCTAACCACTGAGGAGGCTGAGATCTGAGGATGGTAGTTCAAAGCCAGCCTAGGCAGGAAAGTCTGCAAGACTCTTATCTCCAATGAACCACCAGAAAACTGGAAGTGGAGTTGTGGCTCAAAGCAGTAGAGTGCTAACCTTGAGCAAAAGAACTCAGTGCCCAAGCCCTGAGTTCAAGCCCTACAACTGACAAAAAAGGAAAAGAAATAGCTAAAGTGTAGGTTTGATTTCTAAGACAACAACTTTAAAAATTGGTAAGGGTTGAACATATTGTGAATGAAATAGAGCAGCTGAATCCAGCATTTTCAATGATATGAACTGTTTCTCAATAAAGCTGTTTAAAAGTTAAAAAAACAAACAAACAAGGCTGAGCACCCATGGCCCTTGCCTGTAATCCTAGCTAGTCAAGAGGCTGAGATTTGAGAGTTGTGGTTTGAAGCCAGTGAAAAAGCTAGGGAGGGGACAGTACCTGTGACATTAACAGAGAGCCCCAAGGCCTAACAGAAAAATGATTAGAGTGACAGGCAGAAAGAGTTGGAAGAACAGCCATCCAGTGCAGCTAAAGTAGACAGAGTAAGAAGAACAGGGCACAGATGAAGTGGGTGGATTCGGAGGGCATTCCCTGAAGCGTTAAGGAATCTGAACTTTAACCTGAGAGCAATTAGAAGTTGCCTGGTGCTGAACAACATCTTTCCAAACATTCATCTCCGGGAACAAACGAACCAAATGTACTAAAAAAGACTGCTGATCAAAAGACTGTGGGGCCAGGAATATGGCTCAGTGGTAGAATGCTTGCCTGGCATGCATGAAGCCCCGGGTTCGATTCCTCAGTATCACATATACAGAAAAAGCCAAAAGTGGTGCTGTGGCTCAAGTGGTAGAGGGTTAGCCTTGAACAAAAGAAGCTCAGGGATAGTGCCCAAGCTCTGAGTTTAAGCTTCAGGACTGGCAGAAAAAAAAAAGAAAAAGAGGGTGTGCATACCAGTACTGGTGGCTCAGATCTGTAATCCTAGCTACTCAGGAGGCTGAGATCTGAGGATCACAGTTCTCTGCATGGGCAGAGAAATCCAACAGACTCATATCTCCAGTTAACCAACAGAAAGCCAGAAGTGGAGGAGTAGCTCAAGTATTAGAGCACCTACTTTGAGTCAAATAGCTAAGTAGGGAATAAGACTCTAAGTTCAATCCCCAGAATCAGGCCAGATGGTAATGCTTTTTTTGTGTTTTGTTTTGTTTTGTTTTTTTGGGTCTGGTTGTGGGGCCTGAACTCTGGGCCTGGGCACTGTCCCTCAGCTTTTCAGCTCAAGGCTAGTGCTCTACCACTTGAACCACAGCGCCACTTCCGGCTTTTTTCATTTTGCTTATGTGGTGCTGAGGAATCGAACCCAGGGCCTCAGGCATGCAAGGCAGCATGCACTCTACCACTGAGCCATCTTTCCAGTCCCTTGTTTTGTTTTTTGCCAGTCCGGGTACTTGAACTCGGGGGCTTGGGCACCATCCATGAGCTTCTTCTGATCAAGGCTAGCACTGTACCACTTGAGCCACAGCGCCACTTTGGGCTTTTTCTGTGTATGTGGTACCGAGGAATTGAACCCAGGGCTTCATGCGTGCTAGGCAAGCTACTCTACCACTAAGCTACATTGCCAGCCCTGAGATTGTAATGTTTTCATTCTCATCTTCATACTTGTTGGCATGTGGTCCCCCAAGAGTGGACTACACATGAGACCCTCCTCAAGGCCTGGCACGCTCTCCCAAGTCCCAACCCCACTGCCAATGGTGTCAGGATGCCTGAATTTCCCGCAGCATAGCTTTCCTTAGACCCTGGGAACTGAAAACCACAGAGCCTGCTTTGGAGAGATTGTTAAAGCCCTTGGTGTAACAGATGAGTTGAGATCCAGAGAGGGAAAGTGACTTGTCTGCACAGCAACCCAGGGGCAGCGCCTCAGGCCTCTCTCTGTCCCTTCTGTCTCCTCTAGAGAAAATCCCTCAAGACAAATGAGGTGGTACTCCCCCTAAGAAGCCAGCCCACCTAAGACGCCTCACCTGCATCACCCCAGAGATCTCTAATGCATAACCCCCCCTTTTTTATGTGCCAGTACTGGGGCTTGTACTGAGTACCTCTGGTATTTGTGTGGCTTCTTTTAGTTATTTATTTTTCTCGCTTAAGACTGGTACTCTAACACTTTCAGCCTTTTGGTGGGTATTGGCCATAAGAGTCTCATGGACTTATTTTTGCCTGAGCTGGCTTAGAACTGAGATCCTCAGTTCTCATGAGGCCTTTGGAATAGTAAGGATTACAGGCGTGAGCCACCAGCACCCTGCCTGCATGCCCCTTTGAGGACAAGGACTACAATTTCTAGAAAACTCTTTGACTTCCCTCAGGGTGCTTGACATGTTACTAGGCATAAACTTCAAGGGTAACCAGAGGCCTACAGATGCTAATCTGACAAACACCATATACAGATGTTTGTGCCTTTGGGTAAGTATGAACCTCAAAAGACAACAGAATGTAGAGAAAACTCCAGACTGGCGTCTAGAGACCTGGATTCTGGTCCTTTTTTTTAACCACCAATTTGTTGTGAAAACTTGAGTAAATTGTTCTCTATCTCCAAGTTGCCCTAAATTATGGTGTTAGAGTAAATAACATTTATGGAACACATATTTTGGGTCAGCCAGTCTCTGCCTTGTGCATTTAAAGACTTACTAGTCTTCAAGGTTTCCTCCACATCAACATGCTGTGGTTTGAGGAAAGGGAAACTTTGTGAAGAATGGGGACAGATCTTCCACCATACCACGAGGACACTGATTTCCTGAATTACAGTGAAGACATAGTGTCTCAAGTGAGAAGAGATTTCTCGAGAGTACCTAGGTCTAGGACTCACATCAACAAGCCTAAAGCCAGGCAGGCTCAGAACCTGCTTTAGAGGATGTCTGAAGGCCAATTCTCTGCCTCTTCTCCCCATCCCCTCAATGACTGTGGGGTAGGGGTGGGGGTGAGGGGCTCTTGCCAGCTGCCCAGTCACAAGCTCCACTTCCCTGTCTGTCAACAGAAGTGTGCTTGGAGAGTCCAGACCTATAACTGCCTGGCCTGACTGGTAAGTATTTCCGAGCAAAAACCAATGTAATGATTGATTATAGCAAACATTTAAACACCTGCTGTGTACTAAGCCCTGGGCCAAGTATTCCTCATGAGCCTCCAAAGAGTCCTGGGCTAAGTCCATCACTTAAAAGCATACCATCCAATTCGAGCCAGAAGGGCCTTAGAGATCGTTAAACAATCCCATCATCACACAATTGGGGAAACTGAGGCACAAAGAGGGGAAAGTAATGTGCTCAAGATTGTACAGGTAAACTACTGGTAAACATTCAGGGTGTTTTTCCACGGGGTGGTGGTACTGGTGTTTGAACTCAGATCCTCACACTTGGTAGACAGGTACTTTACTAGTTGAATTATTATTAGTTATTATTTATTACTTTTATTATATTGGATAGGGATTTTTTTTTTTTTTCCTGTCGTGGGGCCTGAACTCTGGGCCTGGGCGCTGTCCCTCAGCTCTTCAGCTCAAGGCTAGTGCTCTACCACTGAAACAAAACACCACTTCTGGCTTTTTCTGCTTATGTGGTGCTGAGGAATTGAACCCAGGGCCTCATGCATGCAAGGCAAGCACTCTACCACTGAGCCACCTTCCCAGCCAGTCTTATATTTTTGTCTCAGGCCATCTTCAGATTGCAATTCTCCTACCTTTGTCTTCCATGTATCTGGAATTACAGATGAATGGTTTATTGAAATGGAATCATCCTAACTTTTCCTTTTTTCTTTGTCAATCCTGGGGCTTGAACTCAGGCCCTGGGCACTGCTCAAAGCTAGCACTCTACCACTTGATCCACAGCACCACGTCTGGCCTTTTCTGAGTATGTGGTGCTGAGGAATCAAACCCAGGGCTTCATGCATGCTAGGCAAGCACTCTACCACTAAGCCACATCCTTCCTAACTCTTGTTTTTTTCTGGCCTGTGGCTTATCTCCAACCGCAATCTTCCTGATCTCTGTGTCCCATAAACATATAATTTTTATATGTCAATTAAAAGAGGACAGACAGAAAGACATATTACATGGGAATAAGTGTATCTAGCTCGTGTCTCTGTGCCTCTTACCTAGGGAGGAAGGGCTCATTCCAAACCCCAGCGCCCCACACTTCCCTTCCTAAGCTTCCTGTAGGTCTAAGTTCAAATCTTGCTGGAAATGTAAATACTCAAATCCTGGGCAGGACCAGAGATGGATGCATTTAAAGTCCAGGGTTAAGAATTGCCTTCCAGAGCCTAACCTTCCATCAGTTTCTGGTGTGTGGGGGGCTCTTGACCCCCACTGGCCCTTGACTGGGCTTGGGCAAGGCTGTGCCCACAGAGGAGGGACCGGACTCTCCTGTCTCTGCCCAGACTTGCTGATGTCACTGTTGCCCGGGGCTGGGGAAGGGGAGGACGAGGGGGCGGGGCCGTCTAAGCCCCTGAAATCCTAACCGCCCTGCGATTGGCTACTCGGGCCCCGGCCCGGCCGTGGATTGGTCATCGCTGAGGGCTTGAAAGGTGGCTGGGAGCTTGAGACACCTCAGACGGACGGTGGCTGGGGATCGGACCGCGTCCACGGCCAGCGAGCCCGGGACGCGCTCAGCTCGCCATGGCCCGGTTCTTCCGAGCCTCCTGCCTCCTCTCCCTGCTCCTGGCCGGCTTCGTCCCGCCGGGCTGGGGACAAGAGAAATCGAGGGTGAGTTTGCTCTCCTCCAAGGGTGGGACATGGGGAATCGAACCCAGATCCCAGCTGTCCATGAGAGCGGCGGCCAGGCACCTGTGTTCCCAGGCTCCCCTCCAGAAGGGACGCCCTAAACTCTGCCTACTCCCCAGCCCATGCGCCAGGGGGCACCCCCACTGGACACCCCCACTGGGGGGGCGGTGATCATCATCGCTTCTCAGTTCCATCGATGGCAGAAGGGAGGGAGGGAGGGGGTGTCTGTCACATTGTCACCCCCAATGCCCTCTCGGGGTGCCCTGCTACATGCATATGGCATGGGTGCCAACCATCCCGCTTCAGGAGAGCCTGGAGAGGGTGGGGTATCACGGGGGGGGGACCCAGAGATTTGCCCTGGAGCTGGGCTCTACAGGCCCCCAGGAGAGGGAGGGGAGAAGCTGTTACCTGGCTGGTCCAGTCTTGGGGGGGCTGCTGTTGCACGGCTCTTCTAGCCCAAGAACATCTGCAGGTGCAAATGTCCACGTGGACCCCCAAGGGGCCTGGGGAGAAGAGTAGAGATCTGGGTCAGAAAGAGCTTTGGGACTGACAGTGGGAGAACATTCTGGATTCTGAGTCTCCACCTCTAGGGTGGGACAGGGTTAGAGAGAAGTTAAGGGCTTCAGAGAGGCTGCTGGGAGAAGCTGCTGTTGCGGGTGGCTTCAGCACCTGAGCAAATCTGGTAGACAGAACAAAGTGGGTTTCTCCAAAGGAGAGACAGAACTCCCCCCAGCCTGTCTGTCCCTAAGCTGGAGGGGGGACAGGGAGGGATGACCCAGTATGTGTGTCTCCTTGGTCAGGAGGGGCTGGGTAGGTCCTAAAAATCTCTCCTCTTCCCCAGGGTGTGGGGGCAGAAAGCAGGAGTAGGGAGAGACCCAGAGAGACACTATGTTACCCCCAACCTCCCAACATATACACATGCACACGAGTGTGCATGCGCACGCACACACATACACACATGCACCATGCATAGGAATTCTCTGGGCCTTTGTTCTAAGATCTTCTATGTCCATGATGCTGTTTCCAAAATTCTATCTACCTCTCATCCTAAAAGCAGGGTACTGCTGCCTGTTAAAAGCCCCATCTTTTCTTCTTCTTTTCCTTCCTTCCTTCTCTCTCTTTCTTTCTCTCTTTCATGCTAATACCAGGGTTTGATCTCAGTCTAGGCACTGTCCTTTAGTTTGATCACTCAAGGCTGGTGTCCTGTGACTTAAACCACAGCTCCACTCCTGGCTTTTTTGCTGGCTAATTGGAGGTAAGAATCTCACAGACTTTCCTGCCCAGGCTGGCTTTGAACTTTGATCTTCAGATCTCAGTGTGAGCTATCAGCACCCAGCCCAAACCTCTACTCTCAGCCTAAAATCCAGTTGTCTTCCTCTCCTTGGTGTCAAGTATAAAGACTGTATGACTTCAAAATCCTTCTTCCTCCCAGCCTTGTTCCTAACCAATGGCTCAGAAAGCATTTTTTTTTTTTCTGAGCTGGGCACTGGTGGCTTACTCCTCTAATCCTAGCTACTCAGGAGGCAGAGATGTGAGGATCGTGGTTCAAAGCCAGCTCAGGCAGGAAAGTTTGTGAGATGCTTACCTCCAATTAACCACCAGAAAACAGGAAGTGGCCCTGTGGCTCAAAATGGTAGAGTGCTAGCCTTGAGCAAAAGAGCTCAGGCCCTGAGTTCAAGCCTCACAATTCCCCCCCCCCCACACACACACAGAATACACAGTAGTGTGAGGTGGTGGGTAGACAGGCCAGCACCATGGGGTCAGTCCTATCTTGTCAGCTCAAGGAAAGCCAGGGAGGGGAAGATTCTGTTCTGCCCTTGGAAGGCTGAAGGTAAGACTCTGTGAGTGACTGATCAGAGTCACGTGTTTGCTAAAGAATTCTGGGAAGGACTGGATGGATCTGGAGAGAACAGGGTCAAGTTTTGGGGTCAGTGTGATCCTATCATACACAGCCAGCCAGGACTTGCTGGCTAATGGCGGCCTGGCCATGCCCATGTTCCCTCCCAAGTTCTTGGAGTTACCATGCCCTAGTACTTGCCCCCAAGACAAAGGCATGGGGAGGGACCACATGGAGAATGGGGTGGGCCAAAGGTGACTCAGCTCCCAGATGTTTTCCACCTCCTAACTCCAAGGGAGGGGCTAGCACAGAGGGAATCCTCCTTTTCTTGCTGTGTTCCCTCAGTCCAGCTTCTGGCTGCCCAGGCTCCTTGTCCTTGCTCTAGACAAAAAGACTGTTGCAGAAGCTGCAGAGACTAAACAGCTGCTGACGTGCCTGGGATCCTAGTAACCGCTGGTTTCTAGGTGACTAGGCAGAGAGAATCATGGAACCACAGGCTGACGTCAAGGCTTGAAGGGCTCTTAAGACAGCCCTGAATCGGACTCCATCTTCCAGTGGAGGATCTGGAGGCCGGAAGGGAAAAAGGATGCTCACCCAGAGTGAGAGATGATGTGTCGAGGCCTAGACGGCTCCAGCCTTCCAGGCTAGTTTTCCTTTCCCAGCAATCCCACCAATAGATGTGGTAGGATGGGAAAGAAGGAAGTCAAGGATCAACTGTCCTAGATAGCCAGGGCCTGGCTGAGTGTCATCCTCCACACCCTCCCCATCAGAAACTCCTCTTTTTTTCTGGTGTGTGTGGGGGTGGGGGGTGGGGGGGAGAGGCCCCTCCCCCTGCTGCCTGTCTCCTCTTCCTACTGGGCTGTGACTCCGCCCCCCAAGGACCCTCTGATCTCTGCTAACCTAACCCTACAGCCTTGAGTCTCAACCGCCACAGTAGAAAGGCTTTAGAGTGTCATTGGGACCTCCCCACAGAAATAAGTCATCCAGTGCTTTCCCCTTCCCTACCCAGAACTTAATGAGGGGACCCTCTCACCCCATCCCGTCCTGAAAACTGTGCCCCAAAGATAATCCTCCCCTTGTTAAGAAGCCCTGGTTATTTAATCTCATAGCCATTTAGGCCACCCCATGGCTTTTCTCCTCACCATTTCTCAGAGATCAAGTTCAGATCAGACTGGAGGAGAAGGAGAGGCTTGCTGTGGTGTGCTGAAATTCTACGATCTCATTGCCAGGTCTCTGTGGCCAGCTAGGGTGCTGTTTGTACTCTGGTCTGTTTGTATTGTGTGTGTGTGTGTGTGTGTGCCAGTCATGGGCACTGTCCCTGAGCTGTTTTACTCAAAGCTAGTGCTCTCCTTCTTGAGCCACAGTACCATTTCTGGTTTTTCTGGTGTGGTTCATTACAGATAAGAATCTCACAGACTTATCCTACCCAGGCTGGCTTTGAACCAGAATCCTCAGATCTCAGCTAGGATTACAGGCCTGAGTCACAGGCACTTGACTTCTGTTTGCATTTTAAGGCAAAAGCCAGACCGATCTGGGGCAGGAGGAATGCTGAGCTGAGGTCTAGGCCCTGCCCCCAGCACCCACATGAAGTCATGGGGTGTGGAATATTAGACTCATGGAAAGTAGGGAATTTGCACCAGAGCCAAGAAGAGAGCTGGCAATGGCTGAGGAATGACCTGGCAGAGGCAGGCCAGCTTGCCCTGGCTCGGGGATGTGGTAACCCTGACCCAGGAGGCTTTCCTGAGCCCCAAATGGGGGACACACCCTGCCTTCCAGGTGACGCCCTTCATCAATTAGACTGAGGTGTGTGTGTGTGGGGGGGGGAAACCTTATCTCAGGATCAAGCTTTCCAGAACTCTGATCTCTCTTATCTCTCATACCAAGTTTACACCGCAATTATTCCTGATCTCTCTTCCTGGGCCCTAAAGATCATGGGCAATGGCTTCAAGCTTTTTCCTCACTATTAGGTCCCATCCAATGACACTTTGTCACTGGGGTGAGGGATGAGGTTTGGGGGTGTCACAGGCAGTATTCTGCTGGCTAGCATTAGTGCCTTTCTTCCTCTCTGACACTGGTGACCCTCTGTGATGAGAACGGTTGAGTTATTTCAAGGTAAGGCCTAGGGAAGACAAAGGGCTAGTTTAAGATCCCCCAGAGCTGATGGAGCTGCAGGTGAAGCTCAGGTCTTGCAGCTCACTCCACAGTGCTAGGCTCCATCCTTCCTCATCTTGGAGGCTGACTAGGAGGGGAAGGTGGGCAGACCGGAAGGTGTATTGATTGTCCATGCGAACAGCTATTAAACGCTAGGCATGGGACTTTTGTCTTTCTGTCGTATATAGAGCCTTTCCCCATTCCAGACCTCATCTTGACCATTGAATTCCCCTCTCCATAAACACTTCCTCCTTTCTGACCAGCTTTTTTTTTTTTTTGGCCAGTACTGGGATTTGAACTCAGGGCCTGGGCACTCTTCCTGCGCTGCTTTTGCTGAAGGCAAGCACTCTTACCACTAAGCCACATTCCAAGCCCTGACCAGCTTTTCCTTCACAGTAGCCTAAGCCTGGGCTATTACAGTAGCCACCCAATCATCTCCTTGGCTCAACCCCAGAACCCAACTTACGAGCTCCATCTGGGCCACTACCTTCCAAGCTTGGTAAATGCTCTTCAATTGACATGGATGTGGAGATCATTATTCCGAAGTCATCTCCAGGGTTCTGTAGTTCTCAGTGCTTCCCATCAACACTTGTGCCCTCAGAATCAATATCAAAGCTGGGCACTGGTGGCACATGCCTGTAATTTAAACTATTCAAGAAGCTAAGATCATGGGCTGGCAATGTGGCTTAGTGGTAGAGTGCTTGCCTAGCATGCATGAAGCCCCGAGTTCGATTCCTCAGTACCACTTAAACAGAAAAAGTTGGAAGTGACTCTGTGGCTCAAGTAGTAGAGTGCTAGCCTTGAGCTCAGGGACAGTGCCTAGGCCCAGTTCAAGTCCTAGGACTGGCAAAAACAAAAAAAGCAGCAGCAGCTAAGTTCTGAGGATCACAGTTCCAAGCCTTCCCAGGAAGGAAAATCCATGAGACTCTTATGATCTCCAACGAACCACCAAAAAGCTGGAAATGGAGCTATGGCTCCAATGGTAGAGCTTTAGCCTTGAGTACAAAAGCTTAGGGAGGTGCTGGGAATGTGGCTTAATAGTAGAGTGCTTGCCTAGCCTGACTCCTCAGTACCACATAAACAGAAAAAGCCCTAAGTGGCACTATGGCTCAAGTGGTAGAGTGCTAGCCTTGAGTGAAAGAAGCTCAGGGACAGTGCCCAGGACCTGAGTTCAAGCCCCAGGACTGGTAAAAACCCCCAAAAAGCTTCAGGACAGCACCCTGACATTCAAATCTCAGAACTGTCTGTCTCTGTTTCTCTTTCTCTCTCTCTCTCTCTCACACACACACACACACACACGAATCATTATCAAATATTCCATGACCAGTTCTATTTCCAGTGTGGACCTGGGCCAGCCACTCTCTCTGGGGAATCTCCCGTTCACTTGAAGCTGGACAACTAGACAACTGAACAACTATCCCAGCCAGCATCCTTCCAGCCTAACTGCTCTGTTTCTGGTTTTTCTCTCTCAGACTGACTGCCATGATGGCGTGAGCGGCACCATCTACGAGTACGGGGCCCTCACCATTGATGGAGAGGAGTACATCCCCTTTAAGCAGTACGCTGGCAAATACGTCCTCTTTGTCAATGTAGCCAGCTACTGAGGTTTGACAGACCAATACATTGGTAAGAGCCCATCCTCCCCTGATTTCGCCACTCAGGCACACTTCAATCACAGGAGCTCCTGGGTCAGGAAAAAAGGAGGTGGTTCCAAACACATATCCCCAAACTCTACTATATTCCCCTTGTTTCTGAAGTCCATCAGGTAAGCCTGATGTCTGATTGCTTTTGAATACATTCTAGAAGATTCTAGATGCTTCTGATCCCTGAGCACTTCAGCTACATTAAAAGCAAAGGGATGGGACTTTGGCTCAGAGGTTCATCTTCCCCCAGCCTCATCTACCTTGGCCCAGTCTGGAGAGCTGGCCACTCTCCAGAGTACATGGGGCCCCAGAGTACATGGGGACAGAGAAAGGGGGATGGAGGGCAGGCCACATAGTACACTCTACAATAAGCTTTCAAGGAAATGTTGCTCAGCCAATCAACAGATGAGGATACCAAGGCTCAATAGAGGAAAAACAAAACACCAACAAATTTAACCAGGGCCACAAAGCTAGCAGGGACAGAACCTGTCATTCGACCTGGGTCAAATGCTTCAAGACTCCTTATTGCCGGCTGTTGGTGGGTCACGCCTGTAATCCTAGCTACTCAGGAGGCTGAGATATGAGGATCACAGTTCAAAGCCAGCCCAGGCACCTAAGTCCCTGAGACTCTTATCTCCAATAAACCTCTAGAAAACCAGAAGTGGTGCTGTGGCTCAAGTTGTAGAGCGCTCGCCTTGAGCTGAAGAGCACAGGGATAGCGCCCAAGCCCAGAGTTCAAGCCCCATGACCGACAAATACAAAAACAAAAAAACTTCCTTATCAGGGGCTGGGAAGGTGGCTCAGTGGCAGAGTGCTTGCCTTGCATGCCTGAGGCCCTGGGTTCGATTCCTCAGCACCACATAAGCAAAAAGAAAAAAGCCCGAAGTGGCGCTGTGGCTCAAGTGGTATAGCGCTAGCCTTGAGCTGAAGAGCTGAGGGACAGTGCCCAGGCCCAGAGTTCAGGCCCCACGACTGGACCCAAAAAAAAAAACAAAAAAAACTTCCTTATCATATCCCTCCCCCCCACCCCCAACCCTGCTGGGGTAGAGGAAGGAGCCAAGGGTATAGGCTGGTCAAAGGCCTCTGACGGCACCCAGGAAAAGATCCACAGAATGCTGGCAGGGATTGGGAGTGGGGTGAGGGTTGGTCCTGAGTCTGTCTGGTCCTCACAGGCGAATTCCTGAGGGAAGACAGCAGGGTGCAAGGCCCAGTGGTAGTAAGTGCTTTGCTTCAGATATTTGTCTAGATGCTAGAAAAAGCTAGACTGCATTTGAACAAGAGACAGGCTAGACATTGCATATAAGGCCAGGAGAGGCTAAGGAAACTCAAGGAGCTGACCAAGATCCTTGTTTTGGTTCCTGAATTCCCAGAAGACTTGTGAGCCCCGCCCCCCCAGTATCCCCAAGGAGGGCCTCTGCTTTCTGTCCAAGGATGGATAGCTCTTGCTCCTGAATGTTCTGAAGAATTGTTGTCCTTGGCTAACCAGCCCAGTTACTGGGCCCTGTGCAGTGGGCTAGAGACTGTTTCTTTTCTGTGTCAGCCCTGGGACTTGAACTCAGGGCCTGGGCACTGTCCCTGAGCATTCTTCGAAGCTAACTACTTGAACCATACATAGCTCCACTTCCAGCTTTTTGGTGGTTAACTGGAGATAAGAATCTCATGGACTTTGCTGCCTGGGCTGACTCTGAACTGCAAACCCTCGGATCTCAGCCTCCTGAGTAGCTGACAGGCATGAGCCGGTTATTTCTCTCTTCTCCCAAATCTCTGATCCACCCACTGCAGGACCTAAATCCCAGCACTGCCTCAAATTCACTGGGTGATCCTGGGCAAGTCCCTTCCTCCTCAGGCATCTGGTTTCAGCTGTCCAATGGGCGGGCAGGGGCAGCAGGGCCACGAGGCGGCTTCCTCACCAGGCTGTCCCATCTCTGCTCTCTGGCTTAGAACTGAATGCACTACAAGAAGAACTTGCACCATTTGGTCTGGTCATTCTGGGCTTCCCTTGCAACCAATTCGGAAAACAGGAGCCAGGAGAGAATTCAGAGATCCTACCCAGCCTCAAGTGAGTGTGTGCCCTGTGACCCCGAGAAACCATGAGCTCCGGACGGGCCCCTAGGCCACTCAGGGCCACTCCCTGTTTAGTCGGGGGAGGGGCAGGAAGAGAGCAAAGGATGGCTGAATACACAGGGCATGGCAGGAATTGAGGGTGGTTCTGAGGGGTACAGGGTGTGCTGGGTACTGAGAAGGAACCAAGCTGGAAAAGATGACCCCAAACCCGTGTTCTGCCTATGCACCTTCAACCGTCAGTGGCTTCCCAATACTTCATCCTGCGTTGTCCCTTCCCTCATTTCTGATCTGTATTTGTCTCCTCATCCCTCACAGGTACGTCCGGCCTGGTGGGGGCTTCGTCCCTAATTTCCAACTCTTTGAGAAAGGCGACGTGAATGGGGAGAAGGAGCAGAAGTTCTACACTTTCCTAAAGGTGAGTGCGCAGCCTAGTGGGAAGTGTGGCCTGCTGACTGACCCTGGCCGCTGGCTCCAGCCCCCAGATGAGGCCTGGGAGGGACAGGCTAAGGACCTCAGAATCTTCTAGTCACCCTTCAGACTGGCAGTGTCTTGGGTCTATTCCCTCCCGGAGGCCTGGGGAGAATGGTGGGGTGGAGGCCTCCGGGCGGGACCTCAAGCTCTTCCTCCATCCCTGTCCCAGAACTCCTGCCCTCCCACCGCGGAGCTCCTGGGTTCGCCCGGCCGCCTCTTCTGGGAGCCCATGAAGGTCCATGACATCCGCTGGAACTTTGAGAAGTTCCTGGTGGGGCCCGATGGCAAACCCGTCATGCGCTGGTACCACCGCACCACCGTCAGCAACGTCAAGATGGACATCCTGGCTCACATGAGGCAGCAGGCAGCCCTGAGGGCCCAGGGGAAGTAACAGCCCCGACCCCGCCCCGCCCACCACGCAGGGATGCTCTTCAGGAGGGAACCCCCATTTCCAGCCACATCCTACCACCATAGACCACCCCGCCCTTTCTTCTTTTTTTACTACCCAAGTCCCCACCCTGGCACAATGCATGCACACAATTGCGTATACCACTGTGCTTGTGGGCATCTGCACACGAGCCTCCAATGTGTGACCATGTGTGTGCATGCACACGAGGAAACAGCCAAGCCTTACCTGTTGGAGCGCCCGAGGTGGTGTACCATGCACCTGGGCTGTGTGCAGGCTGACCCATGGTCCTTGCTCTCCATTTCTCTGTTCCAATAAAACCATTTACTTTCACCAGACCCCCAAGAAAAAAAAACTAGCAGCACTACGTTCAACTGGACTTCAACCTTGGGGTCAACTGCCTCAATGGTACCACTCAAGTCCTCCCTGACACTGCCCAGCCTCTTTCCTTCCTGAAGAGCCCCCCCCTTGCCCCCCTCCACCCCCTAGCCCTATCCCATAGTGCTCCCTGAGATCAGCCAAGGCAGATGTGAGAGTGAGGACCACGTACCCTGGGTCAGGCGTGGCATCTCCATGAGGGAGGGGCCCGAAGCCCTGGTGGGCGGGCCTCCCCTGAGCCTGTCTGTGGGGCCAGCCCTTAGTGCATTCAGGCTGACACCCTTGGGCAGGGATGCCACCCCGGCCTTCTGAGGATGTGCCCTCTCCTCTCACCCTGTCCACTGGCACTTCTCACACCTGTCTGCCCAGTAAAGGCCTTTCTATAGCAGCTGAGTCTTCTGTGTGCTTCCTCCTGCTTAGGGGATGGGGGAGATCTGATTGTGGCTTCTACTTAGGACCATCACTGCTTCTCTGACTCAGCCTTTGGTGTTCACACACCCGTTCACATGGGCTCTCATCCTTGCTCATAGTTCTCCGAGGCAGTTAGGGCTGAGTAGAGGTGTTGAGGCCCAGATCTCCTGGTGAGTGAAGTGAAAACTAGAATTTAAGCCAGGCACCAGTGGCTCACGCCTGTAATCCTAGCTACTTAGGAGGCTGAGATCTGAAGATCGTGGTTCAAAGCCAGCTCAGGCAGGAAAGTCCTTGAGAATCTTCTCTCCAATGAACCACTAGAAGTGGTGCCGTGGCTCAAAGTGGTAGAGTACTACCAGCCAACCAACCAAAAAAACCCAAAACACCAAAAAAACAGAAACCAGAATTTAAAGCCAGGTCCCCTGACTCTTTCCACTGCTCCATCTGATTGCCCCCCAAAGGCTAGCGATGCTCTCGGGAGGATGGGGAGAGGTGGGTAGTGGGAAGGGCCCAGTACACTGACCAATGGAGAGGAGAACTGTAGCTAGGACATGAAAGAAAGAATACCAGCCACAGAAGAGAAATCTTCCACTTGGATTTATGTCCAAAATCCATACAAACAGGTGCCTGGAGGCAGCCACCCCAGTGCAGGCCGCTGGCACCACAAACCTCTAGCCGTGAGGGCCGAGGGCCGAGGGCCCGGCGACTTCAGGCCCCTCAGCAGACATGGTTGGTGGTGCGGCCTCGATCCCAGGCTCTGATGGCTCTTGCAAGGCTACTGTGGGGGGTGGCAGTGGAGTGCCCAGCATCAGAATATCCCACGGTTCTCTTGTGCGCTACAGACAAACCCACTCTTCTGCAGCTCCTTCCTGAGGTGAGGGCATAGACGATAGAACTTGGAGCAAAAATGATACACACACATACACACATTAATCGGATGTGCGCCCAGATGGGCCCCAAACCACTTCTGTGTAGGTTTGAAAAGGAAGGGGGTCTGAGTTGCATCTCATTCATAAAGGCTGATGTCCAGATGCTTTCTCAAAGGATGGCAGATCAAAGTCTCTCTCCACATGGTGGTACGAGGCAGTAGTGAGTTCTTCCTGGCTCAACCAGAAGAGAAGCCCCAGTGGAGGGCCACTGGGTGAAGTCTCCAGAGTCTCGTACCCAGTCTAGGGCTGGAGATGTGAGCTGACGGCTCCTGTCAGCCTCCCTTCTTGCCAAGGCTCTGGCCATACAGAGCCTGTAGCCTCTAGTTTTTGGGTAATCTGAGGTCAGCTGGCTCTGCAAGATGAAGGTGGAGCCAAATGACACAAGCTGGTCTCACTGAGGCCCCTCACTGTCATTTTTTTGCAGACTCTAAATAAACAAAAGCGTTGAGGACTTAACACATGGTGAGGTATGGTCAGTTCTGAAGTCTTAAGCTGCAAGCAGGGAGTACTTAGCTAGCCCTGAGTACTACTGAGTGCTGGGACTCTCCTTATGCAGTCCTCTCCAGCCCTGTGAAGCAGGCCAATTATGACCTTTCTAGGGAGGAGGGAGATGGGACAAAGAGGGGTCTTAAAAAGACATGTCCAAAGTCCCAGATGTGGGCTGGGAATGTGGCTTAGTGGTAGAGTGCGTGCCTAGCATGCAGGAAGTCCTGGGTTCGATTCCTCAGTACCACATAAACAGAAAAAGGTGGAAGTGGCACTGTGGCTCAAGTGGTAAGAGCTCCAGCCTTGAGCAAAAGCTCAGGGACAGTGCCCAGGCCCTGAGTTCAAGCCCCAGGACTGGCAAGAAATAAACAACAACAACCCCCCCCCCCAAAACCCTAGACGTGGGAGGTAGTGAGCCCAGTCAGTCTGGTCCCGGCTTCCTGAAGTGAGCAGCTCCTGCGGAGGGCTGGCCCTCTCCTCTAGCCACCTTCTTCCACTTAACAACCAGACTCCGCAGATCCTCTGTGGAAAAGTGTGGGGGTCCAATCCCTTGTAAGCACCAAGCCTCCCCACTTCTTTCAGCATCTGTCCTGTGGCCTCTGCTGGCTCTACACCTCCTGACACAGCTGGATCCATGTCTGTACACCTGTGACTCTTTTTCTAGAAAGTTCCGTGTCATACTGAGATGGCCTTGGCCTCCACGCTGCTCTCACCCACTAGATAAGATTCAGCTCCCAGGGCCTCACAGGTGGGGCAGTGGCTCCTGCCTCATAGAGACATGCAGGGCGTGAAGACAGTCACTAGGCTCAGAGTCTCCTCTTGACTAGCAAATGTGGGAGGGCAAACTTCTTATGGTAGATACTGTGCCTGGAGGGAACTTATGTAAGACTCCAGGCCAGGTGCTGGTGGCTCACACCTGTGATACCATGTACTCAGGAGGCTGAGATTGGAGGATGATGGTTCAAAGCCAGCCTTGGCAGGAAAGTCGACTAGACTCCATCTTCCAAAATAACCAGCAAGAAAAGCAAGACCAGAGTCATGGCTCAAATGGTTGTGTACAAGCAGAGCAACACAGTGGTGCTGTGGCTCAAAGTGGTAAAGCACTAATCTTGAGCAAGAGTTCAGGAATAGTGCCCAGGCCCTGAGTTCAAGCCCCACAACCAACTAAAAAAAAGTACTTGAATATTTGATGCTGGGAAGGTGGCTCAGTGGTAGAGCGCTTGCCTTGCATGCATGAGGCCCTGGGTTCCATTCCTCAGCACCACATAAGAAAAAAGAAAAAAGCCGGAAGTGGCGCTGTAGCTCAAGTGGTAGAGCGCTAGCCTTGAGCTGAAGAGCTGAGGGACAGTGCCCAAGCCCAGAGCCAGGGCCCCATGACCGGACCCAAAAACAAACAAACAAGCAGAGCAACACAAGGTCTTGAGTTCAAACCCTAGTACTGCCCTCCACAAAATATTCAATGCTATGTTTAGGATTCAGACTAGCCCAGCCCACCACACTCTGCACCATATGGACCTGTCCACGTCTCACACCTTGTCTTGTTCCTCTATTACTCTTTTCTTTGGTTCTTGGCTGCAGCCATGCTATCTATTCAGCTCCTTAAATTGAATACCATACTTCACTCTTATCGCAGTGTTACGGTTTGGATCTTAAATGTCCCCCAGAGGCCCATGTGCTAAAGGCTTAGTGGCCTGTCAAGATGTTTTGCTATAGCAATGGAGCTGTTAGGAGTTGGTGCCTAGTGGAAGGAAGTGTGGTCACTGGAAGTACGCCTCAAAGCAGCTCCTTCCTGTTTTTCTTTCTGGCTTCCTGGCTGCTAGACCTGCGCTGCCTCATACTCTTACCATAATGTGCTGGACCACTCCAGGCCCAAAGAGATAGGACCAAACCATCATGGGCTGAAAGCTCTCACTATGAGCCAAAACTTATCCTTCTCCTTACCAAGTGACTATCTCAGGTATTTTGTCCCAAAGACACAAAGCTAACAGGGTATTGCCATAAGAAGCAGGGTCAGGGGCTGGGAAGGTGGCTCAGTGGTAAAGCGCTTGCCCTGTATGCATGAGGCCCTGGGTTCGATTCCTCAGCACCACATAAGCAGAAAAAGCTGAAAGTGGCGCTGTGGCTCAAGTGGTAGAGCACTAGCCTTGGGCTGAAAAGCTGAGGGACAGTGCCCAGGCCCAGAGTTCAGTCCCTGTGACCACGAACAACAAAGAACAAAAAAGTGGGGGCTGGAAAGGTGGCTCAGTGGTAGAGCGCTTGCCTTGCATGCATGAGGCCCTGGGTTCGATTCCTCAGCACCACATAAGCAGAAAAAGCTAGAAGTGGCGCTGTGGCTCAAGTGGTAAGGCGCTAGCCTTGAGCTGAAGAGCTGAGGGACAGTGCCCAGACCCAGAGTTCAGGCCCCATGACCGACAAAAAAAAAAAAAAGGAAGAAGTAGGGTCATTATTGTGTTTGGAATTTGTGGTTTAGAAACCTTTGGAATAGGCTTGGTACTCTAGAAATAGCTTAGAATGATACATTCAGAATGTAATGGGTGAATCTGATAAGAACTCAGAAGAACAGCATGGTAGTAGGAACGCAAATAGTAAGGCCCAGGCTCCTGAGCCTTCAGATGGGAATGAGGGCTCTTGGAAACTGGACAAGATGCCCCTTATGTTTCAGCCTGGCAAAGAACCTGTCTATGTTTTGTCCGTGTGCTGAGACTTGTGTGAGGCTGAGTTTAAAGGTGATGGACTAGATAATCTGGTAGAGGAATTTATAAGGCAGCACAGCATGTGAGTAGGGGCATGGCTACTGCTGACTGCTTCTTGGCCAATTTACTCTAAAAAATCAGGAACCATAAAAAAAAAAAAATCCCTGACTCCTCTTGCAGTTGACTCTGCAGTTAACATCATGTCCTTTTCAACACTAGTCCAGAAGCTGGACCTTGCCTTCACCAAGCTCAGAAAGTAACATTCCTAACCTAGGGCTTCCTGGTAGGGATGAAGTTGTCTCCCCCAGGAGGAGGCAAGCTTAGGGCCAGAGGACTAGACCTACCTGGTTCTGCAGGCCTGGCGGTGGGCAGCTCCACTTGGGAACTCTGATTTCGCATCCCTGCACAGGGTGGACGCCAGGTATATTCTGGCTGCAATGAAATGGAGGCTTACTCAATGACCACAATTGAAAACAACACTCGAAGCTACAATGACACAATAGTACTAAACACTCATTAACCAAGTATAAGTTAAACCTAACAACTATCCAGGTTAGGGCTGGGTATGTGGCTTAGTGGTAGAGCGCTTGCCAAGCATACATGAAGCCCTGGGTTTAATTCCTGAGGACCACATACACAGAAAAAGCCGGAAGTGGCGCTGTGGCTCAAGTGGTAGAGTGCTAGCCTTGAGCAAAAGAAGCTCAGGAACATTGCCCAGGCCTTGAGTTCAAGCCCCAGAACTGGCAAAAAAGAAAAAATAAAAGAAAGAAAGAAAAAAGCCAAACAACTATCCAGGTTTTCATTCTCAAATGAAGTACCTGAATCTCAGAAAGACTAGGAAACATCACCCAGCTAGGATGATGTTCAAAGCTTAGCTTTGAAGGAATGTCTCTGCAACTTCAGTTAATCTTTTTTTTTTTTTTGGGTCAGTCATGGCGCTTGAACTCTGGGGCTTGAACTGTCCCTGAGCTCTTTAGCTCCAGGCAAGCATTTTACCACTTGAGCCACAGCACCACTTCTGGTTTTCTGGTGGTATACTGGAAGTAAGAGCCTCACGGACTTTCCTGTCTGGGCTGGTTTTGAACTACAATCCTCAGATCTCAGCCTCTTGAGTAGTTAAGATTACAGGCGTGAGCCACCTGGCTTTTTTTTTTTTTTTTTTTTGTGCCAGTCCTGGGCTTGAACTCAGGGCCTAGATGCTGTCCTTGAGCTTCTTTTACTCAAAGTCCCAGCCTCATTTCTAGCTTTTTGGTGGCTAATTGGAGATAAGAGTCTCATGGTCTTTCCTGCCAGGGCTGGCTTTACTCAGATCTCAGTCTGAGTAGCTAGAATTACAGGCCTGAGCCACTGGTGCCTGGCTTAACTTCAACCAATTTCTTAACCACCACACTCTAGTGTCTAAAGATGTGTATAAATGTTAGAAAATGGGTGAACTGAATATTGTCATGGTAAATGAAATAAGCCAGTCCCATAAAGACCAGTATCAAATGTTTACTCTCAGTTGTGGGAGATAGGGGGAAATGCAACAACCAAGGTGATGTAGGTAAAAGAGGGTTCCTAGGAAGTGGGAGGGAGAAGGGAAAAGCAGGGGAAGTGAAGAGGATTAGAACAGTAATGGGAAAAACAGTTGAAATACCATCATAAAAATGTATGGATGGGGCTGGGAAGGTGGCTCAGTGGTAGAGCGCTTGCCTTGCATGCATGAGGCCCTGGGTTCGATTCCTCAGCACCACATAAGAAAAAAGCCGGAAGTGGTGCTGTGGCTCAAGTGGTAGAGCACTCGCCTTAAGCTGAAGAGCGCAGGGTCAGCGCCCAAGCCCAGAGTTCAAGCCCCACGACCAACCAAAAAAAAAAAAAATTGAATCTGTATTTGATTTGGGAAGAGGACAAGAAAGAGGAATGGGAGAGATAAATATGATGAAAATACATCAGAAGCATGAAGAAAATGTCACAATATCCTGAACAATAAAAAACTTAGAACTTAAATCTAAAACAGGAAACCAATGGTCATATGCAAGAAGTCTGAAGAAGACAGGAGTATTGCCTGAGCTACAGTGTGGCAGGGACTGGAGGAGAGGGGCAGGTGACAGAGCTCTTCAGAGAAAGAATTGATAGGAAAGCAAGCCAAAGAAAGAGAAGAGGAAGGGCCGGACATTGGTGGCTCAGGCCTGTCACCCTAGCTACTCAGGAGGCTGAGATCTGAGGATCCCAGTTCAAAGCCAGACCGGGCAGGAAAGTCTGTGAGACTTATCTCCAATTAACCACCAGAAAATGAAGTGGAGCTGTGGCTCAAGTGGGAGAGTGCTTGCCTCTTGCTGAAGAGCTCAGGGACAGCACCCAGGCCCAGAATTCAAGCCCCACAACCGGGGGGGGGGGAGGGAAGAGAGAGAGAGAGAGAGAGAGAGAATGGGGCAAAGAGAACATGAGAGGGAGACCAGGGTGAAGCTTCAAACTAGATCCATATGAGGACAACACAAGCCAGGCTCCTGCTGGAGCCTCCCGCGGCCTTCTCCACGCTACACCATGACCCACTGCTGGCAGGGCCGCTGTGGCTGTGGAATCCTGGCACGTGGGAGAAGCAGGGCTCCTGCAAGCCATCAGCCTGCTGTCCAGACCAGGGCTCCTCACCCCTCCCTTGACCTCCCGCTCACCCTTGGGGTGTCCTGCAGGGAAGGAGGGGCACACGGACTCACCAAATGGAAGAGGCGCAAATTGGGGTGTGGAGGTGGGTGCTCCATAGCCATAGGGGGCGGGGGATAGCGGATCTGGGACCAGTCCTCAAAGCCGTGGGGTGGCCCCATGGCTGGCATAGGAGGGTAGGCGTAGGGATAGGCCCCGCACAGGTGCTCTGGGTGGGGCTCCACGTGGTAGCGCTCTCCTGAGGCCTGCAAGAAAAGGCTCATCTGGCCCTGGCCTGTGGCACATCGGATGGGCCACCCCCAGATCGCCCTACACCCAGAAGCCTTGTTCCCTCAAGGCAGGAGAGGCTGAGACGTGGGCAGGGGGCACAGACTGTGGGCCACAGTGACCCACGATCTCCACACCTGGCACATCCTCAGCACTGTGTGCCAGTAATGCCGCCATCTACACCTTGTCACCTTGGCTGGCAGCAGGCGCCCTCTCTTTCCTCCAACCTCTCACCTTCGCTTTCCTCTTCTGCTGTTTCAGCGCTTCTTTGGCCTTCTCTTCATCTTTGAGAGCTTTCAGCTGGAGGAGGGGAGGGAAAAGCCTGTGTACACAGCTGGCTCTGGCCAGGCCGGGGTCTAGGGCACCTCTCTAGGGCCGGTGTGTTGGGCATCCCCAGGGGGCAGGGCAGAGTCCAGGCTGTTGGCTGTGTGGTGCCCGGGAGTGGACTGGACTCAGGTCAGGAGGGTTTGTGCATCTCTCTGTGAGCAAGTGCATGGATTTGTTCCTCTACAGCATTGACACCGACTACAGAAGTGCAGGGCTGGAGATGCTATTGAGTTAGACCTCCACATTACACAAAGGCCAGAGAGGGCACTGAACTTGTGAAGGTCCTAAAAGGAGTGTGGCAAAGAGCTGGAGACAGACCAGGTTGTGTGCGGACCCATCAAGTTTCCAGGTGCCCTCATACCCTTCTCCCTCCTGTCTCCCATGAGGACAGGCTGATGCCCTCCCTGGCCCAGGGGCTCCTACCTGGGCATTGGACGAGGTGACCTGAGCCTGCAATTTCTCCACCTGCTTCCTCAGCTCCTCCTTCTCCTCATTCATGCGCTCCCGGTCGCTGCGCTCTCTCTGGAAGTCCTCCTCAAAGATCTTCACCTGGAGGAACCCCGGCAGGTGTCGGGGAGAGGGGGTCAGCTCTAAGCAGAGGCTTCCTGCGCTTAAGATCAGACCCCGCCTCTTCTGCATGGTCTTGGGGATGTCCTGGGGACTGGGATGGGCATACCCCCAGCTCTACCCCCAAACACACCCAGAATAATCCTGGATCTCACTATCTTAGGTTCTGGGCTTTAAGGCAGGCCTTTATTTAAACCGAGGTCCCATGGCTTATAATAAATAGGTTGAACGCCATCAGCCAATGCTTTCAGCCGCTAAGGCCCACAGAGTGGAGGTCACAGAACTGGCATGGCAGAAGAATGAGGTTCGGGTTTGGCTAGCTGTGAGGGCAGAGGGCCTGAACACTCTCCCCAGATTTGGACAAAGGTCAAGATGATTCAGGAAAGCTGGACGGGCAGCATGCAATAGCATGGAACCACTTGGGAGCTCTATAACTTTTCCGTTTCCTTCCTGCTCCGTGACCCTCTAAGAGGGCATGTGTTTTAGACTAGTGGGTCGGTAATGCTTCTCCAGTGCTTGCCCATCGCTGAGAAAGAGGACCCAAGTTCAGAGTCTTCATCTGTCAAAAATGCTGAGACATGGGGCTGGGAAGGTGGCTTAGTGGTAGAGTGCTTGCCTAACATGAATAAACTCTTGGGTTCGATTCCTCAGTACCACATACACAGAAAAAGCCAGAAGTGGCACTGTGGCTCAAGTGGTAGAGTGCTTGCCTTGAGCACAGAGAGGCTCAAGGACAGTGCCCATGCCCTGAGTTCAAGGCCTAGGACCAGCAAAAAAAAAAAAAAAGTTGAGATGTGGGTGTTTACTATACTAAGCTCTTACAGTTCTTTAATATTTGTGGGGAACCGGTTTTTCTATTGAAAACTGCATTCATTTTTCTTCCTTCCTTTTTAGGATTAAATTTAGAGTGCTCTAGCACTTGGCCCTTTTGCTTTTACTTTGTTTTGAGACAGGGTCATTAGCTAACTTTGCCCCGGCTGGTGGTGATTCTCCTCTCCTTTCCCTGCCTCCAGAGTAGCTGGGATTACAGGAGTGTTCCACCATGCCCTATCTAAAACTTACTTTTAATTTTAGATGAAATTCTCAAATGAAACAAAATATACATTGTTGAACACATGACTACAATACAAAGTGATTTTTGTTAAAGCCTTTTCCTAACTAGGTAAACAGGAGCGGGGAAGGAGGTGGGGGAGGGGCCCAGGGCTGGCTAGTAGAGGGGTGTGGGAAGCTGGGGACATGCAGCTGGAAAAGCTAAACTGGTAAGCACGCAGGGGCCCAGGCCCACAGCTAGGGTCACGTGACGCCAAACCCATCTGGGCCCAGCCTCCCAGAATCCTCACCTGCTGTTTCAGCAGCTCATTCTGTGTGACCAGTTCCTGCTTCCTCAGGAGGGCTCCAGCTCCTTCAGGGCTCCCAAACGCTGAGGGAGATGAAGGGGAGGCCTGGATGCTCAGAGCTTCCTCCAGGGCCTGGGGTTAGGGAAGAGACAGGACCATCAGCCCTGGAAGTCAGGCCCCTCTTCTGGATAAAAATCACACCACCAGTACCATGCAAAAAATGATCTCCTGATCGGTAACACGGTGTACCTAGCACTTCAAGGAAGCCTCATCACCACCCCATGAAGAAAGACTAGGATCACGGTCCCATTTTACAGTTGTGAAAACTGAGGCTCAGAGACCTCAGTGACTTGCCCCAGGTCACACAGCTAGTAAGGGGCAACACAGGGACTGCAACCCAGTCTAGGATCTTAACTGGGGTCCTCAGGTAGGAGGGGATCTCTTTCTATAAATAGGTGTGGATCAATTCTTAGTACAGGGCTAGGAAGAACCTCAGCATCCCTTCCCCCAACACCAGGGCGCCCTGCGTGCCCCGCTTCCCCCAACCTGCTCCTCCTTAGTTTCATGAGCTGAAACATCAATAATGAGACCACGAAAATAATCACGCCTGTAAGCCTAGCTACTCAGGAGGCTGAATCTGAAAATCATGGTTCAAAGCCAGCCCAGGTAGGAAAGTCCATGAGACTCTTATCTCCAATTAACCACTAGAAAACCAGAAGAGGAGCTGTTGGCTTGTTACAACTCCTGACGCCTCTCAGGCTGTTCACCCTTCATCTGCACCTGGACTTCAGCCCTTCGATAGCAGGACTCCCAGGACTATGGGCAAACAGAGATTTTCTTCAATGTAGACTCAGGCCTGAGGAGAACACTGAACCAGGAATACATTCAGGATGCTCTGAGAAAAAGGAGCCCTCTTCTTTCCTCTCCTACTTCACCCCCTGCATTTTTTTTTTTTTGCCAGTTGTGGGGGTTGAACTCAGGGCCTGAGCGCTGTCTCTGAGCTTCTTTTTGCTCAAGTCTAGCACTCTACTATGTGAGCAACAGTGCCACTCCTGGCTTTTTCTGTGTATGTGGTACTGAGGAATCAAACCCAGGGCTTCATGCATGCTAGGCAGGAACTCTGCCACTGAGCCACAGTCCCAGCCAAGTCCTCCATTTTCTTCCATTTTCAGGATGCATAGATTGAGGTCCAGCCTCAGGCAAGAGACGGGCGTGTGTGTGTGTGTGTGTGTGTGTGTGTGTGTGTGGTCATGCCTTGCATGACTCATATACACAGATGGCTCTGTCCTGTGTGTGTGTGTGTGTGTGTGTTGGTGCTAGGCCTCATTCTCTCACTTGGCTTTTCTTCTCAAGGCTGGAGGGTCTACCATTTGAGCCACACCTCTACTTCTGTTTATTGTTTTTTGCTGATTAATTAGAGATAGAATGTCTCAGATTTTTCTGTCCAGGCTGGCTTCAAGCTGTGATCCTCAGATCTCAGCTTCTAGAGTAGCTAGGATTACAGGCGTGAGGAACTAGCACCAGGTCTATCCTCAATTCTGCTAAGACAATCTACAAGCCTGTCCTTCCAGTGGCAGGACAGCAATATGGGGAGATTATGCCTGCATTTAGACCTCCAAATCCCTTGGCTCTTCATGTGACAGAGCCAATGGTTCTAAAAGAGCAATAACCATGGTTAGAGGGTTGTCCTAGCAGGGTGATAACCAGGAGGCAGAGGAAGGAGAAACAGCCAAAGGATAGACTGAGCAGTAAGCGCACAACTCCCCAGGCCTGTGGAGAACAAAACACTTCCTCTCCCAGCTCTGTCATGCTGGCTCCTCCCAGACCCACAAAGGAAGGTGAGCTGCGCTGTGATGATGCTAATCAGCCTGCGGGCAGCACCATGAGGCTCTGGGAGGCTCAGCTTAACTCATCTAAACACAGAGAAGCTGAATCAGAACTAGAGCCACCTTGCGACATGGCGGCCATATTGCTACCCACCCTGGCTCAGGCCAGAAGGTTTCTGCTTTATCAGCCTCCACTTGGAGTGCCCCGCCTCCTGGACCCTACTTCATAGGGCTGAGAAAACTCATCCTCTCCCTCCAGTGAGCAGTCCTGAACACACACTCGGTGCCAGCAATGAGGAAGGCATAGGGTACATGCTAGTGAGCATGCGTACTTCCCAATGTGGGAAGGACGGGCAGAGGGGGTGGAAACTGTGGTCACCCTCCTGAGCTGGGGGCTCAGGCAATGGAGTGGGTCTGGCATCTGGGCTCAGGGCAGCCTTCTCCATTCAGGGGACCAGGGCCAAGACACCCACCTTGTTCAGCCGCTGGATCTCCTTTTCGTGGTACTCGCGCTGCCGGGTGAGTGGGCCTAGTTGGTCCTGCAGGTACTTGACCCGCTGCTGCAGCTCCTGGGCCTCTGCCGTCAGCTGCTCCTTGTTTGTCTGCCGGGAGCACAGGGTTGGTTAGCAGGGAGCCTCTCCAGGAGCCTGAGAGTGAACTGGGAGCTCCCGTGCGGCCTGCCCCAGCCTTGCTCACTCATGCCTACTCTCCTCTACTCCCTCTCCCACGGCCACGTTGCAGTACTCACCGAAGGCACCTGGGGGCAGCAGTGATGCCTGCCTGCCTGCCTGCCTGCCTGCCTGCCTGCCTGCCTGCCAGATGGGTCCTGGATTCTGACACCAGAACAAGCAGAGACCAGCAGAGACCCGAGGCATTCCCCTAGCCATCTGGTCTAGTCTTTCTAAATGCCAGGGTTTAAGGAGGTTCTTAATATGAGTCATAGGGAAGACTCATGTCAATGTGAACCCTAAAACTGACTGTAAAATATTATATGTGTCAATTTTCTGAGGAGAAAGGCATAGTTTCTAACCAGATTGACAGAGGGGTCTTCTGTGATTCATAGAGAGTGATGAATCGTGGGAACCTCTACAGGTCCTCTTATAGTCTCTGTGTCTACAAAAGGGAGAATGCTCAAAGAGATAAATGTGGCTGGGCATGATGGTGCACCCCTGTAACACCAGCTACCTGGAGACAAGAGGATCGAAGCTAACCTAGGCAGAGTTAATGCAAGACTCTATCTCAAGAACAAAAGAACTGGGGCATGCTTAAGTGATAGAGCTTCAGATTTTCAGTTAATACCTAGTCCCACCTCAAAAATATAAAAAAGACAGACGCAAATGCAGCACATGGCAGAAGCACTGGGGAACGCAGCAGGGCAGCGAGTCCTAGCCACTTTATACAACGGGATGGGGACATGTCCAGAGGGGAAACGGCTCAGCCAAGGCCAGAACCCCTGTTCCTAGCTGCACTCCTCTCCCGCCCAAGTGGTGGGGCAGCATGGCGCACAGCAAAGATAGGACACACCCAAAAAAGACAGTTTCTCTGTGCACAAATGAAAGAAGGCCCAGAGAGAGGAAACTGACCACCGTGGTGACCTGCGGGAGGAGGCTGGGGAGGGGCGAACGTTTCACAGTCCCATCACATGGATTCATGCGGATTAGAAGACAGACCACAGGATCAGGGTCCACCTGGCTCTGTATGACCTTTAAGTGCACACTGTCCAAACCAGCAGTGAGCTGTGTCCAACAGAGAAGGCTCAGGGTAGCCTTGGTGAGAACAGTCTGTCCTGATTTCCCATTGAAGGGCTCCAGAATAAAGCACTACCTCACTTGCCTGCGTCCTGATCTACAGGACATGACCCACCTCCCCCAGCATACATGCAAGAACCCAGATCCCAAGGATTGCCTCATCTGCTCAAGTGAGGGGGAGCAGGGACCAGGGCCAGCTGTGTGCCCCAAATGCTCTGTCCTACCAGGGAAAACACTGGCAGTGACCTCCTTCTCCCGGGCTAATCCTTAGAGGAGGACCTGGAGAGTCACAACCTAAGGAAGAACTTCCACACCCAATCCACAGTGAGAAGGCCTTCCTTAGGCCAGGCAAAGCCCATTCCCACTTCTCACAAAGGCACTGGGAATAAAGTCCCCGGAGTCTGGGAGTCACACGCACCTCCCGTTTTAAGTGAGATAAAGTCTCACTATGTAGTTCAGGCTGGCCTCAAACTCATGATCCTCCCGTTTCAGCCTCTGAGTACTGGGATTATAGGTATTCGCCAATACATCCAGTTGAGCTTTTTTTTTGGCCAGTCTTGGGGCTTGAACTCAGGACCTGCCTGGGCATTGTCCCTGAGCTTCTCTTGCTTAAGGCTAGCACTCGAGCACTTGAGCCACAGCACCACTTTCGGCTTTTTCTGTGTATGTGGTATTGAAGAATCGAACCCAGGGCTTCATGCATGCTAGGCAAGCACTCTAAACCACATTCCCAGCCTTGGCCTTTCTTCTTTTAGCTGTCCTAGGACTCGGAAGAGCTCTGAATAGCACCAGTGACATGTATAGAATAGATGTCATTTCTTCAAGGACTTGCTCCTGCTTCCCACCACATGACTTGGCCCCCACCGGCCCACTCTCTCTTTTCTGCAGCTTTTTTTCCTTGCAGTAGTAACCCACTTTTCTGTGTTTGCTTTTACCTAGTCATGTGGCATACATTCCCTGACAAAGGTAAGGCTGGCCAGTCCATGCTCAATCTGATGCCTAGCACAGTACCTGGGACACGCTCTGAGGGGAAATGCTGAGAAGATAAATAAATGAAATTTTGTCTGCTTCAGCCTCTTGCCTACAAAATACAATCACTACTCTGAGCACTGAGCATCAGCCTAAGCCTGCGGTGTCTTTCCTTTTTGGTCATGGGGCTCGAACACTGGGCCTTAGTACTGTCCCTCAGCTCTTCAGCTCAAGGCAAGTGCTCTAGCACTTGAGCCACAGCACCACTTCCCGTTTGCTGGCAGTTTATTGAGGTAAGAGTCTCATGGACTTTCCTGCCTCGGCTGGCTTTGAATGGCGATCCTCAGATCTCAGCCACCTGAGTAGCTAGGATTACAGGCGTGAGCCACCAGTGCGTAGCTTTGTGTCTTCCTTGTTGCTCAAGGCTAGTGCTCTACCACTTGAGCAACAGCTGTACTTCTGGCTTCTTGCTGATTAACTGAAGACTCTCATGCCTTTCTTGCCCGGACTGGCTTCAAATTGCTATCTTCAGATCTCAGCCTCCTGGGTAGCTAGGATTACAGGTGTGAGCCACAGTGCCCAGCTTGTATCTTTCATATTATCTGCTTCTCTGCTTGGTTCCTGTGTGTCTGGGTGGTGTGCACACATGTGTATGCACGCATGCTGGTCCTGGGGCTTGAACTTGGGGCCTGAGTACTGTCCCTGAGCTTCTTTTTGCTCAAGGCTAGCACTTTACCACTTGAGTCATAGTACCACTTCCAGCTTTTTTACAGTTTATTGGAGATAAAGAGTCTCACCCTGACTGGATCTGACTGTGATCTTCAACCCCAAGTAACTAGGATTAGCAGGAGCTAACCTAACCTCCTCCATTTTCAGGAAGGAAACTGAGGCTCAGGGAGGGCAAGTGCCTTTGTCTGGAGCCACACAGCCCTTGGCCCTGTGTCTAGAACCCTTCAACTCCATCCCTTGCTCATGGATGGCATGCACTCTTGGCTACCCAGGGAGAGGAACCTGGACCCACAGCGTCAGCATCTCACTTGCCTCCTCCATTTCGATCTTGGATTTGGCCAGGAGGAGCTTGCGGTCAAAGTCACGCTGCTTCTGCTCCCGCTCCGCCTCCAGGTCAGTCACCTGCTTCTGCAGGTCCACCAGCTTCTGACGCAGCTCAGTGATCTGGGTTGAGGGCAGAGGCCGGTATGAGCAATGGCAGAGTGTAGCAGCACCCCACCCCACCCCCACCCTGTCGCCCAGCTTCTCCTCCTAGCCATGAGGGGTTGGGGCGGGGAGGGGGGTGGGCTCAGCTCAGTCCCCTCTAAGGCTCAAAGCTGCTGAGAAGGAAGTGGCAAGATGAAAACTGGGTATTCCTGAGCCCTTACCTTCTGTTCATACTGCTGCTTCATGGATCGGAAATGATGGTCCCACTGCTTGTTCACTTCCAGCAGCTGTGGGGAGAGGCTGGGCTTAAAAGGGGAGCAGGGGGCTGGGAAGGTGGCTCAGTGGTAGAGTGTTTGCCTTGCATGCATGAGGCCCTGGGTTCGATTCCCCAGCACCACATAAGCAAAAAGAAAAAAAGCCGGAAGTGGTGCTGTGGCTCAAGTGGTAGAGCGCTAGCCTTGAGCTGAAGAGCTGAGGGACAGCGCCCAGGCCCAGAGTTCAAGCCCCATGACCGACAAAAAAAAGTTACTGTTCTAATTTTTATTGTTTGCTGGCACTGGGGCTTGAACTCAGAGCCTGGGCACTGTCCCTGAGCTGCTTTTACTCAAGGGTAGCACTCCACAGCACCACTTCTGGGTTTTTCTGTTTATGTGGTACTAAGGAATCAAACCTAGCTAGGGCTTCATGCAAGCACTTCAGGCAAGCACTCTACCACTAAGCCATATTCCCAGCCCTCATTTCCTTTTGTACAGTGTCTTCTATTCTCTCATTCTCTCCCAGTCTCTCCCTCCAGTCTCCAATCATGAGTTGTATAGTTTACTTTCATCAGTGTCCAGTGAGCTCCATTGCTGCACTTTTTTACCTTTTGACCCTCAAGTACTGTATCCTCCCCCACCTCCCAAAAATATACATATGAATACACCATACATAAAGAACTTTCTTTGTGCTCAAGGGCTAGTGCTCTACCACTTGGACCACAGCTCCACTTTTAACTTTTTGTGGTTAATTGGAAGTAAGAGTCTCATAAACTTTCCTGCCTGGGCTGGCATTGAACAATGATCCTCAGATCTCAGCCTCCTGAGTAGCTAGGATTACAGATGTGAGCCACTGGTGCATGGCTTTTCTCTTTCATTAAAAAAACCAAACAGGGCTGGGAAGGTGGCTCAGTGGTAGAGCGCTTGCCTTGCATGCCTGAGGCCCTGGGTTCGATTCCTCAGCACCACATAAGCAAAAAGAAAAAAGCCGGAAGTGGCGCTGTGGCTCAAGTGGTAGAGCGCTAGCCTTGAGCTGAAGAGCTGAGGGACAGCGCCCAGGCCCAGGCCCCATGACCGGACCCAAAAAAACAAAAAACAAAATAAAAATAAAAAAACCAAACAGCAAAATGGGCTCATCAGCAGTGTGCCTGCATAGCAAGTGCAAAATCCTGAGTTCAAACCCTACTATCACCTACACCAATAAACAAGCATTAAGGTATACTGTATTCTCTTAAGTTCTAACAGAACACTAATCATAGGTCTTCCCTGTTCACCCCTTCAAGCCCTCTACCTCCATGCGCTGCTGCTCCAGGATCTTCACTTTCTTCTCAGCTGCACCCAAGGCCACCACTTCTGGAACCTTCCCTGCCATTACACTAGCCTGGGGAGAAACACAGAGGGTCTCATCCAATGCTTTGCATAAACATTTCCTCCCAGCCTTTGTGTGTGTGTGTGTGTGCATTGGTCCCAGGACTTGCTCGGGTACTGTCTCTAGCTTTTGCATTCAAGACTAACATTCTACCACTTGAGCCACAGCCCCGCTTGTGGCTTTTTGGAAGTTTATTGGAGATAATCTCACAAACTTTCCTGCTCAGGCTGACTTGGAACCATGATCCTCAAATCTCAGCCTCCTGAGTAGCTAGGTCTACAAGCATGAGCCATTGGCACCTGGCCTTTTCCTCCCATTCTTTTTTTATTTTTTGTTTGTCGTGGGGCTTGAATTCTGGGCCTGGGCGCTGTCCCTCAGCTCTTCAGCTCAAGGCTAGCGCTCTACCACTTGAGCTACAGCGCCACTTCTGGTTTTTCTGGTGGTTAATTGGAGATGAGAGTCTCACCAGCAAGGCATTAAGTGGCTCACACCTGTAATCCTAGCTTCTCAGCTGAGCTCTGAGGCTCATGGTTCATAGACAGACTGGGAAGGAACGTCCTTGAGACTGATCTCTAATTAACCAGAAAACTGGAAGTGGCGCTGTGGCTCAAGTGGTCGAGCGCTCGCCTTGAGCTACCCAGGCCCAGAGTTCAAGCCCCATAACCAACAAAAAGAAAAAAGAAAAAAAAAAAAAGAAGTGTCATCCCAGTTAGAATGGCTATAATCAAGAACTCTAACAACAACAGATGCTGGAGGGGATGTGGACAGAAGGGAACCCTACTGAATTGTTGGTGGGAGTGTAAACTTGTTCAACCACTTTGGAAAGTAGTATGGAGGTTCCTCAAAAGACTCCACATAGAGCTCCCCTATGACCCAGCAATCCCACTTTTGGGCATTTACCCAAATGATCACAAACAAGACCATACTAAAGCTACCAGCACAACTATGTTTACTGCAGCATTATTTACCATAGCTAAGATATGAAACCAACCCAGATGTCCCTCAGTAGATGAATGGATCAAGAAAATATGATATATATACACAATGGAATTCTGTGCCTCCATCAGAAAGAATGACATTGCCCCATTTGTTAGGAAATGGAAAGGCTTAGAAAAAAATTATACTAAGTGAAGAAAGCCAGGCCCAAAGAAACATAGGTCCCATGGTTTCCCTTATTTGCAATAACTAGTATATGTCTGAGACAAGCAGAAAAGGTCAGATAAGATGATGTTAAGCGAAATGAACCCCAAGATAAGGACACAAGTGTTTTTTTTTTCTTTCTTGCTATTGTTTCTAATGTATTTATAAGGTACCATGTGATTTTTTTTGTTGTTGCTTTGTATGTCCCTCCCCCATGGTATAACCCGTTTTCATTGTATTTGATGTTGGTATAATTTGAGGAGGGGAAGGGGAAAAAACAAATTGTTTAAATAGGGATACAAGTTGACCCACTGCAAAGTTATGTCAAAAAATGAACTTTACAATTTAGGCGGGGAGGGGGGCTTGGTAAGAAATGTACTCATTACCTTGCTCATGTGATTGTAACCTCCCTGTACAGTATTTTCACAATAAAAACTTATTTTAAAAAAAAGGTGCTGAGGTAGCACATTGGAACAGTCTAGGAGTGTGGAATTGAACACTGGCTCTTATCTTTACCCTTCTGGGATGCTAGCCAGACCAGGACTTTCATCTCTCTGGGCCTCAAGATGTAAACATGAATCAGAGGCTGGTGGTTTCTGCACTTGCATGGGGGACCTTTGATACTGGAGGCCACCCTCTGATTCTATATATGTCATTATATATATATATATCACCCTCTGATCCTGTATCTCTGTTCTCACCTTCTCTCTACTCCCTTTTAGTCCTCCTTCACATCTCCCCTCTAGGCTTGGGGTGAGGTGTAGAGGCAGAACTTGTTAGGCTCAAGTGCCCTCTACAGGCTGACGCCTGTAAGCACACCTATGATGCTAGAGGTCAGGGCATACAGGGTAAGGCTGCTTCCTTTGAGAAGGGACAGACAGGCCTGCCCCCTGGGAGCCTGCGGACTCTTGGACCAAAACTATGCATAGCTGAGAAGGATAACAGCTCAAGAAAGGGAGAAGGAGGAGGATGCTGAGACCCTGGGTGATGAACCCCGTATCTTCAGAGACCGAGGAATCTGTGGAGAAGTAAATACAGCCAGCCACACAGTTGGCAGACCCAGGTGCTGGTCTCAAATCTACCTTAAAAAGCAGCAGCTAAGCCAAGCATCAGTGGCTCATACCTCAGTATTAGCTAATCAGGAAGCTAACATACAACAATCACAGTTCAATGCCAGTTCAAGTAGACCGAATCCATGCAACTCTTATTTCTGATTAACCACCAACAAGGCAGAAGTGGAGCTGTGGCTCAATTGGTAAAATGCTAGCCTTGAGCAAGAAAACTCAGGAACAGTGCCCAGGCCCTGAGTTCAAGCCCCAGGACTGGTGTACATGCTTGCATACTCTCATACACACACATAGACAGCAATTAATATTCACCATTTATTATAGTAAATAAGCTACTTTTTTTTTTTAATGTTTTGGTTGGTTGTGGGGCCTGAACTCTGGGCCTGGGCGCTGTCCCTCAGCTCTTCAGCTCAAGGCGAGCGCTCTACCACTTTAGCTACAGCGCCACTTCCGGCTTTTTTCTTTTTTGCTTATGTGGTGCTGAGGAATCGAACCCAGGGCCTCATGCATGCAAGGCAAGCATCTACCACTGAGCCACCTTCCCAACCCAATAAGCCACTCTATATGTACTATATCAATGAATTCTCGCAAATATTCCTGAAGGTGTATTACCATCTTAGAGGATGAAGAGGAAGTCTAGGTCCAGAGTTTATGTAACTTGACTAAGGTCTCAGCCCTGTCACAGGGGGAGCCATAATGAACAGACCTTGGCCATGGGGCATGTTTCCCACTTCTCCTTGATAGCAGATGACACAGAGATCCTGACTGCATGATGACCCTTCTGCTGCTACTGAAAATACAGGAGTCATCCTAGCCCTGCCTACCATTTAGTAAAAGGAGGCCCAAATGAGATCATGGCTTTGAATTAAGCTATTAAGATAATTACTTCTACTACTATATACATGCAAGATTATCATTGAGCCCTACAGTGCAGCTACTAAACCCCATTTAAGGGAAAACAACAACCATATGATAGAGGTGAGACTCGGGGGACAGGGGTGAAGAGAAGGTCGGGGCTCTTGGGACCTAGTTGTGCACCAGAGTGGGGCCTGGAGGTAGGAGGGGAAAAGGGAACAGCCTGTGGCATGACCAGGCCACACGGATGCGGTGACGCCATCTTCTCTCCATCTCTGGGGCTCTATGGCACAGGATTGTAGGAACTCAGCAGGATCCCAGTTCTGTCCCCTATATTTGACTTTTAGGAGTTGGCCTATGGGGTTATGGAGCCTGTAACTCAAGCAGTTCTGGGCAGCATCCCAGAGAATGGGAAGGTCTGTGGGGCTGAAGGTAGAAAAGAATCCTAAGGAATGGACACGCTAGGAAGGCATATATTGTAGATCAAACCATGTAACCACCATCTACCAACGAGACAGAACCTTCTACCAGTTTAATGGTGTGCAGAAGTGCAAGCCTGTTGTTTCTGGAGGTGGTGAACAGACACTAAGGTCTGAGATGCTACAGAAGGGATTTCTGATCACATACCTGCTGCTGTCCAGACACTCCCTTCTTGTTGGCACCCTCTATCTTTGGGGAGCCTGGGTGCCCAGAGGCACCCTCTTTGTTGCTGCTGCTCATCAACAACTTCTTGAGCTCCATATTTTCTTCCCTGTGGTGGAGACAAACAGAGGAGTCACAGTGTGTCTAGCTCACCGGCCAGGGAAGCCTCAACCCAGGCATGTGACTTTGGTAGAACCCAGTGCTAGGTGCGAGCTACCCTGACAGTCTCTAATCCTCAATGGCAGGCTGTCTCCAGTGGGCTGCTTATATACACGAGATCTTCAGGATATACTCGAAGTCTGCATTCAATAACCCACCCCTTACCAGTGAGAAAGCTCCACCAGTTACCTCCAAATGGCCTTGATGGAGCAGGGGAACAGAAGGAGCCAGCTGGAGGCTCAGAGACTATGGTGGCCATGGTCCTTTACCATTGCCTGTTAATTTGCTTTCAGTTTCACTGTACATTTAGAATAGGTAAGGATGGATTCCATTTACTCCAGTTAAAGTTTCCTTTACTTTATATATATATATATATATATACATATATATATATATATATGTATGTACATATATTTTTTAGTTAGTTAATTTATTTTTGCTGGTTCTGGACACTGTCCCTAAGAAACTGTTGCTCAAGACTAGCACTCTACCACTTGCGCTACCATTCTATTTCCAGCTTTTTCAGTGATTAATTGGATATAAAGAGTCTCATGGACTTTCCTGCCCAGCCTGGCTTTGAAGTACAACTCTCAGATCTTTTTTTTTTTTTTGTCAGTTGTGGGGCTTAAACTCTGGGCCTGGGCGCTGACCCTCAGCTCTTCAGCTCAAGGCAAGTGGTCTACCACTTGAGACACAGTGTCACTTCCGGTTTTCTAGTGATATTGAAGATTAGAGTCTCACAGACATTCTTGCCTGGACTGGCTTTGAACTGTGATCCTCAGATCTCAGCCTCTCAGTGGCGTGAGCCACTGGCACCCAGCAATCCTCAGATCTTATAGCCACTAGCGACTAGCTCCTTTACAGTAATTTCAAGTAGAAAGATGAATTAAAGTAAAACCTTGTGTATACAATAAGGCAGGAGATAACAGGAAAGAATGAAAGTGATTGGGATTCAGGGAAATAAAGAACACAGCAGTTCAGGTTCGCTTCACCATCTGGGTTCCTACTCATTAGCAACACCAAGAAGTGAAGTTGTTTCCCCAGGCCACACATTCTTCCTTCTAATACATCTCTCTCTTCCAGGCTGGGGTTTCATACTCCTGGATGGAGTCAATGTGGCATAAAACCTCAACTGTTTAGGCCATCCGAAAGTAAATAAAAGCACGCTGATTAGAAATGACAGTGGCTCAGTACTTCACCATTATGTGGCCACATTGAAGTCTGTATTACTTCTGTTTGTTGACTGACTTTAGGAGGGAAAGTCCTTGCTGTGGTACAGATGTCTCCTACATGGACTGAGCTCAGTTGGTGCCTAATATAATCCAGCATATTACCCAAGACATTACCCAGAGCACAGGCAGAAATCATGGACACCGTAACAGTTTGCAGAGCAAGGAGACTCAGGTTCCCATTGGGAGTCCCTGCACCTTTCTGAGACCTAGTCTCCCCTCATATGCTGAGGGGTTGGGCCCCCATGATCACAGAGGGTGCTCTGAGTTCTGACAGTCAAGGTCAGGTGTGATCTCTGCTGAAATGTAGACCCCGCATCTCACCTTAGACCACCACCTCAACGTTGAGACAGGAGGGCTAGCCCTTCGTCCACATCCTCAGCTAGGCCCGAGACCCACTGACTAGTCCAGACAAGGGATGGCACAACAGTGGCTAGCAGGGACAGAAGAGTCGTGACCCTCTCCCAAACAGCCAGCCAGAGGACAGTCAGCAAGCTAGGGAGTGGGTCTGGGGGTGGGGGCAGTTTGTACCCACCTTCTCTACTCTCCCAGGTAATCAAAGGGCCCAGGAGAAATTACCAACGGAGCTAGAAAAGACCAAGAGATCTGCATTTATCCAAGCAGAGCTCTGAGCATGAAGTTTTTGAGGCCCTGAATCCTCATCCTTAGAATCAGTGGAAGGCATCAACTCCTTCTGCCCACCCTGCTCCTGGGGCCTGGGCTTACCGCAGCCTTTCTGCAGCCTGCTCCCGCTGTTCCAGGCCCTTGTCAAGCTTGGCCTTTAGGGCCTCATTCTCCTTGCGAAGCTGTTCACATAAGGTCTGTGGGGAAGACAGGTGGATGGGAAGGGAGGGTTAAGGAGGGGGTACATCCTAATACAGGCTGACACAGGGGGATAAGAGAGACTGGAGGGCCGGGTGCCGGTGGCTCACACCTGTAATCCTAGCTACTGAGAAGGCTGAGAACTGAGGATCATGGTTCAGAGCCAGCCTGGGCAGGAAAGTCCCTGAGACTCTTATCTCCAATAAACCACTAGAAAACCGGAAGTGGCATTGTGGCTCAAGCGGTAGAGCACTCGCCTTGAGCTGAAGAGTGCAGGGACAGCGCCCAAGCCCACAGTTCAAGCCCCCTGACCGACCAAAAAATAAATAAATAAAGAGAGAGAGAGAGAGACTGGAGGTCTCCAATGTCAGATCATGAAGGTAGGTGGCATCCAGACCACCAGCACCATCTAGGATCCTTCGGGCATCCCTTAGGGGCCAGTTATGAGGATGCCTGTGCAAGGGTCAGTCGAGGCCTCTGGTCCTCCCTATCAGATCTCCCCACTTTCTCCCCTTCACCACTCTGGCTGGCCTCTCCTTTAGGGGTATTCAAACAAGGTCTCCACAGAAAACAACTCCCACATCCCGCTGTCAAGTTACCGCCATTTATCTCGCTCCAAGTCCTCTGCTTTTACTTTTATGAGTACTTGTCATACATAAAGCCAAATGAAGATGGTCATTATTTTCTTAAAGTCCAGCCCCTCCCCTGCAGTGGTCTGTGAGCTCCCAGGAGGGCTGGACCTTCCCACCCCCACTCTCATTCACTGCCAGGTAACCGGCCCTGAGCTCAACTTAGTCAAAGCACCACAAGACTGAGTGGCTGAATAAATGAACGAATGGACAGACAAACATGCGAGTCCCTGGAAGTGTGAGGACACTTCCAGTGTGCAGACACTTCCAGTGCGGTCACAGGTGAGTCAGGAGACAGAGCACCCTCCCAGCATGGCTCATACTGCATTTCCAACACTTGTCCCTTCCTCTACAAAATGGGGATGAGTGTTCCATCTCTACCTTCTTTTGGGGCTGCTGTGTCCCAGGCATACTGATCACTTGATGGAGAACCATGCAGTAGTGGCTGGCTAGCCCTGGGGCCTCCCAGGTGGGTGGGGAGGGCAAGGTGCTGCCCGCCATGAGGGTGCGCAGGGTTGGAGAGAACAGCTCAACCTATCACCAAATGTCCACTGAGAACCTAAGGAGTGCCAGTCTTGCACTGGTGCTTGTCCTAACACTGTGAGTCAGCTGCCCCAAAGCTGAGTAACTTATCTCTATTTTAGAAGTAGAGAGGGCTGGGAATGTGGCTGAGTGGTAGAGCGCTTGCCTAGCACGCATGAAGCCCTGAGTTCGATTCCTCAGTACCACATAAACAGAAGTGGTGCTGTGGCGCTGTGGCTCAAGTGGTAGAGTGCTAGCCTTGAGCAAAAGCACCTTAGGGACAGTGCCCAGGCCCTGAGTTCAAGCCCCAGGACTGGGAGCAAAAAAATAAAAATAAAATAAAATAAATCACTTGTGGGGCGCCAGTGGCTCATGACTGTAACCCTAGCTAACTCAGGAGGATCTGAGGATCCGGTTCAAAGGTAGCCCGGGCAGTAAAGTCTGTGAGACTCTTATCTTCAATTAACCACCAGAAAACTGGAAGTAGCTCTGTGGCTGAAGGGGTAGAGCACTTGCCTTGAGCTGAAGGACAGCGCCCAGGCCCAGAGTTCAAGCCTCACAACCGGCCAAAAAACAAACAAACAAAAAAACACCACCAACAAAAAAAACCCCAAAATGCAGGGAAACTGAGGTTCAGTAATTTGCATGAGTTACACTACCACTTGGATTAGACTCCTCAACTGGTATCTTTCCTCTGAGATCAAAGAGCAGAGAACAATGGTAGAGCTCAAAGGAGAGACAGAGATGGGAAATGGAGACAGAGATTCTCACAGAACAGCCCAGTGGCTCCCACTTCCTGGGTGCCTGCAATGGAATGTGGACATGTGTCAGGTCTGTGCACAGTCCCGTCTCTCCCTTGAGTAGGGGCTAATGTGGACCCCGGTGCTCAATGAAGGGGGCAGAGATCCAAAGCCTGAGTTTGTGTGGAACAGTAGTGACTCTGTGCTGCACAGAAGAGGAAGGTGGATGGATGTCATCCAGGGAGATTCCAGGATGTGTGCGTTTCCTTTCTGACTAATACAAGAGTCCTGGGGGTGCGGAATGGAGGGAAAGTCTTGCACAGGAGGGTGGTAGGACAGCCTAGGGTCTGAGGTTCCCTCAATGCCTAGCACTGAAAATGAATGCTGAGTGAACCAAGAAACAAGTTAATGAATGAATGAGGAGGAACTGAATCCATCTACCTCTATCTAATGACTGTGCAAATGCTCAAGGTGTCACAGTCCTGGGTGGGGCCTCCATAGAACACAATGTCCTGCTCCTGGTCCCTAATGGACAGAATGCCACCTCATTCCCTGAGCATGGGGAGTGAGGTCTTTAAAAGGAATTTCCCTAGAGTAGGCTGGGATTGTGGTTAAGAGCATGGGTTCAAGCTGGGTACCAGTAGCTCACACCTGTCATCCTAGCTACTCAGGAGGCTGAGATTTGAGGATCACGGTTCAAAGCCAGCCCGGACAGGAAAGTCTGTGAGACTCCTCAATTAACTACCAGAAAACTAGAAGTGGCGCTGTGGCTCAAGTGGTAGAGCGCTAGCCTTGAGCTGAAGAGCTCAGGGACAGTATTCAGGCCCAGAGTTCAAGCTCCACAACCAACAAAAATGAGCATGGGTTCTGATTCCAGGTCTACCATTTAACAGCTGGGTGACCTTGGGTTTAAAATAAAAAGGTCATTCCTTTTGGTTTCCTCACCTAGGAAGTGGGAATATTGATCGAGTCTACGTTAGGGATAGAATACGTAAGGAGCTCCCACCCCAAGAAGAACAAAGAAAGGACCATGCTCAAAGTACCACATCCACACCCCTAGGAATCCCCTAGTCAAGAATTTACACTCCCCACTCTCCATTTCCCCATTTCCTTCCTCTTCCTCATATCTTCCCAACTTCCTAACTCTGTTCACCGCTGTAGGAAGAAGCCCAAAGTGCACTTGCCATCCAGCCCTCGGAGGCCCAGTGCCTGATCGCCAAGCCCTCCCTGCCGGCCTCACCTGGAGGATGGAGGTGCGCTGCTCATTCTTGTGCACTTTGGAGGCCAGCCGGTTGAACTCGAGAGCCATGCGGCCCAAGTGGGTGAAGAGCTGGCTGTGGTCAGGCTCCTCGGCACACACACTCAGGGTGTTCTCCAGGCGTTGCAGATGGAGCATCAGGTTGCTGTCCTCATGGGGCAGGGAGCCCAGCTCCTGGCAGGGAGAAGATGAGGAGGACCACTCTTCAGTGAGGCCTGAACAGGTAATGCCAGCCAGCTCTCCCACTGCTTCTGCATGCCCCATGACTCAGTTTCCCCCCTGGGGCCTCAGCTAAACCCAGGGAAATTCTGGAGTTACACAGGCTCCTTTGTCTGGGGCTGACTCATAGGGGAGGATCTAGGACTCCTAGGCCAATCAACAGCCAGCTGAGCAGCATCCAGGGCCACCTTCAGCCCATATTCTAGCCCGGGTCAACCGGACTTTCCTTGGGCCTTAGCACCCTCATCCACAGCATGTACACACAGACTTTCCTGTTCTTCTCCCTCATAGGGCTCTCATAGGAGGAATGAAGCTGAAAGAGAAGCAATCCTAGAGAAAAGACCAGGGAGAGAGACAGACACAGAGACAGAGAGAATAACCCTATAGTCCCTGCTTCCTTAGCTCAGGGAGACAACTAGGGAAGGATCCATTCATGACCTCATGGATTATCTGATAGAAAATGGTCCTGTAAGTATTATCCGTACCTTTGGTCCTCAGCTCCACCCAGACCTGAGCTCCTCCCAGCCCTGGAGTTCCTGCCTTACAGCTGGCCACTCCCTCTCTCTGCCCAGACCCACCCACTCACTCATTTTACCTCACTTCAGACCTCATTTCCCCCACTTGTATAGGGGCAGACACCATATGCTCCCTCTCCCGGGGAGATAGGGGCCCTCTAATAAATCTTACAATAATGTTTCTCCTGTGCCTTGCCTGCATCCATGTAGTCCCCTGAGCTGGTCCTGAAGGATTCTTTCAGGTCCAAACATTCAACCGCTTCTCGAAGCACCAAGACCCCCCTCCCCAAAATCAGGTTAAGAATCATAGCTCTAGATACTGTGGAGAATTCCAGCCTAGTAAACCATCTAAGAAATGGAACAAACCCAGTGTCAGTGGCTCACACCTGTAATCCTAGGAGGCTGAGACCTGGAAGATTGCTGTTAGAAGCCAGCCTAAGCAGGAAAGTCTGTGAGACTCCATCTCCAACTAACCGGCAAAAACCTAGGCGGGAGGCATGGCTCAAGTGGTGAGCTGCCGCTGAAGCGGTGGAGCACCAGCCACGAGTGAAAAAGATGAGGGAGAGAGTGCAAGGCTCTGGAGTTCAAGCTCCAGAAAAAAAGAAGAAGAAGAAGAAGAAAAGAAGTTCAAACCCACTTTCTCTATGCGATAGAGCACTCCCACCAAGAACACTGCCTTGGTTATGACCAAGCGACGTCCACGGACCAACAATGGTACCTGCTGATGCTATCAGGCCTGGCCAGCTCCCTGGCCTGGTTACAAAAGCAGGTCCCCTGTGCTCAAGTCCCCAGCCAGCCTCCCTCAAATCAAGGCTCATGAAGTTCTTCCCATCCCTCAGATCTCACCAACTAGCCTACAAGCTTCCAGAAGGAAGTGGTCTGGTCCTGGCTTAGTGTAGACCAGGAACTCTAAGGGGGTTGGGGGCAGAGGAAGGACTAATGAGATTCAGGTAGTGCTTCATTAGGAGAGGAACACAAAGATGAGCGCAATGCTTATGTACATCTGATCATATAAAATAAAATAGTATTGATCGAAATGAAAAAAATAAAAAGCACTGGTCCAAAGTCAGAGTGAAACGGCTCCAAGTAGGGGACCTTGCCGCCTCAGCCAGCAGCTCACAGCCCTTGGGACAGAACAGGACAAGGGAACTAAGGTCCCAGGAGACAAGAGACCCTGTCTCATACTCAGGGCTGCCAGATGTGGTGGTAAGCCTCTATGTGCTGAAAGCTAAAATGCTTGCACAAGTTGGCCAGCCCCATGCTGGGGGTTGGGAGGGGAAGTGACACAGAAGCAGCAATCAGCAACCAAGGAGCCACCACAGCCACTGGACACAGCCACCTGTGAACCAGGCTGTGGGAGTTGGAGTGTTGGTGAAGGGTTAGGACACATAGCGTTGGCATAACAATTGAAAACTCCAAGAAGGAAGAGACGGGGAAGGAGAAGACAGAATTGAAGACCTCTGAAGAACCCTGCAGCGGTTCTCCATCTAAGAGAGCAGAGGGAAGATGCGTTAGAACCATGATGGCAAGTGCTAGAAGGCACAGAATAAGGATGCGGGTGACTGCTACAGAGCTGTAAGACTTGTGTTGTATGCGTGATGGGTGCAGATGTGTTAAGGAGCAAAAGTTTAGCCTCCAACCTATGTACTCCTAGAAGGAGCCAAGAACCTGTGCAAGAGGCTCTGGAACTTTTCTCTTCCCTCACCCGATGGCTAGGAGCCCACAGACCCCCTCCCCCCCAAATCTGAGTCATAGCCTGAGAATGGACTTGTTCAGAAACTCACAGGGCTGACAAAGTGCCTGAGCTGTCACAACTGTAGGGTGCCCCAACTTGGGGAAGTTGCCAGAGTGATTTGCATGTAAGAGCGAGAAGCACTGCCTCCTCCAGCCCCTGTGTGTCCCCATGTGACTCCAGGGAGCCCAAGGGATCCGAGGGTCCCCAGGCCTCTCATACAGAATCAGGTGGCTGAGACCGAGAGGAGACAGTACCACGTGCCCAAGGGGTTTGCCTGGCCACTCACCATTGTGTTTCTGGGGTGGCCGCCGCTCTCTGGTGGAGAATTCTGCTCCTCAGTGGGGACCACTTCAAATTCAGAGGAGGTGCCCTGTGCAGAAGGCAGTTAGGAGTGACCCAAGAACAGTATCTCTGGCCTTCCGGCACCCCACTGCTGAGAGCAGCAAGGGTGTAGAAGGTCAAGGTCTTGTCTCACATCGGGATTTCAGCCCCGCTGAGCTCCCAGGGAAACTGGCATGAGACCACACAGCCAGGCTGCAGACAGGCACCAGAACCCGCATGGGATCTGAGGTCTCGGCCCAGCCTGGCTACTCTACTCATCTGTGAGCAAGGACTTTGCCCTGTTAGTGCTTCAGAATCGCATCTTTCTGAAGGTCTGGTCCTTTTCAAATGTTTTCGCGAACTCTATTAGTCCTCAAAGCAACTCAAGGAATGGGTCTGAGTTTCATATCCCCTCCCCTTGGAGTCAGACGACGAGGTCTCCTTATCCCCTCCCCTTGGGACAGATGTGGAGACCGAAAACACTAGTTAATACGAAAAACAAAGACTGCATCCAAAGTCCTGCGATGGCACCAGGGCTGTATCCTAGGCCCAGATGGCTCTGACTACTCTTTCAAGGTGACACGGATGGCAATTCTTAGGGCTGCCATCAGACAAGGTTCTATGCTGGCCTTGCCAGCCCTGTCCCAGATTGCTCAAAGGAGTGAGTGGAAAGGTTGAAAAGAATCCCAAAGATGATTCAACGGATATGGAGACTTTTCCAAACCCAAGATGGCCAACCAAACCCACACCTTTTTCTACCCCCCAAGACAATACCAAGTAGAATTCACTGGTTGTTCAACTGAGGTCCATGGTCCATCTGAACTTTACCCTGGCTGTAAGCTTCCCCATTAAACTTGGCCTGCAGACACTGTGTTTCAGCTCCACTCTAGCATCCAACTGAACCTCAAAGTCACCATGACCCCTAACTCTGGTCTCAGCCATGCTCTAACCAAGTCCCCCTTTCCTTCTACATTTTCACAGGTACCTGAAGGACCCTGATAAAGACCTTTCTCTCCCCAGGCCTGATCTGTAGGATGAAGATGCTTGAGGGCTTGTGCTAGAAAACCATGGAAAACGTCTCAAGCCAAATCTGCAGGGCACAGTTTGTGGGTCATCTTGATGATGTGACCCACACCAAGTTGGTGTGTCTTCTGAGTGTTGGCGACAGCCACTGCTCCTCACTTCACATCAGACACCTCAGCCAATTAGAGCAATCCTTGCACATAGCAGGGTTTTTCTGACAAGTCTTAGGGGGAAACTGAGCCTTTCAAAGCTTGAGGCTGACTTTTTCAATGTTACCTAACTAGCCAGATTGAAGTCTTCCCCTCCTCTCCCCCCACCCCCAAGTCTTAAGGCTTGAACTCAGGGCCTGGGCACTGTTCCTAAGTTACTTTTGCCCAAGGCCAGCACTCTACCACTTGAGCCACTTCCAACTTTTCTTATTTATGTGATACTGGGGAATTAAACCCAGGGCTTCATGCATGCTAGGCAAGCATTCTACCACTAAGCCACACTCCCAGCTCCAGATTGTACAGTCTTGATTCCAACCCTCTTTCTTCTGGTCCTTGTATCAGCCAGCAGGAACTGGAAGGTCAGGCAACCTCCAGCCACGACTCCAAATGCAACTTACACTGGATGGAGGTTTGGGCACAGGTACTGGCGGCTCTCTGGAACATACCGAGGCAGCAACAGGTGCTGGCACATTTGTATCCTTCCCTGGAAAATCAAGACAGCACAGTTGTAGACATTGGGAAAGGAGAAGCCTAGAGAGGGGTCCCCAAGAACAGTGCTTGACAGAAGAGTTCTTAGAGTTCTCCACTTTAGTTGGAGAAATAGAGGCAGACTCTCCAGGCCCAGGTAGCCTAGGAAAACTGGCCATGGAATGACTGAGATAAGACCTTGAATATAGAGACCCCCTTTCCCTCAACTCACTGGGACAAACCAAAAGCACCCCCCATTCCCTGCTACTCCACACCATGATAAAGACAGTGATCTACAAGTAACAAAGGGTTTTATAAACATATTCCTGGCCATTTTCATGACCATCCCATCTCTGCCCCCTGCCTTTTTTATTGCCTGTCCTGGGGCTTGAACTCTGAGCCTGTGCACGGTCCTTGAACCCCAAAGCTCAAGGATAGTGCTCTACCACTTGTACCACAGCTCCACTTCTGGCTTGTGTTAATTGGTTAATTGGAGATAAGAGTTTTACAAACTTTCCTGCCCAGGTGGGCTTCAAAGATCCTCAGATCTCCGCTTCCTAAATATCTAGGATTGCAGGAGTCAGCCACCGGCACCCAGCCTTTATACATTTTTTAAATTTTTGTGTACTGATACTGGGGTTTGAACTCATGGACTGGCGCTGTCCCTTAGCTTTTTTTACTCACAGCTGGAGGTTTACAACTCAAGCCACAGCTCCACTTTCAGCTGTTTGGTGGTTAATTGGAGAGAAGAGTTTCACAGACTTTTCTGCCTGGGCTGGCTTCAAATTTTGATCTTCAGACTTCAGCGTCCTGACAGCTAGGATTGCAGGTGTGAGACGCTGGTGCCTGGCTCTACAGGAAGTTGAGGCTTTACAAGGTCACCGACTTACCCACAATCACAGAGCCAGCAATTACAAAACCAGGACTCTCACTCAGTTCTACTTCCCCAGTCTGCTGGGGCCCTGGCTGCCAAGAACTCCCTAGTGTGGCTCAGTGCCTCACTCTGGCTAGCCCTGGCATCAATCACGGGCTCAGGATGGACGTCAGGATCAGGACATGCTGAATGGGCATGGCAGGCGGAGATTGGAAATGGCCACTGGCTGCAGCTATATCACCATTTTCCAACCTTGGTCTATTATTCAGCAAATGTCGCAACCAGCCAAAGGGCAGGCTATCACCCAGGCCAGGGAGGGGCCAGCAGGTGGCGCTGAGTAGACTTTGCCCTGGACTTGGCACATGCTGGACTGAAGTAAGGCAGGGCTTCAGCACCTGGTCATTGCCCTCCTTTCTCTTAACCTACACTGAAATAAACCAAAACTGGCTAATAATGAGCGCAGAGTCTTCTCTGCAACTCAGCTACGCTAACTCAGCCTGATAAGGGATGGCCACCTGGAGTGCTATGGTTGGCAAACAACTGCTACGTATCTGTCGAATATGCTGGTAAAGGTCCTGAGGCCACATCTTGGACTCAAGTCAACTGCTGTGATTGACTACTAATGTCTGCCAGGGCCTCAGGAGGCGCTGAGTCAACAGTCATCTTTAACAAGATTATTTTTGAAGTCCTTTCCAGATCTGACCTTGGGGAATGAAGAGGAACTGTGGCCTCAGGATAAATGCTGTGGTTTCACTGGATTAGGGAGTTAGGCAAGAGGAAGAAAGGTTCAGCAGTTTGGGGTACAGGAAGGCGGGGTGCCCACATGCTTCTGTACCTGTGAGCTCAGCCAAGTGGTCGAAGGAGTCCAAGGGGGAAGGAGGTGGCGTGTGTGGCTCACTGTCCTTGACCAGCAGTTCGGCCTTCTGCCGCAGCCTGGATGCTTCCATCTGAGACTCTTCCATGAGCTCCCCTAGAGGTTCAGGGGTGGAGAAGCAGACGATTTCTCAGCCCCGTGCACTGGCTTTCCCACCCTGCCCGGTGCCTGGATTTGGAGGCTCAAGTCCTGGACTGAACAACGTCCACTATGTTGTGGTCACACAGAACCAACCACTTTCTAACTCTTCACCGGAAATGGGCCAGAGAAAGGAAAAGGTACCAGCAAGCCAGGAAATAACGGGGAGGGGAGTGTGGAAAGTGGGGGGCGGGGGGGGAGAGACGACACTGTGGTAGCCTAGGGTGGCCACCACTAAGCCCCCGAGCCAGGGGCTGCTGCAGGAGGAGACCCTGGCTAGTACCAACCGCACCACCTTCCCTCCCATCTGCCGTCCCGGGCAGGGATGTGCCAAGAAGAGAGGTAGCATTTTAAAACTCATCCTCCAGGCTGAAAGCAGAGAAGGGAGCAAAGGAAGAGGTTTCGGATTGAAGAAGGTGGGAAATCCCTGAGGCCTGCATGGAGGAGGTGGCACCAGCCAGGCGCCTGGGACACGGCAGTGGTATGGAGGAATGTGGGGCTGCTCCAGGCAGTGGGGAACAGCTGAGCAGAAGCCAGAAGAGAGGCTGAGGGGGCTGCTGTACCTTGTTTCAAGCCAGCTCGGCTCCCTGGACCCCTCAGTGGACCATCCCTGCTGCCAACATGCAGCTGGCCCTCTGCCCCTCACACTCACAAAGACGAGACCCTTCTGGGTCCAGGTCTGTGAACTGGGCCTCCTAGTCCTTCCCCCCTGCTTCCCTCTATGACCCTCTATGACCCTCAGGGGTGGTGAGGAATCAGGGCCTGGGACCAATGTCCCAGTGCTCTGGAAGTGCATAAAGACACTCCTGTGGGCCTGGAGGGACAGAGAGGGTGGGATGGGCGGAGGCTGGCTGCGTTCTCTCCCGACGGGTGGAGGGACTGGGGTCTTGGGCTGCAAGGAGGGGGCTCACCGGCAGGGGGCACAGTCTGCTTTACCTAACATCTTTATCCCTTGTATTTTTTCCTTCAGCCGGGAATTCTCCTCCACTAGGCGCTCAAAAGCTGCGGACGCCTCTCCTGGAGGCACACTGCCCCCAGGGTCGTAGATCCGGTAGGGTCCTCTCCCTTCCATGAGGGTGACTCAGCCCCTGCCGTGGTGCCCACCTGGCTGTAAGGACGACAGCAGTGTATCAGCGGGCTGGCCTGGTCATTGGGGCGTCTTTTCTGGGGTACACTAAGCTTGCCAACACTCCAAAACGCAGTCCCCAGAATCCCCAATAGGACACATTACTTCAGGATGGTCTGGCCGTAGAACGGCCGAGCAGAACATCGCCTCCTTTGATCTGCATACTCTGCTTCTATTAATGCAACTGAAGGATGACACCCATTCCCTTTAGCAGCCTCGGGCACTGCTCATTTGTTTAAAATATGTCAATTGGCTGGGCGCTGGTGGCTCATGCCTATAATTGTAGTTACAAGGGAGGCTGAGATCTGAGGGTTCAAAGCCAGTTCAAGCAGGAAAGTTCATGAGACTTTATTTTTTATTTTTGGCCAGTCCTGAGACTTGAACTCAGGGCCTGGTCACTGTCCCTGAGCTTCTTTTGCTCAAGGCTAGCACTCTACCACTTAAGCCACAGTGCCACTTCTGGCTTTTTCTGCGTATGTGGTACTGAGGAGCCGAACCCAGGGCTTCATGCATGCTAGGCAAGCACTCTACCACTAAGCCACATTCCCAGCCCTTCCATGAAACTCTTATCTCCAAAATCACCAGAAAAATGGAAGTGTAGCTGTCAACGGAAGTGGTGGGCTTTAAGTCCATGTCCTGTGTAATGTTAGCAAAAGCAAACAAGCCTGGCATTAAGGCACCGTGGGATTGTGGGGAGTCCCTCTTCTACTCTAAGAGGGGAAGCGAGAGTCTTAAACAGTGATCCTCAACGTAAAGAAGAAAAACCCTGACTCATATTTAATATTGTCACCCTCCTCCTTTATCTCAGATGTGAATAGTCTGTCCCTTCCAGTTCTAAGAAGCTGAAGAATCCATCCAACGACTCTCTGCACAGTGACACTGTCTTAATCTGTTTGATTTCATCTGCCCCCCACCCCATGTGTGTGCATGCATGCGTGCATGTGCGCACGCACGCGCACACCCCACACACACACACACTTGAAGTTACTCTACATCATTTCTGAACCATAGTTTTATAACTTGGTCGAGAAACTGTTTGTTGGTTCATTCCTTCACTCCTTGATTCATCTGTTCAATAATGAGTGAGCTTCCCTGGAGTGAGCTGGGGGATTATCAGCAAACAAAACAGACAAGATCCTCTGTGAAGATTATGTCCTAGGAGCAGAGGCGATGGGGGTGTTGGGAACACAGTAAGTACTCCAGGTGACAAAACCCAAGCAAGCAAGGAGGAGACAGGAACCGGAAGAAGCGTCAGGAAGAAGGTTCTAAGCAAAGGCTGAGCCAGCCTCTGAGCAAGGGCTCCCGGGTATCCTTCCCCAGGGGGTGCCCTCAGAATCTAGCACTCAGGAGTCCCGAATTCCCCTCCCAAGGAAAAAGCTGCTTCCACAATGCTTCTTCCACCGCCCTTCAAACCCACTGCGGCCACAGAAAGCAGACTCGGATGCAGCATTAATAAGAACTATTCCCCGCTTCACCAATCAGGGGCTGACCAGGTGCTCACTGAATGCTCTATGTGATTCTGTTGTTCGGCCTACGCATGGTTGATGCCATCTCTGAGCTACACAGGAGACAGCGGACGCTCATTAACAGCTGGATATAAAGCCAGCTCAGCCTGCCAGAGGACTGAGGCTTTAACCCTGCTCTAACTCACCTGGCTCCAGAGCGCCCTCAACAGGACAGGCCAGAACAGCAGAGGGAGTTCAAGAAGACTGGCAGGAAAGCTCCGGGCAATGGAGAAACTTTCGGCTGGTTTCCTGCAGCCTAAGAGGTTGCAAGGGGTTCACCCAGATCACCCACGGCATGGAACAGACTAGAAAGTAGACAAGCCCCACGTACTCTCCTGCAACAGAGACCCATGCCCTGCCAGGTCCCACGAGGCAAAGGACAGTGGCCCGCATACAGACACAGTCACGCCTGCTAGGGGTGACTTGTTTTTAACCTGAAAGGTCAAGGTGACACAGTACTGTGATAAGGAATCTGTGTGGGTGGTGCTCTTGGTGTGACAAAGAGCTAGACACTCAGATTGACTGGTGGCCCAAGTGTCCTCCTTGCCCACCCCCATGCCTGCCACTAGGCCTGATAGGCCTGATCGGAGCCAGCATGGGCCCACGTGGCTGACACATTCCTGGACAGGAGTCTATGTTAGGTGTCTCTGTGCTCCTGTCACTGCTGGGACGGTGGGCCATCCCTGGGACCTGGGACTGAGGGCTGGCAAGGGGACTGGGGCTGCCTTAAGGGACAAGTAGCAGCAGGTGTCCTGGTTCCCATCCACCATTCTGCAGGTGCCCTACACAGGTCCACAATTGACCCTGCTTGGTGACAGGGCTCATTTTCTTCCCCAGGGCTGGCTCATTTGGGAGATGAGAAGTTCTGGGAGAGCAGAGCCCGGCTCGACACACCTGTGTACAGGGGCATCTTCTGAGAGGTCCATTGTGCAAGCTCCATGCCTCCGATTCACGGCAGGGGGACTGCAAGGCCCCGCCCGTTCCGAGAGGCCACACACCTGAGAGCATTGATCAGAGGCATGCACACACACGTAGCATAAACATTTTTTCCAAGTACTGTTTTCCCATCTGATGGCACAATAGCCTTGAACAAAAGCAGCTCAGGCCGAGTTCGAGCCCCAGGACCCGCACCAAAATCAATCAATCAATCAATCCTTGCTAAAACTTAAAAAAAAAAAGAGACAGCATAGAAAGCATTCAGGGGGTAGTTGCTTCCCTGAGAGCTAAGACTGATGGCTTCCTCAGCCCATGGCCAGTCTTGCCCCCTCCTGACATGCGGGAGGAGAGGGGGGAAGAGGGGGAGAACGGAGGGGCAGCTGAGCCTGACCACTCTTGTCCTTCCCCCTCCTTGCCTCTTGGGGAGTCACCCACTGCCCCCCCCCCGCCTCCACAAAGCAGGCCAAAGGCACCTGCCAAACACCTGTGCTAGAATTCAGCCTGGACCCTGCAGGTACCTGGTTAAGTTGAGAGGGACTGTGACACCTGGTGGAAGTCACCATGTGTGGCCACAGGGCAGCAGCACTGTGCATGCATTTTCCTCTCGCCACCCAGAGACAAAACTCACTATTCTAAGCCGGGCACTGGTGGCTCACACCTGTAATCCTAGCTACTCAGGAGGCTGAGATCCAAGGATCTCAGTTCAAAGCCAGCCCCGGCAGGAAAGTCTGTGAGACTCTTATCTCCAATAAACCATCAGAAAATTGGAAGTGGTGCTGTGGCTCAAGTGGTAGAGCGCTCACCATGAGCTGAATCGCTGAGGGACAGCGCCCAGGCCCAGAGTTCAAGCTCCACAACTGACAAAAAAAAAAAGATGCTGCTCTTCCCCATGCAGCGCAGGGAGATCAAGAACCTCCAGTGGTGCCTTGTAGCTGCCTGGCCCTGGCTCCAGCTCCACCCCCACAGGGCCTGGCTCCCCTCCCCAGCCTCCCCACTAGCTCACCACTCCTAACCCATGCAACCACAATCCTCCAGAGGTCAGCCTATGGTGGCAAGTGCCAGCCATAGTCCAGCTGTGTTACAGGCTTGCTAATTGACACTAATTGGGAGATGGTGGAACCTGAGAGGTAGAACCAGGCAGGTGGTCCTTAGGCACGCCCTCAAAGGGAATTGTGGGGGCAGGCTCCTCCCCCTCCCCTTTTCTCTTTTCTCTTTGCTTCCTCACTGATGAGGTGAGCTTGTGGCTGGGCCACGTGCTTCGGCCATGCTGTGCTGCCCTGTTACAGGCCCAAAGCAATAGGGACAATTGGTCTCTGACTGTCCAAAACCAAGAGCCAAAGTAAACCTCATAATCACCTCCAGTAATCCGTGACAGTGACAGCCAGCTAACACCACACCTTCCCTCCATGCTGTTAATGTTCCGTATGTCCACCAGACTGGCTGAGGACAAAGGGGCTGCTGTAGAAAATTGTGTTGGAGGGAGCTTCTCTTACCTAATGGGCCAGAACTTGCTGAGTCGGCAAGTCTACTCTATCACAGCATTGGCACTGGACTAATCATATACTGAATACTATACAGCCATCAAAAACGATGGGAAAGCCTGTGATGACACAGAAAAACACCCACAAAACAACTGTCAAAGTACAAGTATATATGTGCAATAAGACATTTGTGTGTTTGTGTATGCATGTGTATGTATACGTGCAATGAGTACTAGCGTGCCAGGGTTTGAATTCTGGGTATCTCGTTCTACCTAGGCTTTTTTGCTCACAGCTGGCACCTCTTTCTCTATTCATATCCATATGTGAGTGTGAATGTGTGTGTGTGTGAGAGAGAGAGAGGGAGAAAGAAAGAGAGAGAGATAACAAGAGAGAATCATTGTTCTGGCACCTACTAAGGCTGGAGGACCTTGGGAAGGGGGAAGAGTCCCCTTATTAGAAACAAGGACCAGGGCTGAGAATGTGGCAGAGTGCTTGCCTAGCATCCTCAGTCCCACATAAACAAAAAAAGCCAGAAGTGGTGCTATGCTCAAATGGTAGAGTGCTAGCCTTGACTTTGAGCAGAAGCAGCTCAGGGAGAGTGCCCAGGCCTTGAGTTCAAGCCTCAGGAGTGGCAAAAACAAAGACCAGGCTACAGGGGCCTGATAAGAAACAGAGGAGGAAGGACTCCAGGCCAGTGCTCCCAGCCTAGGCGTTGGGCACAGGAGTACCACCTGGGCCCTGGGCCCGGTCTTGAGATGACCACAGCAGGCACAATAACAGGAAACTAGAGACAACCACCCTACGCTGCAACAACCACCCAGGTGTGCAACTCACACCTGGCTCAACACCTGCTCTGCTGGCTGAGTTCAAAGGTCAGGGCCTGACTCATGACCACACAATCCTAAGGAAGCTAACCCTCACCAGTACAGCACTGACCTCTGCCTAGTGCTCTTCTGTTACTAAAATTGCTGAGAACTCCCCGTGCAACCCCGTCCGCTGTCTCCTCCAGCCTTCCTCCCCTCAGCCCCTGCACTGAGGCGGCGAACCTCCCAGCAGCTAGGAGCTCACTGAATGCAGGAGGGAACACTGGCCTCAGTCACAAGCTGTGGGAACAAAACACACTGAGCCCCATCTGGAAACAACAAGAATTGGAGGTCTCAAGTCTCCTCTTGTCTCTCCGTTCCCAACATGCCTCAGCTGACTTACCTAATCCCTCAATTTCGCTCTAAGAAATACGCTATAAATCAAATATGGTATTGAGGCCTGGGAAGAGACTCAGATAAAAGCCAAAGATGCAGTTCTAACAACAAAGGGCAGGAAACTGCAACAAAAACTGTAGAGCTGGAGGAGTGGCTCAAGTAGCAGAGCACCTGCCTAGCAAGTGCAAGGTGGGGAGCTGTTTAAACCCCAGTACTGAAAAGAAATACATACTTACTAGCATAAATTCCTACCAGGAAATGCTATATAATAGTGACTATGAGTGAACCAGAGCTACAACTCACAGCTATAATAGCAAGCAAAACAAACAAACAAAAACAGGTTGTGACAGAACACAGTGTAATGGTATTTGAGCTTGATTTTAAAACAATACCATATGTATATTATTTACAGATGCACACTTTCATCATAAAACTGTACATACAGAAGAAGAATAAATCCTAAATTCAAGCTGGGCATCAGCAATTCATGCCTATGACTCTATTCAAGAAAATGACATCTGAGGATCTCCATTCAAAGCGAGCCAAGGCAGGAAAAATCTGGGAGACTCTTCTCTCTCCGATTAACTACCAAAAAAGCCAGACGTGGAGCTATACAGTGCATGTGGTAGAGTGCCAGCCTTCAGCAAAAAAGCTAAAAGGACAGTACCCAAGCCCTGAGTTCAAGTATCAGTGTTGGTGTGCATGTGCACACACAGATGCCAATATTAAACCCAGCGTACTAGTTTCTCTGGGGCTGGCAGGGTAGTTGGGATGCAACTCCAGGTGTTCTCTCTAGGTGCAGGGGAGTGGTGCTCATGCATCTGTGAGTCGCCTCTCTCTAGACAAGAAAGTATTGGTATTGTCTATGAGCCAGTTCAGCATCAGGCTGCAGCCACACTTGTAGAAGCAGAAGTGGCGTGTGGAGGGACCAGGACTCACAGGCACCCCTCTGCCACCCAGAACTGCCAGCTGGGGCTCTGAGCAGGACTCCCACAGTACCCCCTCTACACACACCTGCCTAGGCCAGGCTTGACCTGCCCGCAGGTGCTGCGGGACACGGGGCTCCTGCCTTTCAGAGGAAACTGGCTCAGGACCAGGTCCTCAGAGCAGACGTGCTCAGCTCTGCAGGGATGAATGGCCTCAAGACAAGCAGTCATTCATTCCAGTCAGAGTGATCATCCAGGCAGGTCACGGGGAGAACAAGGGGAAACTTCCCAAAGTGGCCACAGGGACTACCAGGGTTAGTGGGGGGCTGGAATGTAGCGGCCCCTACCCCAATCCCTTCCCTGTCACTCTCCTTAGACTGAAGCCTGCCCTAGGCCCATGTTCAGGGACACTGGGGGGAGGGGGACGAGAGGAGGGGAGGGTTGGCACCAGAAAGGTATGGCCCAGTGAGAAAAGAGGGGGACCTGCTGAAGCCCAGGGGACACCAATGCAGGCTAGGTTTGTGAACCAGCTGCTCTAGCTGTTTCCCTAGCGGAAGTCAGGCAGTTTCAGGTCCGTTTTCTCTTTTTTTGTTTGTGTGTGAGAGACTCAGACTCAAACTCAGCACCTGATGCTTTGCTCATTGGCTAACGCTCTACCAACCGAGCCACGCCTCCAGCCCCAGGCCTGGTTTCTCTTAGGGCCTTTACTGACTCAGCGGATGGTCAGCAAAGACCCTCTAATCCAACAGAGCCTTACTCCAAATCTTCTACCTTGACCTCTATGTCTCATAAGAGATTGGGGTGGGCTGGGAAGGTGGCTCAGTGATAGAGTGTATGCCTTGCAAGCATGAGGCCCTGGGTTCGATTCCTCAGTACCACAAAATCAGAAAAAGCCGGAAGTGGCGCTGTCCAGTGGTAGAGCGCTAGCCTTGAGCTGAAGAGCTGAGGGACAGCGCCCAGACCCAGAGTTCAGGCCCCATGACTGGCAAAAAAAAAAAAAAAAAAAGAGATCGGGGTCTTCACCATATTTCTAGGGAATATCCACAATGTCATCTCCTTTTAGATCCCTTCCTCACTACCTGGTACCCCTTGGAGTATTTCATATTCTAAACACTTGCCACCAGTTAGTCTTGATGCTTCCCAGTAGAGCTCATAGTCCAGTGGTCCTCATCGGACCGCCTATCGGTGGAGGGCAGAGCCAGGTTCAGCACCCATGCTCCTGAACATGGCCCAGGGGGGGCCTGAGAACCAGCAAGACGTGCTTGTAACTCTCCAAGGGTGATGTCTCGCGAGATCAGGTTCTGGTTCTCATCCACACCTTGCGCACTAGTCCAGTTTTATCTCTTCTACTGCTGTGCTGGACACACTCAGCAGAGCCACACCCATCCTGTTCCCCAGTGTCTGAGTACACTTGGGAAGACTAAAATGATCCTTGCCTTCTCCACTATTGTTCTAGGAAAAGAGAAGCCAGTGGCTCACGCCTGTCATCCTCACAACTCAGAAGGCTGAGATCCGAGGGTCGCAGTTCAAAGCCAGCCTGGACAGAAAGTCCGTAAGACTCATATCTCCAATAAATCACTCAGAAAAAGCCAGAAGTGGAGCCATGGCTCAAGTGGTAGAGCACTAGCTTTGAGCACAAAGGGGCTCAGGGACAGTGCCCAGGCTCTGAGTTCAAGCCCCAGGACTGGCAAAAAAGAAACCACAAACAAAATCTATGCTAGCCACCAAGTTCTGTGCATGTACTTTCTCATTTGCAAATATATTCTCACAACATGATGAACGCACGCAAAAAAAGTAAAATAGCAATGTGATAGAAAGTGAGAGGGGGGGCCTATTTTGCATAAGGAGGTCAGGGAAGGCCCCTCTGGTGAGGTGACATTTGAAGTGAGATGAGGAAAAACCAGCCTCGGGAAGAGCTATGGAAGGTATTCAGCAGAGAAGGCAAGACAAAGGCTTCAGCATGAGAACTAAGCTGGGCACACTGGCAGGAAAAAGCAGGCTGGCCAAGAGGCTAAATCACAGCTCCTGCAGGAGGAAGAGTGGCCAGTAGGAGGAGGCAGATAAGCAACCTCCCACAATGCTTTGTACCTTAATCAGGTCGACTTGACCCAACAAGGACATCCGGGCCCCCAGGCACAGCAGTACTGGGGGTAAGGGGGGGATGAGTCAGACCCCACCGTTTCCTGGGGCCCAAAGAAGCTGCTAGTGTGGGCATCCAGAAGCAGGCATCAACACTCAGCCACACTGTGTACACACACAGGACACCCATGGATGGGGGACAACATGGTCACCTACATATGTAGAACAAAGATTCTCCCATGTGTAGCTTCCAGGGGGAGCAATTATCAAATGCTTCCATGAAGAGTCAGTCCTGGGCTGTGAATGTGGCTCAGTGGTAGAGTGCTTGCCAAGCATGCATGAAGTCCTGGGTTCGATTCCTCAGTATCACATAAACAGAAAAAGCCCGAAGTGGCGCTGTGGCTCAAGTGGAAGAGTGCTAGCCTTGAGCAAAAGCAGCTCAGGAAGAGTGCGCAGGCCCTGAGTTCAAGTCCCAGGACTGGCCAAAAAAAAAAAAAAAGTAAGGGACAATGCTAAGGCCCTGAATTCAAATCCATAACACACACACACACACACACACACACACACACACAATTACTGGCACCTAGTAAAGCATTCACAAAGTATAATATTTTCATTATCAGTTTACTGACTCATGTTCTGTGGCAACAGGATATTAATACAGTATCACTGATTGCTGTGAAGTTTGAACTAACAATAAACATTCCACCAATATCCATAGCTAAGGATTAAAAAAAAATTGAGAGTCTAACCACGCACCAGATGCTGAAATCCCCTCGAAGTACATCCCCCATTGTCTGGAAAATGAGTAAGAGCTGATTAAATCCCATTTTGATGCGGTGGTGACATAAAAATGATGCATTAGGAATCTCCACATTTCCCTGCACTGTCATTCTGCAAAGGGGTGGGGATGGAGGCTCTTACCTCATCCGCAAAAGTCCCTCCCTCCCTAACCCAAAGTTTCTCAGTCACACAAAATTCCCACCCACTCCTGTACACACTCAATGAATGTATAAAGTGATTCTTTCCACATATGATCAGACACACAAATGTCCTACAGTCAAAATAGCCCAAAGTCAAAACTCCAGCCCCACAAAATACTCCTAGAAACTCACTGAATCTACCCTGCATGTGTAACAAATGTCTCCAAAGGAGAAACACACACACACACACACACATGAACAGAAACAAAGGGGGGGAAGCTGTAGTTCACAACCTGTCTTGCTTTGTAGAATGGCAACTTCTTTGTACAACTACTTACAGATAATAATTAAAAAAAAAGAAAGAAAGAAAAAGCCTGACTTTACAACTTACTACACTGAACCCAATCTCCAAGTGGTTCCGGATTTTCTCAACCGTAAAATGGGCATAAAAATCATGCTGGTGTTTAGGATCTCTCTGTGTCTCTGTCTGTCTGTCTGTCTCTCTCTCTATATATATATATATAAAGAGTTTAACACACGCTTTATATCAACATTTGATCTCATCAAATCGCCCCCAAAAGTTATTGCCCTTTTTTTCTCATCACGATTACAGAGCTGTACGCGCTCACTATTTACCTAACTACCGTGCTCAGCGGGCTATCAGTAGTGGCGCCCGCAGGCGCCCCCCCCCTCGCCCCGCAGTGCGCACGCGCGGCCCCTCGGCGGCAGGCCCGGCCTCCCCGCGCAGGCCCGGCCCCAACCACCACCGAGTCGCTCCGGGAGCGAGCTCGGGGTGGCAGGCGTCCCGCGGCCTAAGCCGTCTTCCCCAGCCTTACCTCTACTCCAGGCCGGGGTGGCCGAGGCCTTTGAAGTACCCCACTCCCGGTTTCCCTTCCGCCCCTTCACTCTCCCGCTACGGCTTACTTGAGGACGAGAACTTGTCTATGTGTGTGAGGTGGGGAAATGGGGGGGATAAGCGTCAGCACCCCGCTCGCCGCGTCCAGGGACGCCGAGCTTCGTAAGGTCCCCCGCGGTTGCTCCGAGTCTCCTCAGAAGCCGGACCTGGACCGGGACAGGGGGAGGGGACGCGGCCCAAGATGAGGAAGTGCGGAGGGAGGGGGAAGGGGGAGGAAGGAGAGGCCCCACCCCTGGGAAAACCCCGCTTTGACTGACAGCACGCTCCTCCAATCGCGCCGCGCGCTGCCGGGGTGGGGGCGGAGCGGAGCCAAGTAAACAGCGTCCGGCCGGGTTCTGGCGGCGCTGGGTCGCTGCGGAGCCCTGTCTCCTCCCCCTCCACACACACACACACACACACCTACCCGCGGGTGGGCGAGGTCCTCGATGGCGGGCTTCCCCGCAGACTGCGTCCTCCCCGCGCCGCCCTCCCCGCGTCCGCGAAGCCTCTCGCCCCACCGCCCCGCGCCGGAAGCCCTGGACGCAGGCCCGGACCACCTAGAAAGCGGGGAATTTCAGAGACCACCCAACCCCATCCTTTTGGGAGAGGTTGGGGAGGAGGGGGGGAAGCACCCCAAAATGCACGTCAGCATTTGGAGCCAGAGGCTTCAAAGTTCCCTGCAGGGTCCTTCTAAACCCAGTTAGGCTAAAGCACCCATTTAAAAAATAGGATTATTAATTATTATTGCTAACCTTTTTTGGGGGGTGGGGTATTGCAAGTGCTGTACCACTTGAGCCACAGCACCACTTCTGGTTTTTTTTTGGGGGGGAGGGGGTTGGTGGTTAATTGGAGATAAGAGTCTCAGGGACTTTCTTGCCCAGGCTGGCTTTGAACCGTGGTCCTATGATCTAACCTCCTGAGTAGCTAGGATGACAGGGGTGAGCCACCAGTGCTGGGCACTATTAACATTTTTTGCACACTTAACTACTACAGACACTTTACAATAATCACCGTAGCGAGGAGGTTATATTTCACTCACCTCTTTTTTTTTCTTAATATAATGTACAAGGCATAGAGAGAATAGAAGACCTCAAGAGGTTGAAACAAGATCCAAAAAGAAAGAAGATCCAAAACCAGGTGGACAAATCCTTCCATCCCGCCCATCTATATATAGGCCAGGTAATCCCAAGAAGCTGTTACAGTGAGGGGCATTCACTTGTTTAAGGTTAGGAATACTTTTTTTTTTTTGGTTGTTTATTTGAGTTAAGGTCTGGCTATATAACCTAGAATGTGTGATCTTCCTGCCCCAGCTATTGCAGTAGCTAGGATTAGAGGTGTACATCACTATACCTAGCAGAAATGTTAAGTTTCAACTCCAAGAAAAAAGTGAAAGGCCTGACCTTGAAATAAAGGACCACTCTTTTTTTTGTTTTGTTTTGTTTCTTTGCCAGTCCTGGGGCTTGAACTCAGGGCCTGGGAACTGTCCCTGACCTTCTTTTCACTCAAAGCTTTAGTACTCTTATTATTTGAGCCTCGGTGCAACTTCGGGCTTTTTCTGTGTATGTGGTACTGAGGAATCAAACCCAGGGCTTCATGCATGCTAAGCAAGCACTCTACCACTAGGCTACATTCCCAGCCAACCATTATTTAAACTGAGCAAATATGAGAAGCATATTGCAAAAGACCTAAAAAAAAATTGTCATCCATCAGCCAGGTGCCAGTGGCTCATACCTGTAATCTTAAGATCTGAAGATCAAGGTTCAAAGCCAGCCCAAATGGAAAATCCATGGGACTTTTATCTTTTAATTAATCACCAGAAAGCCAGAAGTGGCACTGTGGCTCAAGTGGTAGAGGAGCTAGCCTTGAGCTGAAGAGTGGAGGGACAGCACCCAGGCCCAGAATTCAAGCCCCATGACCAGCCAAGAATAATAAAATGCTAACGTTGAGCAAAAAAATTCAAGGACAACTCCAGGCCCTGAGTTCAAGCCCCAGAATGGGCCCAATACATAACAGCAACAACAACAAAACTTTTGTCATTGACAGACCTTTATCTAAAATGACTGGGGGAAAGGATTCCAGGAACTAGTTCATCTAGGTCCTTATAGTAAAATGGGGAAACTTGTCAATCAAGTGGTATGATCAAACACACACCTGCCTCAGTCACTTCAAAGGTATTACCAAGTTTTCAAAACAATATTCCAGTTCACTTTCATTATGGGAAGGAATTTCCATCCACTTTGATTCTGGAGAGGAGTCACACAAACACCAGCCAGAGCCAGGTACTGGTGGCTCACGCCTGTAATCCTAACTACTCAAGAGGCTGAGATCTTTGGACCAAGGTTCAAAGCCAGCCTAGGCAGGAAAATCTATGAGACTTTTATCTCCAATAAACCACCAGAAAACTGGAAGTGGTGCTGTGGCTCAAGTGGTAGTGTGCTAGCCTTGAGCTGAAGAGCTGAAGGACAGTGTCCATCCAGGCCCAGGGTTCAAGTCCCATGACCAACCAAAAAACAAAACAAAACTCACCAGCCAGACTCCAGTTGTCACCATCCCAAGAGGAAACGGGATTTGGAACCTAGGACCCAATTCACACCACTGATGTCATGCTATAGCATGATAAAAGGCACCAAGCCTTTTATCAGTCCCTAACTAGCTCGTATCTCCTGTGCTTCCTCTGTGCTACCTGATTCACCCCCTCCTGGATGGCAACCCCAGCCTTCTCTACCCCTCTCCCCATGAGCATTGGAATTTACTTAAAATTGAAGAGGCTCCAATAATTTGCATTATGTTTCCACATTAGTCCAGTTGTTTGTGTAAAAATAAAAAATATATATCTTGACCTAAGATAGATGCTGATGGCTCCCATGGTAATCCTAGCTACTCAGGAGGCTAAGATCTGAGGATCACAGTTCGAAGCCAGTCCAGGCAGAAAAGTCCATGAGATTCTTATCTCCAATAAACTAACAAAAAAGCTGGAAGTGGAACTGTGGCTCAAGTGGTAGAGTGTTAGCCTTGAGCAAAAGAGCCCAGGGACCAGGCCCAGGCCACAAATTGAAACCTCAGTAATGGCACACAGAGAAAAAAAATCTGACATAAATGAATGATATAATTTGAGAGTAGGGATAGGAGAGGGGAAAAAAAGATTGTGTTTTTTTTGGGGGGTGTGGGGTTGCCCTAGACTGGGACTCAAACTTGGTACTGATAATTTTGCTCATTAGCTCGTGCTCTACCACCTGAGCCATGCCTCCGATCCCAAAGTGTTGATTATAAGGGTTTTGTTGTTTGAGAGAAGGGTAAAAATGGGAGGGAATGATGGAAGGAAGGGGTGGCCATTGAGCAAGGCACATTGTACTTACAACTGAACTTGTGGAACTGAAACCTCTTTGTATAACTACTTAATGAAAAAAAGTCTGGCCTTAGAGTATCATATCCCGTAAGTGCCAAATGACTCCTAAGTAACCTTGTTGGAGAATGAGGACATTGACATGAAACCATTACCCAGCATCTCACTGCAAAAGTGTGATGCCTTGAGTTCAAGCCCTGGTACTGGCACAAAAGAGAGAGGAAGAAGAAATCACCACATTGTCAGGACAACACGGTGTTGTGGATAGAACACACAGGACTGGAAGCAAAGGCCCTGGGTTCTAGTCTTGATCGCTCACTGTGTGGCTTTGAGCAATCTTTTTTTTTTTTTTGGTCAGCTGTGGGGCTTGAACTCTGGACCTGGGAACTGTCACTCAGCTCTTCAGCTCAAGGCAAGTGCTCTACCACTTGAGCCACAGTGCCACTTCCAGTTTTCTGGTGGTTTATTGGAGATAAAGAGTTTCACAGACTGCTACCCAGGCTAGCTTTGAAATTTGATCCTCAGATCTCAGCCTCCTGAGTAGCTAGGATTGCAAGAATGAGCCACTGGTGCCCCGCTGAGTAATCTGGCTGATAATTTACCACTTGAGCCACGTCTCCTTGCTTTTTTCTGGTTAATTGGAGATGAAGTCTCTCCAACTTTTCTGCCTGGGCAGAAAATCCTCAAGCCTCCAGATTACAGCCTCCTGGGTAGCTAGGCTTACAGGCCTGAGCCTCCAGGACCTGAACTTTTGTTTTGTTGTTTTTGTTGGTCATGGGGCCTGAACTCTGGACCTGGGCGCTGTCCCTCAGCTCTTCAGCTCAAACTAGCATTCTACAACTTGAGCCACAGCACCACTTCTGGCTTTTTCTGCTTATGTGGTGATGAGGAATTGAACCCAGGGCCTCATACATGCAAGGCAAGCGCTCTACCACTGAGCCACCTTCCCAGCCCCAGTACCTGAACTTTTTTGTCGCCTGTGTGTCTACTGGGGTTACAATGCCTATTCTACCACCTGCTACCTGGGCAACCTCTAAACCCCAAGTTTGTTTTTGTTTTTGTTTCTTTTCTGGAAAAATGGGGATGATTGTACCCTCCCTTTATGTGATCATTAAGACAATGAGGTAATGTGAATAAAGCCCAAGGCTTAGCACACAGTAGGCCTTTTAGACAGAACAGTGGAATGTACATATGGGTTGTATGCACTGTTCAAACAAGCAATGCCATCTCACTGGATTTCAGTTTACCATCTACACCCCCCCCCCAGGGAACCTTGGCCTGGGGACACAAAAGAGATGGGAGAGATTAGTTGGACAGCCGACGGCTCATACCTGTAATCTTAGCCATTCAGGAGGTTGAGATGTGAGGAACATGGTTCAAAGCTAGCTTGGGCAAGAAAGTCCCTGAGACTCTTATCTCCAATTAACCCCCCAAAAGCCAGAAGTGGAGCTGTGTGGCTCCAGTGGTTGAATGCTCAGTAACAGCACCCGGGCCCAGAGAGAGTGAGAGAGGTGACAGATCCCCGAGCTTTGTACTCTCTGCCACCCTTCAGCCTGGATGGGGATTTCCAAATCAGGAAGCTGGGCCTGACCCTTGATTGCTGCGTGACTCAGACAAATGACAACTCCTTGCTTTTCCAGAGTGACAACAAGTACCAGGGCAAAGCCCCACCTGAAGAGAGCCAAACAGCCCATGTTTGGTTATGTTTTTCTTTGTTTAAAGGTTGCAACTACCTGGTTTTTGCCAATCCTTCCTCTACTACCACCTCTACCAAAGTCACACCAAGTAAACTTCTGAAGGGAAAAAAAATGGCCAGGTATCAGTGGCTCATACCTGTAATCCTGGCAACTCAGAAGGCTAAGATCTGAGGATCACAGCTCTAAGCCAGCCCAGGCAGGAAGGTCCATGAGACTCTTATCTCCAATAAACTACCAGAAAACCAGAAGTGGTGCTGTGGCTCAGGTAGTAGAGCACTATCCTTTTTTTTTTTTTTTAAGGTTTTTTTTTTTTTTCTTTGGGTCTGGTCGTGGTGCCTGAACTCTGGGCCTGGGCACTATTCCTCAGCTCTTCAGCTCAAGGCTAGCGCTCTACCACTTGAGCCACAGTGCCACTTCCAGCTTTTTTCTTTATGTAGTGCTGAGGAATCGAACCCAGGGCCTCAGGCATGCAAGGCAAGCGCTCTGCCACTGAGCCACCTTCCCAGCCCCTAGAGCACTATCCTTGAACTAAAGAGCTGAAGGACAGTGCCCAGGCCCAGAGTTCAAGCCCCATGTCTGACAAATAATAATAATAAGTAGCAAAAAAATCCACCATTAATAATTCAGCTTCACACCAAGTACCAGAAGTTGGGGGTGGCAGCCTGTGTTACAAAACATAGAAAGGTAATGCTGTGCTAGGCTTGTACCTTTGCATGGTTTATCTCCCAACAGCCAATGACCTGGATACCAGGAATCCCATTTCACAGATGAAATGGGTTTTGGTGTAACTCATGCTTGCTTCAGATTTACAATACAGCCAGGTTCTTAACTTGGTGCCACTCTTTTGTGTGGCATTGAAGGAGGGATGAGGGGGGCAGGTACTGGGGCTTGAACTCAGGGCATAGGCACTGTCCTTGAGCTCTTTCACCCAAGACTGATCTATCACTTTGACCCACAGCACCACTTCTGGCTTTCTGGTGGTTCATTAGAGATAAGAGCCTCGTAGTCTTTCTTACCCCGGCTGGCTTTGAACCTTGATTCTCAGATCTCAGCCTCCTGAGAAGCTAGGATTACAGGTTTGAGCCATTAGCAGCTGGCTCTCTTGCCTCTCTTATTTTATTCCTTCACATCTGGCCAGCAAGCAAGACACAGAACTCAAAGCTGAGCATTGGAGCCTGAGAGCTGAGGATCATGGTTTGAAGCCAACCTGCACAGCAAAGCCCATGAGAGGCTGGGAATGTGGCTTAGTGGTAGAGTGCTTGACTAGCATGCATGAAGCCCTGGGTTCTATCCCTCAGTACCACAAAAAAAGCCAGAAGTGGTACTGTGGCTCAAGTGGGAGAATGCTAGCCTTGAACAAAAAGAAGCTCAAGGACAGTGCCAAGGCTCTGAGTTCAAGCCTCAGGACTGGCAAGAAAAAAAAAAAAAGAAATATGAACAAGAGGAAAATAATGAAGCCTGCCTTAATTTTGTAGAGAATGGAGCCTGGGCTTTGTAGGAAGTCCTCCATGGATTTGGGAATAAATACTGGGGTCTAGCCCCCAAATCTTCTGCTCTCCCTGCAGTAAGGTTTTGGCCCCACACCACTGATGAGAAATCAACAAGCATGGTGCGAGAGACTCCATTAGGAGAATGAAAGAATTGGAACTTTGGTGAGGGGTGAGTGGAGCTGGGGGTGTGGTCAGGGTTGTGGCTAAGGAGCCTGGGAAAGAACAGTCCTGGATCCTTTCTGTCAATTCAGATTAGCTTCTAATCTTAATCTTCCCATCCTCAGATTAGCCAGAGGCAGTCTCAGGAATATTAAAAACCACAGTGGAGGGGCTGGGAAGACGGCTCAGTGGTAGAGCGCTTGCCTTGCATGCATGAGGCCCTGGGTTCGATTCCTTAGCACCACATAAGCAGAAAAAGCTGTAAATGGCACAGTGGCTCATGTGGTAGAGTGCTAGCCTTGAGCTGAAGAGCGCAGGGACAGCGCCCAAGCCCAGAGTTCAAGCCCCCAACGACCGACAAAAAAAAAAAAAAAAAGTAAATAAATGAGCAGAGTCTAGGTCCCTAGCTTCCTTTCTTCTGCCAGAGAAAGCATTTTAAAATTTTTCTGCACAATGGTATGCTGTAGGATTACACCTGTATCCTAGCTACTCAGGAGGCTGAGATCTGAGGATCACAGTTCAAAGCCAGCCTGGGCAGGAAAGTTTGTGAGACTCTTTATCTCTAACCATCAAAAAGCTGGAAGTAGAGTAGTGACTCGTGGTAGAGCACTATCCTTGAACCAAAAAACTAAGGAATATTAACTAGACCCTGAGTTCAAGTCCTAGTGCCAACACACACACACACACACACACACACACACACACACACACACACACACACACACACACACACACACACACACACACCAGGCGACTGTGGCCCATGCCTGTAATGCTAGTTACTCAGGAGGTTGAGATCTGAGAATGAAGGTTTGAAAACAACCCGGGCAGGAAAGCCTATGAGATTCTTCTCTGCAATTAATCACCAATAAAGCCAGAAGTAGAGCTGTGGCTCAAGGGGTAGAGATCTAGTGTAGAGCAAAAGAATCTAAGGGACAGTGCCTAGGCCCTGAGTTCAAGCCCCAGGAACCACCATATACAAAAACAATTAAAATTCTTGGCTCACCTTCATGAGAGGATGGTAAGATAGTTCTTAAGCTAACATTGTATATGTATTCAACATCTTTCCTGAAGACAAGGAGGAGTTAAGGTATGGGCTCTGGAGGCAGACAAACCTGGACTAAGATCCCAAGCTGCCCATTTACAGCTCTCAACCCTAGTTCACAGGATGATGAGAACTGAATGTCACAGGGCTTGGCCTGAGCAGTTATGATCAGCAACCTCTGAGGGGCCAGAGATTGTTTCTCTGCCTTTTCCAAGGGGGAACCCCTTGAACCCACAGCTAGGGAGCAACTTACCTAGACTTCCCAGAAGTCTCTGAGGAGCTAGACCTATATATAAGGCTTTGCTGCCGTTTTCTTTTTCTTTCTTATTTTAATTTCTTTATATTGGTGCTGGTCCTGGGGCTTGAATTCAGGGCCTGATCTTCCCCCCCCCCCTCAACACTAGCACTGTACCACTTAAACCACAGCTCCACCTCTGGCTTTTATTTTTTTCGATGGGGAGGGGGCAGTTAATTGGAGATAAGAGTCTCATGGACTTTCCTTCCTGGGTTGGCTTCGAACTGGGATCCTCAGATCTCAGCCTCCTGAGTAGCTAGCAGGTCTCTGCTGCTTGTGTGTGTGTTTGTTTTAAACCCAGGCTCTTTCTCCTTCTCAACTCTTTCTTCCCCGCCGTGTCCCTAGCCTGCATGTTACTTTTTTTTTATAAGGGTATCAGAAGGAGAAGAACTGGCACAAAGTGACACTGTGGGAAATTCCCAGCCTTGTCACATACGTGACATGGCAGGGCCCTCCCCCAGGCCCTCAGGAGTCCCGAGTCTTCCCTCCTCCTGCTTCTCTCCCTTTGGCCTGACTATTTCCAGGTCAGGGTGTCACACTAGATGTTGGCAGGAAGGGCCTTATCATCCTCCTGGAGTGGAAAGAGGTTGGCCCACTTCAGGGAGGCAGACCCACACAAGCAAATGAAGCATTTCCCAATTCTGGGAAGCCCTAGCAGGCCCCCAAGTGCATTCCCCTTCTCATCCTACCCTGCCCCTGTGTCTTCCCACAAGCTGTGCCCTTCTAGGCCCTTCTGCATTCTCTTTCTATCCCTCCGCAGCCCCTGAAGTCATCCGAGGATGTGGCTTCTCTTAGCCAGGGACTTCCCTGGGCTCCCTGGCCTGTGACCAGTTTTGGGAAAATCTGGACTGTTTGTGATCAAAGACAAGGCCGCACGCATGCCCACTGTGTGCCAGCTGTTGGCCCGTTCCCAGGGCCCTGAGCTCTCTGTGAAAGATTCAACCAGAGGAAAGACAGCGGCCCACGCAGCAAATAAGACCAGGAGAGAGTGGGAGGTTCGTGTTCTCCACTGTCAAGGAAGGGCCTGGCCTCTAAACGCTTCCCAGGCAGCCTGGGCTCCCACCTGGTCTCTTGCTGTCTGATTTTTTACTTCCAAACCCTGTTACCCTGGATGCCTCATCTCCCCCAAAACATACATAGACACACACACATTCTCATATTAAAAAGACATGTACACTCACTCAGACCCATGGGGTAAGACAAAATAGATCTTTCTTTTCTTTCCCGTGTGTGTGTGTGTGTGTGTGTGTGTGTGTATCTAGGGACATCTGGAAGAAAGAGCAGCCGACAGGGCAAGAAGAGAAGGGTAGAGGAAGGGGATTATAAAGATGGGAACATGAAGCCAAACAAGGAGCAGAGAGATCCAGAGCCCCAGATCTGGGGGGGCGGGGGAAGTGGGGGACCGGGGGTGGTGGTTGGGGAGTGGGAAGCCCAGCAAACTGGGCTGAGGAGGAACGGACCCCAGTGGGCAGGAAAGAGAAGATACAGACAGCTCCTGGCACAGAGCTGGCAGGGAGTCTGGTGGTTTGGGGGGCCCGGTTTGTGGGGGGGGGCACCCTTGTATGGTATGGAACTTCCCAGCCTGAGTCTCTCTTACCTGGAGAAGGGCAGGGAAGTCCAAAGGCCAGCACAGTAGGGGCTGCCGTACGTCCCGGAGAAAGACTGCTGGGCTTTCTGTGTGCTCTGCAGGAAGGAGAGCTGGGCTGGGCTGACTTTTAGGCAGGAGGGGAATTCCCCAAGATGGAGGAGCACAGCCACCAGACAACTCTTCAGGCCCAGCTGAGGCCCTAGCCTCTCCCTCCGGCAGAGCACAGGGTCCTTTATATATATATAGATATATATATATAGATATATAAATGTGTGTGTGTGTATATATATATATAAATGTATGTGTGTGTGTATATATATATAAATGTATGTGTGTGTGTATATATATATATAAATGTATGTGTGTGTGTGTATATATATATATGTGTGTGTGTATATATATATATGTATATATATATTATTTTTTGTCAGCCTCCACCTGTCACTTCCCAGACCAGCTGTGGCTTGCCAGGAATTCCAGGGAGGGGGAGGGGAGTCCCCTGGAGAAGCACCGCCTGGTGAGTTTTTGAGTGGACTGGGGGAAATGGACACAGAGGCCACCTGTCCCGTCCTTCTGGGTTCTCCTGAGGCTCTCCACTTCCTCCTCTGCCTAAGGTGGGGGGATTCCAGGACTCACAAGCTTGAGGAAATTGCCAGAGGTCCAGCCCACATCTTCCTGCCTTGCTCCCATCCATCTGTTTCCACTGAATTCCTCCTTCTCTGCGGATTCTCTGCAGAGAAGGCAAAACCCATGCCTTCCCTTCCTGCATGGCTGGGTTGCTTTCAGATGCCAAGTGGTGCCCAGAGGACCGCCCCCCCCCCGGCCCAATCCAGGGGGCTCACCCCACTCATCTTGACTCCTTGCTGCAAAATAGGGACCATGAGCCCTGTTGTGCCTGACTTTTGCTATGGAGCTTAAAGACAAGTGTTTGGCTGGGGGCCTGGGATTCCCGCCTGTCATCCTAGCTACTCAGGAGACTGGGAGCTGAGGATCATGGGTCAAAGCCTGCCCAGGCAGGAAAGTTTGTGGGACTCTTATCTCCAATTAACCAGCAAAAGCTGGAAGTGGAGCTGTGGCTCAAGTGGTAGAGCACTATTATTTTGTTTTTTGTTGTTGTTGTCTTACCAGTCCTGGGGCTTGAACTCAGGGCCTAAGTGCTGTCCTTGAGCTCCTTTTGTTCAAGGCTAGCACTCTACCACTTGAACAACAGTGCCACCTTAGCTTTTTCTGTTTATGTGGTTCCAGGGAATCGAACCCAGGGCTTCATGCATGCTAGGCATGTACTATACCACTAAGCCACATTCCCAGCCCAATAGAGCTAGGCTGGAGTGAGAAAGCTAAGGGACAGAGTCTAGGCCCTTAGTTCAGGCTCCAATATGAGAGAGACAGGGAGGTGGGGAGAGGGAGAGAATGTAAGGACTAAGAGAAACTTAAGGTCTCTTTTTTTCTTTCTTTGTTCAGAGATCCAGTCTTGAACTTGGTACCTGATGTGATCACGGATTGATCAGCACTCTACCAACTGAAGCATGCCTCCAGTCCTCAAACCTAATGTCTCTGTTCCCTGTCCTATGCACAGATGCTGGGAAGAAGAGAGAAGGGTTGTTGTATGAGCTGGCTTCTCTTGAATTTCCTTGGATACAAACATCTTCAGCTTACAGCAAGTGAGGATACAGGAATGCACAAGTCTGGGCTGGAGGTGTGCTCGGTGGACAAATCAGATCTACTTTCTTCTCAAAGCTCACAGGAGCAGGGCACTGATGGCTCAGACCTCAATCTTGTTAATCAGGAGGCTGAGATCGGAGGATCACTGGATCTGCCTGAGGCAGAAAAGCCTGAGACTTATCTCTAGTTAACTAGCAAAAAGCCAGAAGTGGAACTATGGCTCAAGTGGCAGAGCTCCAGACTTGAGCAAAAAAGCTAAGCAAAAGTGAGATGCCCAAAGTTCAAGTTCCATTCCTGGCAGGAAAAAAGAAACAAAACCAAATACCAAAACCCCCATAAACAGGAAGACTGTCCTATTCAGTAGAATTAGCCACATTTGACCAATTTACTTAACTATAAAGTAATTAAAGCTGGGCGCCAGTGGATCATGTCTATAATCCTAGCTACTCAGTAGGCTGAGATTTAATCTCAGAAGCCGGACTAGGAAGAAAAGTCCATGAGACTTTTTTTTTTGTTGGTCGTGGGGCTTGAACTCTGGGCTTGGGTGCTGTCCCTGCGCTCTTCAACTCAAGGAGAGTGCACTACCGCTTGAGCCACAGTGCCACTTCCAGTTTTCTGGTGGTTTATTGGAGATAAGAGTCTCGCAGACTTTCCTGCCAGGGATGGCTTTGAACCTTGATCCTCAGATCTCAGCCTCCTGAGTAGCTAGGATTACAGGTGTGAGCCATAGCGCCTGGCTTCCATGAGACTTTTACATTTTAGCTACCAAAAAGCTAGAAGTGGAACTGTGGCACAAGTGGTAGATGATGTTAAACATAAATATTTAAGTACATATGTTTAACATCCTCTACCACTTATATATTATATATATACCACTTATATATTATATAATATATATAAAATAAAGGTAGCAATTCGGTTCTTCAGTAATACCAGGCCTATCTATCTATCTATTTAATATTGTGCCTGTCCTGGGGTTTGAACCCAGGGCCTGGGCACTATCCCTGAGCTTTTTTTTTTCCCCTTCAAAGCTAGAACTCAGGGGCTGGGAAGGTGGCTCAGTGGTAGAGCGCTTGCCTTGCATGCATGAGGCCCTGGGTTCAATTCCTCAGCACCACATAAGCAGGAAAAAAAAGCCGGAAGTGGTGCTGTGGCTCAAGTGGTAGAGCGCTAGCCTTGAGCTGAAGAGCTGAGGGACAGTGCCCAGGCCCAGAGTTCATGACTGGACCCAAAAGAAAAAAAAAAAGGCTAGAACTCTACCACTTGAGCCACAGCGCCACTTCCGTTTTTCTGGTTGGTTTACTGGAGATAAGAGTCTCACGGAGTTTCCTGCCCAGGCTGGCTTTGAATCGAGATCCTCAGATCTCAGCCTCCTGAGCAGCTAGGATTACAGGCGTGAGCCACTGGCACCCGGCTTTTTTTGTCAGCAGTGGGGCTTGAACTCTGGGCCTGCTCGCTGTCCTTGAGCTCTTCAGCTCAAGACCGGCGCTCTATCACTTTGAACCTCAGCACCACTTCCGGTTTTCTGAGTGGTTTATTGGAGATAAGAGTCTCATGGACTTTCCTGCCCAGGCTGGCTTTGAACCGAGATCCTCAGATCTAGAAGTAGTCAAACAAGATCATATGGAAGGGGATGACATCCAAGAGAACAGAATATACACCTAGAAGAGAGAATTGATTCAGGGAACTGAAAATGGCCTTCAGCATGAGGTTTGAAACAAAGGAGAAGGAAGAATTGGCAGTGAATTTGGAGAAATGGCCAAGGCCAGGTCTCCTTGGGGTCTTATGCTACCCCTGGATGGGAAATAGGTAAGGGGGAGGCAGGTAGAAGTAGAGAGCTCACTGAATTGGATCCTCAGTTCTTCTGTGCCCTGACAGGGGATGGATGCTAGAAGGATCTAGAATAATGCATCATCTTACAGATGAGGAAGTGAAGCCTAGATCGGAAATGAATTCTGAATGAGTAAGGCAAAAATTCCTGACTCCTGCTCCAATGTTTTTTCCCTCTTCACAGTTCTGATTAATGTTCTTATTTTTTCTTTGTGTGTGTGTGTGCGTGTGTGTGCGTGTGTGTGTGCACCCGTGACCAAACTGGGGTTTGAACTCAGGACCTGGGCACTATCCTTGAGCTTCTTTTGCTCAAGATTAGTGCTCCACCACTTGAGCCACAACTTTTCTTCTAGCTTTTTGGTAAGTCAATGCAGATAAAAATCTCACAGGCTCTCATGCTCAGACTAACTTCAAAATGTGATTCTCAGATCTTAGCCTCCTGAGTAACTGGACTTACAGGTGTGAGCCACTAGTGCTGTTCTTTTTGTTTGTTTGTTTGGTCGTGGCCTGAACTCAAGTCCCAGGTGCTGTCCCTCAACTCTTCAGCTCAAGGCTAGTGCTCTACCACTTGAGCCACAGCACCACTTCCAGCTTTTTCTGCTTATGTGGTGCCAAGGAATCGAACCCAAGGCCTCATGCATGCAAGGCAAACACTCTACCACTGAGCCACCTACCCAGCCCTGGTGCTGTTCTTTTTGGACCAGCAAAGTTGCCCACTCAGAACTAGGTCAGAGTCTGTGATAACAACAATCTTAGAGGAGCTCATCCTTTCCCTCCCCCCTCTGGTCCTGGATTTGAACTCAGGACCTGGATGCTGTCCCTGAGCTTCTTCTGCTCAAGGCTAGCACTCTACCACTTGAGCCACAGCACCACGTCCAGCTTTTTCTGTGTATGTGGTGCTGAGGAGCTGAACCCAGGGCTTCATGCATTCTAGGCAAGCACTCTACCACTAAGCCATATTCTCAGCTCCATCCTTTTTTTTTTTTCTGGATCACAGGGCAGTTTGCATGGCATTATAAGAGGAAAAATGAAGCTGGGTGCCAGTGGCTCACACCTGTAATCCTAGCTACTCAGGAGGCTGTGATCTGAGGATCGCGGTTCAAAGCCAGCCCGGGCAGGAAAGACCGTGAGACTCCTATCTCCAATAAACCACCAGAAAACCGGAAGTGGCGCTGTAGCTCAAGTGGTAGAGAGCTAGCCTTGAGCTGAAGAGCTGAGGGACAGTGCCCAGGCCCAGAGTTCAAGCCCCACGACCCACATAAAAAAATAAAAAGGAAAAATGAAAACTCAAGAGTTATGAAGCAGACACAAAAGGTACATGTCATGTTGTTGGTATGGGAAAAATGAGGTTCAGCAATGGGTTTTGTAAAACTGTGATTTCTAAGGAAACAGATACAGGGTGGAATGTTGCAAGATATATAAATATATATATTTTTTTCTTTCAAAAGAAGAGGATCCAAGAACAAATGTTGCAAGTGTGTGTTGTAAAAGGAAGTGTGCTTTTTTTTTTTTTTCCCCTTAGTGAATCTTAGACGATCCACTCTGGAACAAAGCTGATTTTCTCCAATCTTCTCACTGCAACAGGAGAAAATGAAGGCCCAGGGAAAGCAAGGCCGGTAGCCAGGAAGAGACAAACAGTTATTGATGAAACAGAATTCCAGTTTCCTGCATCTCCTGCCCCTGTCCTGTCTTCTTCCTGGCAGGTGCGTTATCAAGTTTAACTTTTGTCCCAAGTCCAGCCTTCTAGACAGTGCCCAGGATCACAGGATGACACTAAATCTGTGTGGTTGGATCCACACCTGTCAGCTCCCAGGCTGTGATCGATCGGCAGAGGGCTGGGGCGAGCTGGAGAGGAAGAGAGCCGTCTGATGATGTGGTCTAACCTCAAAAAGGGAAGCCTGGTCACCAGTGGGAATTTCCCCAGGCCTGGTCTATGCAAATGCTACACTCCAGCTGACCTGAGCTCAAGGATGGGAAAGGGAGAGAGATCCTGGAAAAGGCCAAGAAAATAATAGAGCCTGAGAACCCTCCAAGGATCTGGCATTCAGCTAAGCTGCTCCTTGGGTGGCATCATGTAAAGCATCTTCCACAGTAGGAAAACTCAGGGGGGGGGGGAAGGTGGGCGGGTAGGCCATGAGCCAGTACCAAGATGCATTGTGTGTGTTCTAATTCTGGGAAGACCAAGGTGCTGACAATGCCAGAGAAGAGATTCAGGGCCTGGGCATTGGCCCTGAGCTGCTTTTTGCTCAAGGCTAGCACTCTACCATTTGAGCCACAGCACCTCTCCTGGCTTTTTCTGTATATGTGGTACTGAGGAATCAAACCCAGGGCTTCATGCATGCTAGGCAAGCACTCTACCCCTAAGCCACATTCCCAGCCCTCAGGGTTTTTTTGTTTTTTGGTGCCAGTACAAGGACTTGAACTCAGGCCCTCAAAATCTCTCTTAGGTTTTTATGTTCAAGGCTGACATTCTACCACTTGAACCACAGCTCCATTTCTGGCTTTTTGCTGGTTACTTGGAAAATAAGAATCTCATGGAACTTTGATCCTCAGCCTGCTGAGTAGCTAGGATTACAGGCGTGAGTCACCAGCACCTGGCCAGGGTTTCTTTTTCTTTCTTTTTTTCTTTATTCTTTTCTTTTTGTCAGTTGTAGGGTTTGAAGTAGAGGCCTGAAGCTCTTTTGCTCAAGGCTAGCACTCTATGACTTGGAGCCAAGAGTCTCACAAGCTGGGCACCAGTGGCTCACACCTGTAATCCTAGCTACTCAGGAGGCAGAGATCTGAGGACCATGGTTTAAAGCCAGCCCAGAGAGGAACATCTGTGAGACTCATCTCCAATTACCCACCAGAAAACCAGAAATGGCGTTGTGGCTCAAGTGGTAGTGTTAGCCTTGAGCTGAAGAGCTCAGGAACAGCAGCCAGGTCCAGAGTTCAAGCCCTATGACCAACCAAAAAAAAAAAAAAGAGTCTCACAGACTTTTTTTGTCCAGGCTGGCTTTGAACTGTGATCCTCAGATCTCAGCCTTGCTGAGTAGCTAGGATTACAGGCATGCGCACCAGCACCTGGCCAGGGTTTCTTTTCCTATATGCCAATACTAGGACTTGAACTCTGGATATCAAAACCTCACTTAGCTTTTTTGCTCAATGCTGTGGGGCTCTACCAGTTGAATCACAAACTGCACTTTCAGCGTTTTTGTTAATTATGTGGAAAATAAAGAGTCTCATGGATTTTTCTGCCCTGGCTAGGCTTGAACTTTGATCCTCAGATCTCAGCCTTGCTGAGTAGCTAGTATTACAGGTGTGACCACTCGCGCCTGACTAGCTAGCAGGGTTTAATGTGTGGGTTCGCATGTCATTCACAGGGAAATTTGATCCTGGGTCCAGTGAAAGAGCACAGAGCAGGTAGTGACCTTGAGTCACCTTGAGCAAATCCTAGCACTGTGGGTTTTCCAGGCTTTTGTAGGGACATTCCAAAGGCACCATTAACTCCTTCACCACCAGCTTCCAAAACACTCCCGGGATGGTAAACTGAGTGGGAATCATCTTCTGAAGGAGAATGTCTCCTTCCAGATTCTTTAACTTACCCTGAGCCTCAGTCCTCAGGCAACCTGCCCAAGGCCCCTCTCCCTGGGCACTTCCTGGTACCCCAGTGTGATCTGGTCTCCCCAGGATAGAGTATCAAGTAGGGCAGAGCACCTCAAGGGTTTGAGGCCTACAGTCCACCTACCACGGGGCCTGGGTGTTTCTCCTTCTGTTGTAGGACTCACATATTAAGAGCAGGGTCTCTGATTTTATAGAGTTGTGTGTGATCTATTAAAAAAAATTGTACTTAGCTGGGCGCTGGTGGCTCACGCCTGTAATCCTAGCTATTCAGGGGGCTGAGATCTGAGGATCACGGTTCAAAGCCAGCTCGGGCAGGAAAGTCCGTGAGACTCTTTTTTTCTTTTTTTTTTTTTGTCGGTTGTGGGGCTTGAACTCTGGGCCTGGGCGCTGTCCCTCAGCTCTTCAGCTCAAGGCGAGCGCTCTACCACTTGAGCTACAGCGCCATTTCCGGTTTTCTGGTGGTTTATTGGAGATAGAGTCTCACAGTCTCTCCTGCCCGGGCTGGCTTTGAACCGTGATCCTCAGATCTCAGCCTCCTGAGTAGTGAGCCACCAGCGCCCGGCTGTCCGTGAGACTCTTATTTCCAATTAACCACCAGAAAACCGGAAGTGGTGCTATGGCTCAAGTGGTAGAGCACTAATTAGCCTTGAGCTGAAGAGCTGAGGGACAGCAATGAGGCCCAGAGTTCAAGCCCCACAACTGACCAAACAAAAAAACATCATACCAAACCAAAATGTGAAAGTGCTGCCCATGGGTCACGGGTGTAACCTCAGCTACTCAGGAGGCTGAGGTCTGAGGATCACATTTCCAGGCCAGCCTGGGCAGGAAAGTCTGTGAGACAAGTCTTATCTCCGCTCAACTAACGCCCCCCCCACCCCCCGGCCAAAAGCCGAAGTGGCACTGTGGCTCAAGTGGTAGACAATGCAATATGCGGAAGGGAAAAAGGAATCAGAAACAGCATGGGACAACAGATGAACCACAGCAACATTGACACTCACTTGACACTATGTTGGACAGAGAAATTACAACTTGGGATGGGGGAAATAGGGAGGAGTAAGTGGGAGATAATGAGGGATGGGGTAACAATGATTAAAAACAAATAGAATATAATTATTGCCTTAGTTATGTAATTGTACCACCCCTGCTCATCAAATAAAAAAAAATTGCAGCTCAGGGACAATGTCTAGGCCCTAAGTAGCAGCACAAAAAGCAAAGTAACAGCACAACATACTCCAGATTGCTCTGATCATTTTTGTTGTTGTTGGTTGTGTGTCTTGAACTCTGGGCCTGGGCACTGTCCCTGAGCTCTTCAGCTCAAGGCAAGCGCTCTACCACTTGAACCACAGCGCCACTTCCAGTTTTCTGGTGGTTAATTGGAGATAAGAGTCTCATGAACTTTTCTGCCCAGGCTGGCTTTGAACTGTGACCCTCAGATTTCAGGTACCCGGGCTTAGCTCTGATCATTTCTGTGTGACCAACAATGTGTGTTTGTGTTGTCAACATGGTACGTGTTATCAACACCATGTGTTAAGAACATCTTTTTGTTTGTTTTTGCCAGTCCTGGAGCTTGAACTCAGGGCCTGGGCACTGTCCTTGAGCCTCTCTGTGCTCAAGGCTAGTGCTCTACCACAGTGCCACTTCCAGCTTTTTCTGTGTATGTGGCACCGAGGAATCGAACCCAGGGCTTCATGCATGCTAGGCAAGCACTCTACCACTGAGTCACATTCCCAGCCCATGTTGTGGACATCTTGAGTGTGTTATCTACATCTGGCCAGTGACTGTGGGTCTCCCGGCAGGCAGTGGCTTGGGATTGTGACAAGCTATGAGCAAAACCTATCCTTTCTCCATTCTTCCTGTTTAATCAGACCCTCCCAGAGCAAGGTCCAACGCGCTCCTGATAGATGGCCAGGGAGGGCCTCCAACTGCAGCTGGCAATACCATGGACAGGTGGTGGTAACTTGGAAGAGGAAGGGGTGGGTTTATGCACAAAGGGAAGTACAAGTTCTAGAAGCTTCTGAGAACAGCTGCCGCCTGGGCTGCATTCCCAGGCAGCTGTGGCTCGGGACTTTGTTGGTCCTTCAGTAGCTTCAAGGACAGTCCCTGGCCGGTAAAAAGGAGGTGGGGGTGGGGCATTAGCCTCACATCTTGCCTTCAAAGCTACTCCTGCCCCTGGCTACCCTGGATTAATGTCACCTGGCTTTGTAGTTCCCTCCACCCCTTTCCTTCCTCCTCTCCCACTTCCCTTATTGTTTGTCCCTCCCTCCCCATGTCCTTCTCTTTTTCTAAAGTCCACATTGGTCCACACCCAGGGCCACTAGGGCCTCCTCCATCTCCTTCTCGTTGGCTGCCAGGGTTATCTGGTGTTTCTGGTTATCAGGGCGTTTCTCATGCCACTCCCCGCTGCTAGCACATTCTGCAGCTCTGCATGCAGGTTAAACTCCAAGGCCCTTTTCCTGGATTCTCTTGACCTAGCCAAATGGTGTTCTCAAAAGCCCCTAGAGCAGTCCTGCCCTGCTTTGCCCAGCTCTGCTTCAGCCTTTGCTTCTGCCTGGAATTCCCTTGCCCCCTGCCCACCCTGTGTGTGTGTGTGTTGTTGTTGGTCACAGGGCTCGAACTCTGGGCCTGGGCACTGTCCCTCAGCTCTTCAGCTCAAGGCTAGCACTCTACCACTTGAGCCACAGTGCCTCTTCCTGCTTTTTCTGCTTATGTAGTGCTGAGGAATCAAACCCAGGGCCTCAGGCATGCAAGGCAAGCACAGCTCTGTGGGTTTTGTTGTTGTTTTGTTTTTGTAGGTCCTGGGGCTCCTTTTTGCTCAAGACTAGCACTCTACCACTTTGAGCCACAGCTCCACTTCTGGTTTTCTGGTGGCTCATTGGAGATAAGAGTCTCAGGGACTTTCCTGGCTGGGCTGGCTTTGAAACCATGATTCTCAGGTCTCAGCCTCCTGAATAGCTAGGATTACAGGTGTGAGCCTCCAGTGCCTGGCCCATCACTGCTTTTTACTGTGGAAAACTCAAGACAGCTGTGTGTGTGTGTGTGCGTGTGTGTGCATACCAGTACTGCAGCTTAAACTTTGGCTTGCTTGCTTGCTCATGGCTGATGTTCTACTACTTACCATTCCTCTAATTTGGCGTTCTTGCTAGTCAACTGGAGATAAGAGGCTCTCAGACTTCTATGCTTGGGCTGGCTTTAAACTGTGATCCTTAGAGCTCAGCTTCCTGAATAGTTAGTATTATTAGGTGTAAGCCACCAGTGCCCAACTCATCAGCTTTTGAGTTCCCTCTCCATTTTCTAGTCTGGCCTCCACACTTACTGTAAGTACCCCAGTACTGTAAGTAACTTACCCCAGTAAGTGTGCACTTGATTATATTTTGTCTAAAACCTTTCTTCCACCTTTGGATGCTGGTGTGGCTCACATCTATAAATCCTAGCTACTGAGGAGGCTGAGATCTGAGGATCATGGTTCAAAGCCAGCCCAAGCAGGAAAGTCTATGTGATTCTTTTTATTTATTTATTTGGTCAGTCATGGGGCTTGAACTCTGGGCCTGGCCGCTATCCCTGAGCTCTTTAGTTTAAGGCTAGCACTCTACCACTTGAACCACAGCACCATTTCTGGTTTTCTAGTGATTAACTGGAGATAAAGAGTCTCACAGACTTTCCTGCCCGGGTTGGCTTTGAACCGTGATCCTCTGATCTCAGCCTCCTGAGTAGCTAGAATTATAGGCATAAGCCATTGGCACCTGGCTGTGAGATTCTTTATCTCCAAGTAACCACCAAAACAGCTCAGGACAGCACCCAGGCTCTGACTTCAAGCCCCAAAACAGAGAACCTTTTTCCCCTAGCTGAGAATGCTGGAGGTGTCATAGGGGCTCAGTAGTCATGGGAGGCCATGGGAACTCCCCTTCTTACCCGTTACTCTCCTATACAACAAATAATGCCATTCATCACGAAAGGCTGGGGTTTATGGAGCTCAGAGATGTAGACACCAACTCATTTACTCCTTACAACTCTGAGATAGAAGTTTCTGCCACCCCTGTTTCTTTGTTTGGTGGTCCAGGGGCTTGAACTCAACCTGGGCACTGTCCCTGAGCTCCTTTTGCTTAAGTCTAGCATTCTACCACTTAAGCCACAGAATCACTTCTGGCTTTTTTCTGCAATTAATTGGAGAGAAAAGAGTCTCATGGACTTTCCTGCCCAGGCTGGCTTTGAACTATGATCCTCAGATCTTAGCCTCCTGAGTAGCTAGGATTACAGGTGTGAGCCACTAGTGCCTGGCCAGTGCTTCTACTGTTGAAGTGGTCTGTACCAATTTCCTGATAGGCGACTGAGGTGAGAATCTGAGGCCCCATCAACGCTGATAAGTTGCCAGCCTCCCACTTTGACACCGCCAGCGGCTGCAGCTTCTGCTTTCTCTTTCCTTTTTGTGTTCTAGCCCCCACCACTTCTCCTCCTTGAACTTGGGCCGTAGACACAAGCTTCCGTGTCATTCTGGAGAGATCCCAGCAGGGATCTGTCTGCTTAAAGACCAAAACTCTCAGGGCTCATGTGGTTGACACCTAGCACGGTGCCCTGGGGTATCTACAAGCATGGGCTCACAAATGAATAGGTATCTCTAACTTGGGATAATGGCGACTCTTCCCTCTGTTCCAAGTCCAAGGAAAACACGGGCTGCACTGCAGACACCCAGGTGTGAAACACTGGGTCATCCCAATGCTCTCCCAACAGCTGATCTTCCTGCTTGTGTGGTTTATTCCCTCCCTCCCTTCATCTCCTTTATGGTCGGTCGTGGGGTTTGAACTTAGGTCCTGGGAACTGTCCCTGAGCTCCTTTTGCTCAAGGCTAGCACTTTTTTTTTTTTGGTCAGGTGTGGGGCTTGAACTCTGGGCCTGGGTGGCGCTGTCCCTCAGCTCTTCAGCTCAAGGCTAGTGCTCTACCATTTGAGCCACAGTGCCACTTCTGGTTTTCTGGTGGTTTACTGGAGATCAGAGTCTCATGGTCTTTTCTGCCCTGGCTGGCTTTGAACCTTGATCCTCAGATCTTAGCCTCCTGAGTAGCTAGGATTACAGCATGAACCACTGGCAACTGGCCACTCTACCATTTTGAGCCACAGCTCCACTTCTGATTTTCTGGTGGTTAATTGGAAATAGAGTCTCAAGGACTTTTTCCTCTGGCTGGCTCCAAGCTGTGATCCTCAGGCCTCAGCCTCCTGAGTAGTTAGGATTACAGGCAAGCCACTGGTACCCAGCCTTGTTTTCTCTCTCTCTTTTTTTCTTCCCTTTCCTTCCTCCCTCCTTTCCTCTCTTCCTCTCTTTCTTCTGCCAGTCCTGGTGTTTGACTGAGGGCCTGGATACTCTCTCTTGGACTTTTCACTCAAGGCTGGTACTCTACCACTTGAGCCACATCTCCACTTGTCTTTTTGGCTGGTTAATTAGAGATCATTGGCTCATGGACTTTCCTGCCTGCCCAGACTGGCTTCAAACTCAGATCCTCAGCTATCAGCCTCCCTAAGTACCTTGCATGACAGGTGTGAGCCACCAGCTCCCAGCTTGCCTATGGTTTTTCTCAAATAATGTGGCTGGATGCATACCTACCTTCCCCCAAGAAACATCAAAGGTTTCCTAGGGCTGTAAGAGACTCCTGTTTCTATGACAACTATCTCCACCTACAAAGCCTCCTCCTACTGAGTAATCCCAGGATGCAAGCACAGTAACTGAAGGTGAAGTGCAAGTCACATTAGAATAGAATGAGAAGGGCTGGGACTTAGTTGTTCTCAATTCTGGTTCTCAGGTCTCCTCTTCACCATTCCCTGAGCCTCTTGGGGGGGGGGGGATCTCTTCCTACCCCTCTGACTCTAGTGTTCTGTGCTGCACGCCAGTCCAAATCTCTAATACCTATTATTTCCATGTACTTTATTATTTTTGCAAGACAGGGGCTTGAACACAGGGACTTGTGTTTGCTGGATGCTCTACCACACACCACAGCCCTAGTCTTTTTTGGCGTGACTTTATTTTTCAAATAGGATATTGTTTTTTATCTGGGCTAGCCTATACCTCCATCTTCCCAATTTCTACCTCCCAAGGAGCCAAGATTAAATGGCATGAGCTGCCATGCCCAACTTTGCCATTATAATTAGTATTTATTTATTTTGCCAGTCCTGGGGCTTGAACTCAGGGCCTGGGCACTGTCCCTGGCTTCTTTTGCTCAAGGCTAGCACTCTACCGCTTGAGCCATGGTGCCACTTCTGTTTTTTTTTCTGTTTATGTGGTACTGAGGAATCGAACCCATGGCTTCATGCATACATTCCCACATTCCCAGCCCCTATAGTTGTTGTTTTTTTTTTTTGTCGGTCGTGGGGCTTGAACTCTGGGCCTGGGCGCTGTCCCTCAGCTCTTCAGCTCAAGGCGAGCGCTCTACCACTTGAGCTACAGTGCCACTTCCGTTTTTCTGGTGGTTTATTGGAGATAGGAGTCTCACAGTCTCTCCTGCCTGGGCTGGCTTTGAACCGCGATCCTCAGATCTCAGCCTCCTGAGTAGCTAGGATTACAGGCGTGAGCCACCAGCGCCCGGCTATAGTTAGTATTTTAAAGCACCATTCTTTGGAGTGTCTGTAATCTGTAGCTGACCAATTTAGATCAAAGTTATAGAGCAGAGAGAGGAAGCGACAAGAAACTGCAGTCAGGCCCACTTGCTTATCAGTAATCTTCATGCAGTGGAAACTTTGGCCTCACCTTCCCAAACTGATCAAATCTGTACCCTTGAGGGGGTCAAAAGAGGAAGTGTGGGGTTGGCGGTAATGAGTGCACATCACACAGACGGGTGTCCGGGCTTAGGCAAGTGTGTACTGTTCCGTGGGATTCCCAGAAACATCAGGACAAACTCATGGCCAGGTGCCAGTGGTTCACACCTGTAATTCTAGCTACTCAGGAGGCTGAGATCGGAGGATCGTGGTTCAGAGCCAGCCCAGGCAGTCAAGTCCCGGAGACTCCGATGTCCAATTAACCACTAGGAAACTGGAAGTGGCATTGGGGCTCCAAGTGGTAGAGTGCCAGCCTTGAGCGGGAAAAAAAAGCTCAGGAACAGCACCCAGGCCCTGAAATCAAGCCTCGTGACTTACAAAAAGCCAACATTGTATGGTCTCTTATTCTGTAGTGATTTAAGACTGAAAGGAAAGAGTCAGAAAGCAAGTGTGTGTGTTGGATGCAAGCTAGATAGACCCAGGCATCCCAACTGGTGCTGGTCCAGGTGGACAAATGGGCTGGGGGAGGGCTTGGGTTCCCGCATACATTTCTCCCCCAGCACATTCACTTGGCACCCGTCATTCAAACACACACACACCACTGGGTTTCAAGCAGAGGCTTTGGTATTTGGGGGATTCGACAAAGTCCAAATCAAGAGAAGAGCGGGGGGTTGTGTGGTGAGGGACAGAATCTGAGGGAGGGTGAAGAGGGAATACAGGGAAGTGGAGGTGGACGAGACAGGATGGTTCCTGTTCATCTGCCCAGCTAGGATGGGGGTGTGGGGGGGTGGAGGGGGGATTGTGCTGGGCCCATAGGAATGGCAGCTTTTCCTGCACCGGGTGAGGAGCAGGGACCCCACCTGCACCCCATTTTCCACCAGCGCTCCTTGCTTAGTCTCTGTAGTTGGAACGGCGGCTTGGTCATGGGTACTACCAACTGTTTCTTGGCAGAGAAACCCCACCCACCACAGCTTGGTGGTCCTAGTCCTCACCACCACAGAGAGCCAGCAAGGCCTTCAGGAAATCTCCAGAGGTGTCACCCTGGCAGGGACAGAAACAGAACAAGAGTGAGTGAAAAGAGTCCTTGCCTTAATACCCCATCCTAGCGACCATCGGCATGAACATCTCCACGCGTCTCAGTCACCCACACCAAGACCAGAGAGAGATGTTCCTGACACACAACTGTGACCTGGGCACCAAAGCTCACTGGATCGGACCCGGGTAGAATTGGGACACCACTGCCTCCTTTTCTTCAGCAACTCTCAGGCGTTCTACCCCGCCATCTGCATTGGTTCAGATCCTGGAGCCAGCAGTGGCCGCTATTGTATGGGGGCTTGAACTCAGGACCTTGCGCTTGCGCACGTACTGCTGTGTCTCTAGTCTAGCTTTTGATGGTTAATTACAGTTGGAATAGTGTGGACTTTTCTGCCTGAGCTGGCTTCAACCCTTGAACCTCCAGGCCCCAGACTCCTAAGTAGCTAGGATTACAGGGGTGAGCCACTGGTGCCTGGCCTCTAATCACTATTTGTTTTTTGTCTATTGTTTTTGCTAGTCCCAGGGCTTGAAATCAGAGTCTGGCACTGTTTTTGAGCTTCTTTTGCTCAAGGCTACCATTCTACCACAGGAATCATGGCACCACTTCCGGCTCTTTCTCTGTATGTGGAACCCAGGACTTCATGCATGCTAGGCAAGCACTCTACCACTAAGCCACATTCCCAGTCCTCTTTTTTTTTTTTTTCTTTTTGTGGGTCGTGGGCCTGAACTCTGGGCCTGGGCGCTGTCCCTCAGCTCTTCAGCTCAAGTCTAGTGGTCTACCACTTGAGCGCCCCTTCCAGTTTTCTGGTGGTTCATTGGAGATAAGAGTCTCATGGACGTTTCTGCTCAGGCTGGCTTTAAACCATGATCCTCAGATGTCAGCCTCCTGAGTAGCTAGGATGACAGGCGTGAGCCACTAGTGCCCAGCTTGTGTGGGCTTCACCCTTGCATTGTTTGTTTGATTTCACACTCTCTGACCTGATTGGCCTGGGCTACCATTCTCCTATTTGGGGTGATCTCCATCACGGAGGTGACAAGCATGCACTACTGTAACCACTATTGTGTTTCCCTGTAGAGGGAATGACAGGTGTGCACAACTATACTGAGCCACAGGATGAGATGGGAGCCCCCCAAACTTTTTATGCCCGGGCTCTCCTCAAGTCATGATTCCCCTTTCCAATCTGCACCTCCCAAGAAACTAGGATTGCAATCCTGAGCCACCTTGGCTGATCTCTTTTTATTGTAAGCAAGCCCTGGCTGTTCTACACAGAAAAGACCCTCCTGAATGAGCTCTCCTTACCTCAATGGCTTGGTGGAGTGACTTGTCATATTTCTCAATGAATTCCCGCCGGATATTGAGCAGGTCGATCTCACTCCGGGACACCATGACTCTGGTGAGGGTCTTCTCATCTGTGCCAGCGCCCTAGTGCAGTTCAGACAAGAGGGAGACACAAGGCAGGAGACACAGAGCTGGTCATGCAAGAAGTAGAAGGTGCCTCTATTTTCCCCCAGTAGTCCTGACCCTACCAAAGCCATCCCCCAGACGGACGACCAACTATCTGGAAAGGCAAAAAAGGACCACATCAATTGACTAGTATTCCCTCTAAAACTCAGGCCCAATGGGAACCTCAGAACGTAACCTAGGGTCCTTGTGATTTACTCAGATGAAGTTGTAGTAGATTAGAGTGTGCCCTCTTAGTTACTAAGTGCTGTCGTTTTTTTAAGAAGAGAGGAAGCTGAGCATAGAGGTGCATGCCTGTAATCCCAGCATTCAGCAAGTAGACTAGTCAGTGGACGGAGAGCTGTAGGGGACAGACTGGACTATATAGAGATATACAACGGATTATTGTTGAGGGTAGAGCACAGACTGGAGTGATCTAGTCACAAGAGTGAACTCTAGGGACTTCTGGTAAACCACTAGAAGTATGGGGGTAATTCCTCCTTTGGAACCTCTAGAAAGAACCAATTGCAAAATGCTTCATGTTGGATTTCTAGTGTCCAGAACTACGAGTGATAAAGTCTCTGTTGTCACTCAATTTGTTATGGCAGGAAACAAACACAGGGTCCAAGGAGCAGGTATTGGGCGTAGAGGAGGAGGCAAAGTAAGTTTCTCAGCCTTCATGTTTGAGGCCAGACATTCTTTATAATTAGAAGCCTGTGCAATGAAGTATCCCCCCCATCCCCCTACCAGTACTGGGCTACTTAAGCCATGCTCTTGGCACATCCCCCTCCCCCTTTTTTTGCTTTAGTTTATTTCAGACAGGGACTCATGCTTTTGCCCAAGCTGGCCTCAGACCGCAATCCTCCCAAGGTATATAGGAATATACCACCATGCCGGGCCTATTATAGGGTATTTGTCAGCTCTCTCTCCCAACCAGATGCCAATACTCTCCAAGTTGTGACAACTGAAAATATGTCTGGACACTGCCACATATTCCTTGGAGGCAGAGCACAATCACTTCTGACAGTTGGCAGATGCTGATATTTGACAGGAGAGAGGGTACAGCGGCCAGATAAGTCCTGATCTGGGAGATGACGCCTATCTGTGTCTGGGTGCATGAAAAGTCAGTGCTGGGAGGGAAAAGAAGGAACAAGCCACTCGCCTTACCTTCATGGACTTGTAAAGCTTGTCGGCAAAGAAGAGAGGCTTGTTCTTGACACTCTGAACTGGTGAGAAGAGAGGAACACAGGGAATTTGGTTGTGCGCTGTGGCTCAGGGCATTCCCCCAACTTCCCCAGTCTGAAGAACAGTGCCACCCTCAGGTCAGACCGGGGAATGACACCATCATCACTCCCCTCTGCAGTCTTAACTTCCACCCTAAACCTGGCTCTTAACAGGGCTGCAACTGGGCTTGCAGGTAGGGTACTTGCAGCTGACCAAGGTCAGAGAGGTTTCAGAGGGCACTCACTCCTGGTTAGTGTCAGAGTCTCAAGGGCATCCATATGAGCGATGTGTGTTGAAAGCCAGGTTTTAGGCTCCACTTTAGAGACTCGGGTTCTATAGACATTCGGAGCAGAGGTTCTCAAAAGCGTGGTCGGCACCCAGCCAACAGCATCTGCAGCGCCTGTGACCTGGACAGGAGTGCTAACGCTCATGCCTCACCCCAGATGTACTGACCCCTGCAACTCTGGAGGCGGGCAGCCTATCATCCCGGTGGGCTTGATCCGGGTCTTCACACTGAAAATCCTGCCTGGGTGAGGATAACTTGTCATCCAGCCATGGTAGGAAAAGTCTGTGATTCTCACTTCTCCAATTAACCACTAAAAAGCCAGAAGTGGAGGCGTGGCAGCACCCACGTCCTGAGTTCAAGCCCCATTAAAAAAATAAAAGTAAGCCGGGTGCTGGTGGCTCACACCTGTAATCCTAGCTACTCAGGAGGCTGAGATCTGAGGATCATGGTTTGAAGCCAGCCCAGGCAGGAAAGCCTGTGTGACTCTCATCTCCAATGAACCACTGAAAAAGCCAGAAGTGGGGCTGTGGCTCAAGTGCTGGGTAGCCTTGAACACCAAAGCTGAGGAACAAGCACCCAGGCCCTGAGTTGAAGCTCCAGGACTGGCACCAAAATGTTTTTAAAAAAGTATGTGCATTAATGCCACACATTGTATCAAAAATGAAGTCACAAAGCAATAGTAACTAATACTAATAAAAATGAGTTCAGAGCTGGGAGCCTGTGGCTCATACCTGTAATCCCAGCTACCTAGGAGGCTGAGATCTGAGGATTGTGGCCTATGCAGAAAAATCTGTGAGATTCTTTATCTCTACTTAGCCACTAGAAAACCAGAAGTGGCGCTGTAGCTCAAGTGACAGAGCACTAGCCTGGAGCTGAAGAGTTCAGGGACAGTGCCCAGGCTCCAAATTCAAACTTCATGACTGATAAAAAAACAAAAAACAAAAACAACCACAAGAGTGCAGTCTTTGTTCCTATCTACTTACACGCCTTCAAGAACAGGGAAAATGAGATCCTTTTCCCAGTCAAGAATTTAAATTCGAGAATTTAAATTATGTAAGAGGAGGCCAGCAAAGTTAGGTGCTGAGTGCAGCGTGTGGACGTTTAGTGTGTGTCCTGAGTGAACACATAGCGTATGTGGTGTGTGCACAGCGTATGCATATTGTGTGTTGATCATGAGGGTCCGGCACCCCCCAAATACCCTTTTCGGTCTTCCTCTTTCACCAGGGAGGCCTGTTTTCTTTTTCTTTTTTGTCAGTCCTGGGGCTTGAACTCAGGGCCTGGGCACTGTCCCTGGGCTTCTTTTGCTCACGGCTAGCACTCTATCACTTGAGCCATAGCACCATTTCTGGCCTTTTCGGTGGATGTGGTACTAAGGAATTGAACCCAGGCCTTCATGCATGCTAGGCAAGCACTCTACCACTGAGCCACCTTCCCAGCCCGGGAGGCCTGTTTTCTTGACTGCTCCACATGCTCACCATGGTGAACAAGTCCTTACTATGTCCCAGCCATCACTCCCTTGGCTGAGACCTGAGGCAGTATTTACTCTACCAGTGACTACAGCTCCATTCTTTTAGGGGACCCTGCCATGTCCCCAGTGTCCCTAGCTCCTTCCTCGGTTCCCTCCACTTACCGATAGCCACAAATACATCCCTCACGTCCCCAGACATCTCCTTCTTGATGACATGCTCCACGTCATAGTTGGTCATCTTGATGAATTCCTGGAAGACTGGTTCCAAGAGAAGCCAGGAGGAGGGAAGAAGTGACCCTCAGTTCAGAGAGGGAGACGATGTCCTCCTTGCCCCCCAGGGCCACCCCCAGAAAGCAGAAAGGGCAGGGGGAATGGCCACAGCCCAGGCTGTGAATTGGGCAGGGACGCTGAGAAGGGATATATAGTGGACTTCCGGCCAGATCTGTGCCAAACGAGAGCTTCCGGCCCCAGAGCTTTAGCAAGTTCTATGAACTTAGGCTGGCGTAGAAGAACAGGGGTCCTAGTCATACGGCACTGTGTCTTGAGCTCACTAATGACCTTGGGTGACCCCTGTCTCTGTCTGGACTCTTATCTTCAAGCCAAGCTGCTACAAGTAGTGATGATGATAGGATCTACATTCCTAATGTAAATCATAATGCATAATCATAATATATTATTACACACACACCCATAGACCACACCATGGGTGTGGTGTAATACATTATATATATTGACACCGATTTCTGGTGGTTTATTGGAGAAAAGAGTCTCACTGACTTTCCTGCCCAGGCTGGCTTTTTGAATCACAATCCTCAGATCTCAGCCTCCTGAGTAGCTAGGATGACAGGTGTGAGCCACCAGTGCCTGGTCATACCTTTACTTCTGGCCTTTTGTTGCTTAGTTGGAGAGAAAGAGTCTTATGGATTTGTCTGCCTGGGCTGGCTTTGATCTGGGATCTTCAGATTTCCCAAGTAGCCAGGGTAACATGCATGAGATTCTGGCCTCCGGCTTCTATTACAGTTTTTACATCCTAACAACAATCATTCAAGGCATAACTAAAATCCCAATTCCTAGGTAAGGGAACAGAGGCAGAGATCTGGGAACTTGCCTAAGCTGCAGAGTAAGGGAATTCATTGAGACTCTCTTTTCTGTTGGCCACCATGTTAAAGCACCTTTCATACAGGAAGAGGTCAGGCAAATGTATAAACTACCTTTGTGGAAAGGGAATTTCGCAATTGGGCCAGTGCTACAGCCGTGCATTTGTGTGTGTGTAGCAACATTTGATTCATTCAGGGACTCGTGGTTCTTTGCCATTAATTACCGGCTGCCCACGCTGCCTTGCTCTTGGACAGGCATCACCCAGAGATCTTTTCCCACTGTACCCCAGAATCCTTCTCAACATAGCAGTATTGGCAGCTACACCAGAACTATACCAGAGGCTCACCCGGGGAGCCTCTGGGGAATTCCACCTAGCATCCTCCCCACCCCCCCCCTTCCCCAACAGGGGAGGGGAACTGGCTGAAGGCTGCAGATGTGTCAAGACTCTGGAGATCTACTGTCAGCCATGACTCGCCACATCTGGTCTAAGAGGAAGGATTCGGCTCATTGGCTGCTCCTCATCGCGAGCTAAAGAGACCCAGGTCAGATCTGGGGCTCTGGTTGCTGAATCGGAAGTGGAGGGGTGGGGTGAGGTCTCACCTCTTCGAAGGTGGGGATAGCTACGGGTGCACAGGACCGTCATGAACCGCGTCTCCAAGGAAGTTTTGTCTCCACTGGGAGTGTCAGCGATCTCCTGCAGAAACCGGGTGGACACAAGAGAGCCTGGGCATCATCTCTTCTCTTGCAGTCAGAAGCGGGGCTAATCCAGCCATCTGGGGGGGCTGGGGCTGCCCCCCACTTCTTCCCTCATTCTCTAGCAATAGCCACCTACCCCAAACTACTGTTCCTGGAGACCCTGAGGATACGCATAGAAGGTTCTGGCTCTGGGACTGGCACTGGGCAAATCTGCCACTGGACAGAAGCTAGGAGTCCTTCCCTCCCTCCCTCCCTCCTCTCTCCCTCCCTCCTGCTGTCTGAAAGCCCCTTTGGGAACTATGAATGGCATGCAAGCAGAAATGGCCTTGCCAGTGTTTCCCCAAGGGTCATCATGTCAAACATATATCCAGGACACGTTCCTAAGTTCCCACAATTATATTCTAACCAGCTATGATGCCATCCATATCAACTTATTTTATTTATTTATTTTTGTGCTGGTACTGGGACTTGAACTCCAGGGTCTGGGTGCTGTCCCTTAGCTTTTTTTTTTTTTGTCATGGGGCTTGAACTCTGGGCCTGGGTGCTGTCCCTCAGCTCTTCAGCTCAAGGTGAGCGCTCTACCACTTGAGCCCCGGCACCACTTCCGGTTTTCTGGTGGTTCATTGGAGATAAGAGTCTCAGGGACTTTCCTGCACAGGCTGGCTTTGAACCATGATCTTCAGATCTCAGCCTCCAGAGTAGCTAGGATTACAGGCACGAGTCACTGGTGCCTGGCTCCCTTAGTTTTTTTTTTCTCTTTTATGTCAAGGCTGGAGCTCTACCACTTGTGCCACAGCTCCAGTTTCAGTTCATTTTTGGTGGTTCATTGGAGATAAGTCTCATAGACTTTCCTGTCCAAGCTGGCTTCAAATGCTGATCCTCAGCTCCCAGTCTCCTGAGTAGCTAGGATTACAGGCATGAGCCACCGTGTCTGCCTCTGTATCAATTTTAATTGCCTTTATAATAACGTAGTTTAGGTTAGGGGGAAATGAGTTGATTTGAAGAAAACCATCATAGCTGGTACTTACATTGCATAAATCATGCCTAGGATAATGTGTGGGAAATACTTGTCTGGCCTGTTTTTTTTTTTTTTTGTGATTTGTTTTTTTAGCAGTGGGGTCCTTAAGGGACTCTGAAGGGGCGAGAGAGAGAAGCCGAGGAGCAATTCCTCCACATTCCTGCATAACTCTACCCAGCCCAGAAGTACAGACTTTGCTCAGAGAAGCTATAAAACCCACATGAACACCAGGACACTCACCAAGATCTCAGCAGCCACCTGAGAGCGGGGGAGGAGAGAGAGAGGGAGAGAGAGGGGAAGGCAAGAGTCAGAGAAGGCCTGAGAGGTTGGGTTTGGGGTGATGGGTGGGGGCAGAGGACCCTAGAGACCAGACTCTAAGATACCTCAAAACTGTAATGGCAGGGAGGGGAAAATAACTCGGGGTTAGACTCAAAGTGGAAGACAGATAGGGAATAATGAAAAGTGTATCCACCTAAAGGATAAGAGAAAGCGCTAGAAACAGGACCCGCACTCTGTACCAAGAGCAGGCTCCAGACCTATTTGCTTATCATAAAACTGAGAGAAATAAATTTCATCGTGTTGGCCACTGGTAGCTCACGCCTGTAATCCCAGCTACTCAGGAGGCTGAGATCTGAGGATTGTGATCTAGCTCAGGCAGAAAAGATCATGAGATTCTATCACGGGCCAATAGCAAAATGTCAGACTGGAGACCTGGCTCAAATGGTAGAGCATCAGGCGTCAGGGAAAATGCCAAGTATGAGCATGAGGCCCTGAGTTCAATCCCCTGATGCCCTGGGCCCTTGGTATATTGAGTTGGAAGGGGCAGGAGAGAAACTGTAATCCTTATTTTGTTGGCCATGGGGCCTGAACTCTAGCCTCAGCTCTTCAGCTCAAGGCTAGCACTCTAACACTTGATCCACTGCCCCACTTCTGGCTTTTTCTGCTTATGTGGTACTGAGGAATCGAACCCAGGGCCTCATGCATGCAAGGCAAGCGCTCTACCACTGAGCCACCTTCCAGCCTATGAGATAACTATTATGTCTCTCAAACCAGGTAGGAAGCAAGACAACTGAGGCCTGGGAGTCACCCAGCCAATCAGCAGAGCCAGGAAAGGCAAGGTTGATTTTAATGGTGGCGTTCTCCACAGCGCCCCCTGTGGCTAGAACACTGTATTTCATTAGGGAAGTAGCTGTTATTGGAAATTACCAGGAACAAATCCAGATGCCTTCGTTTGGCAGGGACTGCCTCCAACCTTTGCCTTCTGCCCAGAGCACTTATTCTCTTAGGTGAACTGAAACCCCCGTCTTACTGTTGGTGTGTGAATGCCTAGAGTCTTATATAAGGTATCATGTCCACTTACATTAGATCTAGCTTTTACATATGAGAGAAAACATGCACCATTGGTCTCTCAGCTTGGCTTACCTCACTTACATGATTTGTTCTAGATCCATCCATTTCCCTGCAAATGACATGATCTTATTCTTTCTAATGGATGAGAAAAATTCCATTGTGTATCGGTACTACATTTTATTAATATACTTATCTGTTGTAGGGCATCTGGGCTGTTTCCGTCACTTGGCTGTTGTGAATAGTGCAGCAATGAACATGGGTGTGCAAGTGTCTTTACCAGTAACCTGACTTGCAATGATCTGGGTAGATGTCCAAGAGTGGTATGGCTGGGCCATAGGGAAGTTCTTTTTGGTTTTGATCAATTGTGGGGCTTGAACTCAGGGCTTAGATGCTGTCCCTGAGCTCTTTTGATTCAAGAGGACTAGTACTCTTCCACTTTGAGCTACTGCACCACTTCTGGTTTTCTGGTGGTTAATTGTAGGTAATAGTTTTACTGGCTGGCATCAAACCACGATCCTTAGATCTTAGCCTCCTGAGTAGCTAGGATTACAAGCGTGAGCCACCAGCACCCAGCCTATTTTTTTTTTTTTTTTGAGGAACATCCAAGCCTCCTTCCAGAGAGGTTGTACTAGTTTACATTTCCCCAGGTTTTATTTCATTTTTACTTATTTATTTTTGTTATTTTGCCAGTCCTGGGGCTTAAACTCAGGGCCTGGACATTGTCCCTGAGCTTTTTACTCAAGACTAGCATTTTACCACTTGAGTCACAGTGCCACTTCTGGCCTTTTCTGTGTATGTGGTACTGAGGAATCAAGCCCAGGTCTTCATGCATGCTAGGCAAGCACTCTTATCATTAAGCCACATTGCCAGCCCACTGGTTTTACTTATTTATTTGTTTGTTTATTTATTTGTCAGTCTTGGGGCTTGAACTCTAGGCCTGGGCACTGTCCCTAAGCTTTTCAGCTCTACCACTCTGAGCCACAACATCGCTTCCAGTTTTCTGGTGGTTAATTGAAACTTTTCTGCCTGGGCTGGCTTCGAAACATGATCCTCAGATCTCAGCCTTCTAAGTAGGTAGGATTACAAGCGTGAGCCCCTGGCACCCAGCTTGGTTTTATTTTATAAGCTAACAGTTTACTGCAATCTCCTTCTTATTGTATAAACTGTCAATGTCTATGAAAATTTAAATACACAATGCATTTCATTAATTACATCACTAGGGATGTGCCCTAAGGTATGTAATGAGTGTAAGAGAGTGAATGTAATACAAGGTTGCTCTTGTAGCTTTCTCCGTAGCAGAGAACAATGAGAAACAGACTGTGGTTTCTCTGATCAATGGAACAATCTTTGCAGCTTCTTAAAAAGATTAGACAGGGCTGGGGTAGAGCTCAGTGGTAGAGCAGGTGCTTAGCACAAGAAGATCCTCGGTGGCTGGGAATGTGGCTTAGTGGTAGAGTGCTTGCCTAGCATGCATGAAGTCCTGGGTTCAATTCCTCAGTACCACATAAACAGAAAAAGCTGGAAGTATTGCTGTGGGTCAAGTGGTAGAGTGCTAGCCTTGAGCAAAAGAAGCTCAGGGACAGGAAAAAAGAGAAAAATGAGATGATCGGCCTCATTTGACCTAAGTTATATAAAAAAGAAGAGCAAGGTGTTTATGTGTATCACCCTAGCTACTCAGGAAGCACAGACATGGAGGATCATCATCTGAATCAGCCGAGGGAGACAAGTCTGCAAGACTCCATTTCCAGAAAAAAAACAGGGCTGGAGGCATGGCTTAAGTAGTAGAGCACCAGCCAAATGAGCAAACTAAGAAAGCACAAAGTCTTGAATGAGAGGCGTAAAGGCATACATGTTGTGTTTATCAGTATTCCTTTAATCTGGACTTTTTAAAAAGCCGCTCATACTTATAAGGAAGTATGTCAGAAATTGTGAGGAAGTGGTTGACCATGAGGATGTGGATAGACCAATCTGTCTGTCTGCCTATCTATCTATCTGTCTGTCTGTCTGTCTATCTGATTGATCTTCAGTAGAAAAACAACTTCATTACTATATGTCAAGATATTAAAAAGTTATTAGATGGTGGATTTTTTCTTTTTTTCCATTTCCTATAGCTTCTATAAAGAACACATATTACTTGTAAAAAAAATTTCTAGGTGTAAGAAAATGGGTGTACACAGAGATTTGGGTCCAGCACCCTAGCCTGGGAAGCAGCTGAGTCCGGCAGGGCTCTGGCTGCTCAAGGGTCCCTTGGCTGCTTCCAGCAGGTTCTCTCTCTCCCCTTCTTTCTGCAAAGTAGCTGCCAACAGGGTACCCCCCCCCCGCCCCTCCCAGCGTCCACTGCAAATAGCCTCATAAGCAGACCAGGTACCAGGCACAAGCTTTCCCTGGGAGATGACTTTGGGAGTGGAGGATGGATTTTGGGTAACATCGAAGATCAAAGCCCTCTCCCCTCACCCCCATGGAACCATGAAGCCACTCATGATGACATTCAACGATCATCTCTGAATGAGTGCATGCAATTGGTCTGGGCAAGTTACTGAGGGTATGGCTGGGCTCCCAGGCTAGTTCCCACAAACACACCGACTATGCCACTGGAACAGCACACCTAGTGCAATCCTGCAGCTTGTGACACTATTCCCAAGCCAGGGCTGGGCCCCTGGACAACAGCTACCCGGCCTGGAAATTGCAGAGGATAGCACGCAGTAATAAGGAGACAGGCAAGCCAGAGGGCCAATCAAACCAAAGCTATCTAGAAACCTCAGATAGGAAAGGAGCTTCAGTAAAGAAAGAAGATGATGATGATGGCGATGATGATGAAGATGAAGATGTGTGCTAGTACTGAAGCTTGAACTCAGGGCCTGGACATTGTCCTTTAGCTTTTTTTGCTCAAAACTAGTGTTCTACCACTTGAGCCACACCTTCACTTCTGGCTTTTTTGCTGTTGTTGGTCATGGGGCTTGAACTCAGGACCTGGGTGTTGACCCTGAGCTTTTCCCACTCAAGACTAGGGCTCTACCACTTACTTTGAGCCACAACACCACTTCTGGCTTTCAAGTGGTTAATTGGAGATAAGAGTCTCATGGGCTTTCCTGCCCTGGCTGGCTTTGAGTTTTGATCCTCACATCTCAGCCTCCTGAGTAGCTAGGATGACAGGTGTGAGACATCAGCACACGGCTGGGAAATTTTATTATTAATATATAGAATGATCTTCGTGCCCTAGTCAGTCTATTGCAATTAGTTTTGTACTTGTTGGGGCGTGGCTAGGAGTTCTGTAGCTGAGATGCAGAGCTGGTAGCAGAGCGTGTTGGCCTCTTCCCCCCATCTCTAAACTGTGAAGGAAGCTGGCTGGATTCACACTTGGCAGGATCTATGCCCAAACCCTGGACACAGCACCTTTACCAGCAGTGAGGACCAATCAGGCAAAAGAGATGGGAGATCCAGGCCTGGGATGAAGGCCCATAGAGACCAGACAGATGGTCTCAGGGGAGTTAGCACAGCCATGCAGATGCTCAGGAAAAAATGAATTTGGGGTTGTCCCGCCTCCATGAGAAGCCATTTCCAGATCTGTGCTGCCTATCCAAAGCAGCAGGGCAGACGGAGAGCAGATCAAGAGACCGCAGCACAGCCCCTCCCGCAGTGGTCAACAATGATCTACCGAGTTCTGAGCATGCACCATGAGAAAACATTGCAAGCAAGACACCACCAGCAGCTGTCAGGAACTTGCTTTCTAGGCTTCTCCCAGGACTCGCTTAGCCCTTGGTCGGGTTTTACAGAAAATAAAACTAAGACTTTCAGTTACTAAGGCCTTTTCTTCAGCAACATCGGCTGAGACCAGCTCCCTCTAGACTCAGTTCAAGCTGGGCCAGGAATTTGCGATATGACCTTTAGTTTTGTTTGTTTTTGTTAGTGGCGGGGCTTGAACTCTAGGCCTGGGTGCTGTCCCTGAGCTCTTCAGCTCAAGTCTAATGCTCTACCACTTTAAGCCACAGCACCACTTCTGGTTTTCTGGTGGTTCATTGGAGATAAGAGTCTCATGGACTTTCCTGCCCTGGCTGGCTTTGAACTGTCATCCTCAGATCTCAGCCTCCTGAGTAGCTAGGATTACAGGCATGAGCCACCAGCGCACAGCAAGCTATATGACTTTTAGAAGTTACCTGCCTTCTTCCTTGACTGCCTTTCTCCCCAGGTTTCATCTGGATGACCTATGAATCTCCTATTTTTTTTGGGGGGGGGAAGGGGGTGGAGGCTTCTAACATTCATGTGGGCATTGCCAGTCAAACCAGTACCATCAGTGCAAATCTCATTCTGTAAATCCTTACATCTCACATCTAAGGATGGAGAAGGAAAGGCCCAGAGTCTTAGCAATCAACAATCAAACCAGATCTGCTCTGTCAGGGACAGACAGACAGACAGACACACACACACACACACACACACACACAGCAGGAGCCACTTCTCAGGGAGCCCAGTAGGGATGGATGGAAGTCTTACTTGGGCATCTTCCCGTGCCTGGTCCCGATCTTCTCCTCCCTCCTCTCGGTTCCCCTGCAGCAAGATCAATGAGCAGTCAGTTCAGTTAAATCCCCACCTGCTCTGCCTGCCCTACCACCACTACCACAGGTCCTGCTCAATCACATCACCTCCTGGAAGCCACGCCTTCACAGGAAGCCTGCGGACAGTGCTGCCTCCTAGTGGCCGGTGGCATAGTGAGCTCTCCACCAGCGGAGGAGGCCTTAGTACTCAGATTATGGGAACTGGATACAAATACAAAGCTTTCGGGCTGGGAAGGTGGCTTAGAGGTAGAGTGCTTTTGCCTCACCCGCATGAAGCCCTGGGTTCCATTTCTCAGCACCACATAAACAGAAAAAAAAAAGCCGGAAGTGGTGCTGTGGCTCAAGTGGTAGAGCGCTAGCCTTAAGCTGAAGAGCTGAGGGTCAGCGCCCAGGCCCTGAGTTCGAGCCCCACAATGGACAAAGAAAAAAAAAAAGACCAGGATGGGTGGCAGGACTGAAAAGGCCAGTGGGGAGTATCCTCTCTCCCACCCTGTGACCCTTCCTCTTTTCCAGATATGGATCCACGCACTCACTCACCGTGGCCAGAGAGATGAGGATCCTCCTGAAGTGCCCGGATGTGTCAGAGCTCAAGGCATCTTCCAGGGACTTGTGATAGTCTAAGAGAGAGAAAGGAGATACGGGCAGCTGCTGGCAAAAGAAGACTTGGTGGTGGTGGTTTGTGGTGGGAGATCTTCAGACTTGGGACAGGAAAGTGTTAGAGGTGAGGAGGAGGTGTTTATAGCCAGATTGGTTGTGTGTGTGTGTGTGTGTGTGTTTGTTTATGTTGGTCGTGTGGCTTGAACTCTGGGCTTGGGCGCTGTCCCTGCACTCTTCAGATCAAGGCAAGTGCTCTACCGCTTGAGCCACAGTGCCACTTCCAGTTTTCTGGTGGTTTATTGGAGAGAAGAGTCTCACAGACTTTCCTGTCCGGGCTGACTTTGAACCGTGATCCTCAGATCTCAGCCTCCTGAGTAGCTAGGATTACAGACCTGAGCCCCAGCCCCACTCCCAGCCATTTGCTGGTTAACTGAAGATGAGAGGCTCATGGACTTTCCTGCCCTGGCCGGCTCATAGTGGGCTGGGACATTCTCTCTTCCCAGGTATTCTTCTAAGAACGTTGGGCCTTGGTCTTTTCTGGGCCACTTCTGTCTTTTCCCTAGACACTAGGCTAGGAGGCCCAAGGGGCTTTCCAAAGCCTCGTGGACTATAGGAAAGGGGACTAGCAGGATCTGAGGGAAAGGGGACTAGCAGGATCTGAGGGGCGAGTTAAAGGCTGAGGCTAAAAGTTGGGGACCCCAGCTCTCTTGCCATCCACTCCTGACTAGCAGCTCGCGGCCTAGACCCCCCACACTTACCCTCCTTGTAGGCCTCGTTGATGGCCCGGATTTCTGCGTTGTTCCGAGTGGCTAGAATTTCAATAAGAGCCTTTTCATCTGTGCCAGCGCCCTAGAACATTCGGACAAAAGCCCACCTTAGCCTGGGTCTCGGCCCCCTATCGAGGGGTACCTGTGTCCCTCCCCCCAGCTCCCAAACAGCCTGGATGCCATCCCTTTGGTGCCCACGCTCTACCTCCATGGCCTTCTTCAACTGCTTGGCATCATAATGGGCAGGCGGCATCATGAGCCCCAGAATCAGCCTTGCCAGGTCTCCGGAGATCTCAGACTTGAGGTCAGCCATTAAGTCCTGCAAAGAGCACAGCCCAAGGTCATACCCACACTAGCACTGGCCCATGGATGACCCAGGGCAGGGAGGAGATTTGTAATGAGGACGGGAGACAGTAGGGAGGGACCTAGTCTATCTTTGCTGATAGACTTTGCTGGTGGACTTACTAATTATAAGAATGTAAAGAAGGTGTGGTGGGGAGCCAGTGAAGAGGCAGATCTGAGCCAGGCTTTAGTGGCTCATACCTATCATTCCAGCTACTTCAGAGGCTGAGATCTGAGGATTGAGGTTCAAAGCCAGCCAGGGCAGGAAAGCCTGTGAGACTCTTATCTCCATTGAACCAGCCAAAAGCTGGAAGTAGAACTGTGGCTCAAGCGGTAAAGTGCCATTCTTGAGTGAAAAAAGCTAAGGGATATATTGCCCAGGCCCTGAATTCAAGATCCAGATCCAGGGGGGGAGGGAGTGGGGAAAGGGTAGATCTGCTTTCCTTAGAGGCCAGGCTGAAACCTCACACCATTTTTATCTGGGGATCTCATCAGCCTACACCAGATGCTACCAAGGGTGCCATAATCACCGATAATGCTGGGACCTAGAAGCCAGCTCTCCTTATGCAGAAGGTCTAGGGCTTCAAAGTGCTGCATGCACTAGCTTCCACCCCCCCTCCAGGCCCCTGACTCTACCCAGCCACCCTGCACAAGTGTCACGGACCACAAGGAATTGGGAGAATGCAGAAGCACACCTGTTTGGCAGCCCAAACCCAAGCGCTGGAGATATTCCAAGATCCCACATCTGGATGAGGCCCGGGAGACCCCTCCCCCCTTGCCTAGCTGTGCAGAGGTTGAAGTGGCAGGGGCGTCTCCTCTGGAGGTTGTATGGACGCAGGGCCCCAGGGTTCAGGAACAGCCCTTACCCGGCCAAAGTGAGACTTGAAGGTCTGTCGGATCTGCTGCCGCTGAGCGTTGCTGCGATGCGTGATGATGTCGATGATGGTGGCTTCGTCGGTTCCTGAGTCACCAAAGTCACAGGCCTCAGAGGAAGGCCTGTGGTTCTGCCTCCCTGATCGACCTCCTTCCCCACCCCGCTTCTCCCTCCTCCCACTGACAGTTGCCATCAACCCTAGGGTAGAAGCTGGATCAGCAGCTATGTGCCCCTGAGCTCCTGCGGCACCGTGCCGCCGTCTCAAGCCATTGATTCTCAGGACTGCTTGCTGCCACCTATGTCACTGCTTTGGCAAAAAGGGACACCTTGGAGGCAGAGATCACTGGGTTGAGAGTCGCGTTCCGGTCCCAGCTTTGGCAATGCCTGGCTATCTTGGGCAAAGTCTCTCTCTCTTTCTGAACCTGTTTCCACACTTAGGGACTTTTTTTTGCCAGTCCTTGGGCTTGAACTCAGGGCCCAGGCCTCAAGGCTAGTGCTCTACCACTTGAGCCACAGCGCCACTTCTGGCTTTTTCTGTATAGGTGGTACTGAGGAATAGAACCCAGGGCCTCATGCATGCAAGGCAAGCCCTCTACCACTGAGCCGCCTTCCCAGGCTCCCCCCAACCCCCAGCCCCATGAGACACTTATCTCCAATGAACCACCAGAAAACTGGAAGTGGTGCTGTGGCTCAAGCAGTAGAGCTCCCTTGAGCTGAAGAGCTAGGGGACAGTGTCCAGACCCAGAGTTCAAGCCTCATGACCAGCAAAAAAACAACAACAAAAAAATAGGGCTGGGAAGGTGGCTCAGTGGTAGAGCGCTTGCCTTGCATGCCTGAGACCCTGGGTTCGATTCCTCAGCACCACATAAGCAAAAAGAAAAAAGCCGGAAGTGGCGCTGTGGCTCAAGTGGTAGAGCGCTAGCCTTGAGCTGAAGAGCTGAGGGACAGCGCCCAGGCTCAGAGTTCAGGCCCCAGGACCAGATACCAAAAAAACAAACAAAAAAAAACTAGCCTTGAGGGATTGGCCAGCAGGGGGTGCTCTTGCTCCAAGCCTGGAATCTGAAGACCAGGATCATTTTACACAGGGTTTGGAAAGTGAGACCAGACTCATTTTTACACATGGGACAATTGAGACCCAGACTCACTTCAGAGCTTGCCCAAAGCCATACAGTGGGCCAGCAACAAAGCCAGGGCATGAACTCAAGTTCTATGCACACACACACACACACACACACACACACACACACACACACACACACACACACACACACACACCAGCCTGCATGAACTCAAGTTCTATGGACACACACACACACACACACACACACACACACCAGCCTACTTGCTCCCAAGAGGGCTGGGCACAACTTGGTTCAAACTCTCCTGATGCCCCTCTTGCCTGTCTGATGGAGCCTGGAGGCTTTCCAAGAGAGGGAAGATTCAGTCTAAAGTCTTCCTTGTCCTGTGGACCCTAGTAAGAGGCCTCGGCCCTCCCCTTGGCTCAGCCCAATGCCAAACCCACCACCCAGGAGCGGCCACCCCCAGCTCTCAGGGCCCCCCTTACCAATTCCCTTCATGGCTTTCCGCAGGGCTTTGGCATCTGCGTCGGGGTTGAAATCATCAGCCGGGCGCACGGTTCCCTTCAGCTGTGAGAAGCAGAGAAGCCCTCAGGAGGTGTCTACAGGCCAGGCTCCCCAGCCAGGAGCTGGCCAAGATCTGAGCATGCGCAAGGGAAGAGGCTGTCCACACAAGCCCTGAACCAAGCAGCCTGGAGGAGGAGGCAGGAAGAAGATGCGGAAGACAGACCCTGGCCTCCAGCTGAGACATGAGAGACTTCAGGCCTGGGAGCAGGGCCAGCGCTGGTCAAGGGTAAGTGGCCAGCTGGAGGCTGGAGGACTCAGCTCTGGCCCACAGTTCCCTGTGGCTGCTCATTCCACGGGCCCACCCCCACCATTCATCAGAATCTCATCCTGTCTCCCTCCCCCAACTACTTGATGGAAGACTACTGTCCCTAAAAAGGCAGCCAAGGTGTTCTGAAATGGCCTTCACGTCGTTCTCTATACTTGTTATTTCTCAATGCGTACCAAGCTCAGCTTGGTTACTTTGTCGAACACATTCATTTTGGAGCCATCTTTTTCTTTTTGGGTGTTGGGGATCTAATAAAGGGCTTATGCCCCCTAAGGAGCTACATTCTCAGCACTAACATATCCATTCTAAAGGACCTTTTTTTTTGCCAGTCCTGGGACTTGAACTTAGGACTTGGGCACTGTCTTTATTGCTCAAGGCTAGCACTCTACCACTTGAGCCACAGTGCCACTTCTGGCTTTTTCTGTGTATATGGTACTATGGAATTGAACCCAGGGCTTCATGCATGCTAGGCAAGCACTCTACCACTAAGCCACGTTCCCAGGCCTCTCAAGGACAATTTAAAGGGTAAGCTTTTGTCTAGTTTATTCTTTGATATATCCTATTGTATCTACCACAGTACCTAACACATAACAGGCACTCAGGAAATATTTGTCCCTGAACAGATGCAAAAACACTTATTTGATGATCATGAGTTAGAAAGTTGGTATTGTGGGGCTAAAAAGGTGGCTCAGTGGTAGAGCGCTTGCCTTGCATGCATGAGGCCTTGGGTTCGATTCCTCAGCACTATATAAGCAGAAAAAAAAGCCGGAAGTGGTGCTATGGCTCAAGTGGTAGCGTGCTAGCCTTGAGCTGAAGAGTTGAGGGACAGCGCCCAGGCGCAGAGTTCAGGCCCCAAGACCAGACCCAAAAAAAAAAAAAAGAAAAAAGAAAGTGGTGTTGTATCATAAGCAAATGGTCACCTGGGAAGAGGTAATAAAAAATATACTAAATGTTAAAAAAAAGAAAAGTAATAAAAACAAAAATTTCAGGTTAAATATTACTACGTTTTAACAAGATGTCATCGCTTGTTAAAAAGCTGTGAGCTTGTGAACTTGAACGGGTGAAGGCGGTTCACAACGGTTGAAATCCTTAGCCACTCAGCAGGCTGAGATCTGAGGATCGTGGTTCAAAGCCAGCCCAGGCAGGAAAGTCCATGCGACTCTTTATGGCCAATAAACCAGCAGACAGCTGGAAATGGAACTGTGGCTTAATCCTAAGTGAAAAAGCTAAGGGACAGAGGCCAAGCCCTGAGTGTAAGGCCCACTACCAGCGCATGCGCACACGTACACACACACATGGAGCTGTGAACCTAAAACCAGCTCCTTTCGCTCCTCAGTTGTTTATGAGTAAGGACAACCAACAGGGTGGCAACAAGTTGAGATGGTATCTGTGTCATCTCAAGAAGGTGGTGAGACTAAAGATCGGCCTTGTCACTCTGCAAGGCTTCATGTTTGATGCTGAGGAACGCCCTGACTGCTACACTAAACTTCATTCCTCACACGACAAGAGGCCATCAATTCAGGGAAATCAGGACATCAGAACTCCGAGCCCCCAAGCCACCAACCCTGCCCTGTTTTAAGTACTAGGGTTTGAACTCAGAGCCTTCCCACATGAGCATGCCCCCAGGCCTCTAAGCCTCTCATTTTTAAAGATGCAGACGTAGAGGGCCAGAGACAGGTAGAAACCTGGCAAAGGGCACACAGCCAAAAGCAGAGAGGATCCGAGGGCCCCAACTTCTTATGTGGATCAGGTATCGGCAATGTCTTTCCCCAAGTGTTTCTGTGCAACCATTCCTCCCTGTCCTCCGTGGAGTGGACCCTGGGTGTCCAATGCATGCACAGCCCAACTGTGGGCTCAGAATGGGGTTAGGCCCCTGCTGTGGAACTAGCCAGGTGTCCATTCAATCCAGGCTTGTTAGTAGGGAGGGGGCCAGAGTACTTCCCAGGGTGTGTGAGAGTCAGTGCAGGAATCATGGGGTGCCTCCTTTGGGTGGCTGCCCACTCAAGTTGATGCTCTGAGAGAGGGAGGAAACAAGCTTCAGACGCGAGAGCTGCTTTCTCAGGTTGGCCTCCAGGGGGCAGCTGGGAGCCAACCCGAGCAGCAGGGAGTGAATGAAGCACAGGACAGTGGAAGCTGCCAGTGAAGAGGTCAAGCAGGAGGTGGGGAGGGTCTGACCTCTACTCGGGACACTGCACTAAGCTCCCACATCTGATAGGCCACCTGCGCTGCTTCCGGGAAGAACTGGCCAGCAGCACTGGAATGGAGGGGGTTGGGAGAGGATGGGAGGGAACGTCATCAAGGGCCACAGCTCTCCACGCACCTGACACACACCGATGACTCTCCAATATACACGCACACCAATACATACACTTCAATACACATCCAATATACACGTCCATGCCAACACACATATACACTAACACACACACCAACACATGCATTTCAATACACACCCAACACACATCCAACACACATCCACACCAACACACATACCAACACATGCATTTCAATACACACCCAACACACATCCACACCAACACACATCCATACCAACACACATACCAATATACACATGCACCATTACACATACCAACACACATACCAGTACATACATTTCAATAGACACCCAACACACATGCCCACGTGAACACACACACCAACACACATACACCCCAACCCATACTAACACACATACACACCAACACACACTAACACATGCATTCCAATACATATCTAACATACATGCCACACATGTCAACACACATACACACCCATATACATACATAGCAACACAGCAACACAGCTAACTTACATACACACCAAGACACAAACCAACATATATATTTCAATATGCACCCAGTACACAGGCCCACACCAATACACATACCAACAGATTAAACCCCAACACCCCCAACATATACCCTAACACACATACAATATGCACAAACCAACACACACACACCCGAACATATATGCCTCTTATATCCCAACACATAGCAACAGATACACTCCAACACAGAGACCAAAATGTGTATCACAAGATATACTCAACACCCATACACCAACATATAAGTATCAACAACACCAAAACATACCCCAACATGTATATATACCCCAACACACAATATATACAAACCAACACATACACTCTAACATGTAACGCCCCAACACATACCCCAACGCAATCAACATATATTCCACATGCACACCCTGCACACATGGCTGTCTGGCTTTTGTTCCAACCTGGGCCGGCTCACCAGAGCCCTCCCTCCATCCCAAAGATTCTTTGCCCTCTCCTAAGCCCAACCTCCCAGCAGCCTTGTTTTCCCCAGAAGCAAGTGCGCCAGGACCTTTTCCAGTCCTCTCCCTTACAGTGAGGGCCCCCAACTCCCTCCCGGGTGCCAGCAACTCTGTGGCCCAGATTCCCTGCCCCTGTGGCACCTTCCACACTGACAGGATGCTCTCCTGACCTTTCCTGGACATTCCACAACTGGGCACCCACAATTCTCTTTCCCCAAATTTGGTCAAGTCATGGGGGCCAATTTAATCTTTGGGGAAGAGGCCTCTGTGGGGCCCGCCCCCCTCTCCTCATGTGCCATAAAACCCAGCTGCTGTCACCTGTCACCTGTCCCTTCCTCTTGGGTCTCACCCTCAGACCCCCCCCCTCCCCATACCCCTCTCCCTCCCCTCCCCCCTGCTCCAGGCCATGTTGCCATGTGTACGGGACCTACAGGCTCTCCTTACCTGCAGGCCATCCTGGGTGGGGGGGTCCCATGGGAGTTTCCCGATGGGGCCACCATAGGAAGGCTCATCAAGCATACAAATATGTAAATCAGGGGAGTGGGTGGGGCCACAAAGCCAATGGGCGGAGCCACAAAGATGCTACAAAGTTAGCAGGGCCTGGATCCCCATAGTCTGTTTCCTGGTCCAAACCCCAGACTGCCTTTCCAAGTTTTCAAGACCAGACATCAACACGCACGGAAGATCACACTCATATCCAGATGCACAGACCCACAAGCTCCACAGACACTGGCAAGGACATCTTTCACCTGCAGGGCGCTCGCGCCTCATTCGATCCACTCATCCTCCACCAGGATGAAGGCTAGGAGAGACCCAGCTACTTCCTCCTGCCAGGGCGTGGGACTACTTACTCATCATCTCCTCCGCACAGCTTTAGCAGAGCCTTCTTATACTCCCCAGAGGTATCGTTCTGAGGAGAGAGAGAAGAGAAGATGACTTCCAACCAGGCCCTGAGCATCTCCCAGACAAGAAGAAAAGGTTCTGTATATCCCCAAACACTGGAAGGCTCCACAGTCCTCCCTACCAGCCCTGCTCCTCCTCCTGTCTGGATGTGGCAGAGACTTCTAAATAGTGGTGTGTGTCTCCAGTTTGTTTGTTTGTTTGCCAGTCCTGAGGCTTGAATTCAGGGCCTGGGCACTGTCCCAAGCTTCTTTTGCTCAAGGCTACCACTTGAGCCTCAGTGCCACTTCCAGCTTTTTCTGTGTATGTGACACTGAGGAATCGAACCCAGGCCTTCATGCATGTTAGACAAGCACTCTACCACTAAGCCACATTCCTAGGCCTCTACTCAACACAAAATAAAAAGGAAGGAAGGAAGGAGGGAGAGAGAGAGGGAGATAGGAGGGAGGGGTGGAAGGAAAGAAGGAAAGAAGGTAAGAAAGAAGGAAGGGGGCTGGGATGTAGCTCAGTGGCAAAGCACTTGCCTAGCAAGCGCAACGTCCTGGGTTCGATCCCCAGTACCAAAAAAGAAAAGACAAAAAAAAAAAAAAAAGAAAGAAGGAAGGAAGGAGGGAGGGAGGGAGGGAAGGAAGGAAAGATCTAACTTTACGGCTCCTGGAAAAGCCAAGGCCTCAAGGGCTGTCATCACTACGTTCTTCAGCGACCACACCTTGTAGGAGACAGAATCTCACTGCCCTTGGAATGATGCGGGCTTCATGCAGTGGCCCTGCCTCCCTTTTAGCTCTGCCTCTCCCAAGCACCCCTGCACTTGAACTCCCTTGAGCCGACCTTGATCATGCTGTAGAGCGACTTCTCATACTTGGTCCGGAAGATCTCCCGAATGTCCAGCATGTCCAGCTCACTGCGGGTGACCATGATGCGGATCAGGGTGTTGTCCCGGGTCCCCAGGCCCTGGATGACAAACAGGTTTGAGACATAGATCCTTGAGAAGAGGCTGAGAGCCCTTAGTGTAGGCCGAAACACAATTTTCATAATCAAAAGTGAAAAACAAGCCAGGCGTCGGTGGCTCACGTCTGTCATCCCAGCTACTCAGGAGGCTGAGATCTGAGGATTGCAGTTCAAAGCCAGCCTGGGCAGGAAAGGCCATGAGACTCTTATCTCCAGTTAACCACCAGAAAACCAGAAATGGCACTGTGGCTCAAGTGGTAGAGCGCTTGCCTTGAGTGAAGAGCTCAGGGACAGTGCCCAGGCCCAGAGTTCAAGCCCCATGACTGATTAAAAAAAAAAAAAAGAAAGTGAAAAATGACTGGCAAAGGCACACACTGGCCCCAACCAGTTACACCAGCCCCATAATACACACCTTCATGGCCTTGAAGAGTCTTTCGGCAAAATACTCTGAGGTACTCCGGATACATTTCACTGGAAAGAGGAAGAAGAGGCGGATTATTAGGAAAGCTATGACGTCGTTTCTATCCCTTAGGAGCCACCAAGCTCAAAAGGCAGGAAGAATCCTGGCTTTTGGGTTGGTTTGTTTTGTTTTTTTTGGTGGGTCAGTGTCCCTCAGCTCTTCAGCTCAAGGCAAGCACCCTACCACTTAAGCCACAGCGCCACCTCCGGTTTTCTGGTGGTTAGCTGGAGATTAAAGTCTCACGGACTTTCCTGCCCAGGCTGGCTTTGTGCTGCAATCCTCAGATCTCAACCTCCTGAGTAGCTAGGATGACAGGTGTGAGCCTCCAGTGCCTGGCTTAACTGTGTTTTTGCACAAAAAAAGAAAAAAGAAAGGCAGATGCAAATTGCAATACACCCTCCACGTTGCTGGCCACACCATTTCTCTATCTTTTTTTCTTTTTTTTTCCCAGTCCAGAGGCTTGAACTGAGGGCCTGAGCGCTGTCCCTGAGCCTCCTTGTACTCAAAACTAGTGCTGTACCACTTAAGCCACAGTGCCACTTCTAGCTTTTTATCAGTAGTTTCTTGGAGAGATAAGAGTCTCGTGCACTTTTCAGCCCAGGCTGGCAAATCGTGATCCTCAGATCTCAGCCTCCTGAGCAGCTAGGATCATATGCGTGAGCCACCAGTGCCCACCATTTCTCAGTTTCTCTCTTTTTTTTGGGGGGGGGTCCGGTCATGGGGCCTGAACTCTGGGCCTGGGCGTTGTCCCTCAGCTCTTCAGCTCAAGGCTAACGCTCTACCACTTGAGCCACAGTGCCATTTCCGGCTTTTTTCTTTTTTCTTATGTGGTGCTGAGGAATTGAACCCAGGGCCTCATGCATGCAAGGCAAGCGCTCTACCACTGAGCCACCTTCCCAGCCCTACCAGCTTCATTTCTCTATCCTAGTCACTGCCCATCACCTCCTTCTAGACCAGGGATGCATCCAGAAGAGTTCCTACATTCCTGGTGTGTTTGTGCAGTGCACTGACATAAACAGAGAGGTTGTCTTGTGTGAAGACTTGTTACACACAGCCTTGGCAACATGTGGTCAATCATAATAATAAACAAATAATCAATTAAACAAAGAAAGAAATCAGCCAAGGAGCCTATAGAAATCACAAGAGTCGGGCTAGGTGTTGGTGGCTCACACCTGTCATCCTAGCTACTCAGAAGGCTGAGATCTGAGGATCGTGGTTCAAAGCCAGCCTGGACAAGGAAGTCCATGAGACTCTTATCTCCGATAAACCAGCAGAAAACCCAAAGTGGCGCTGTGGCTCAAGTGGTAGAGCGTTAGCCTTGAGCCGAAGAGCTGAGGGACAGCGTCCAGGCCCAGAGTTCAAGACCCATGATGGACCAAAAAAAAAAAAAAAAAAGGAAGAAAGAAAAAGAGAAATCAGAAGAGTCTATCTCAAAGATCTACTTCCTGTTTCTGGTCCCTTTCCATTTCATAGGAACTGGGTCCAATCAGGGGTAGGTGCTGGGTGGAAGGTGGAAGGTGTTTCTTTAGCTTCTATTATACCAGGAAGGTATTGGCAGTGGAGTCACGTGACAAAGCAGGTCAGACCCCAACTACTTCAAATAAGGCTGGCAGGGGACAATGTGTATATAGGGGTGGGGGGGGAAGATGAGGCCTGAGATAGGAATTATTAGTTGCTGGTGCCAGTGGCTCATGCCCGTAATCCTAGCTACACAGGAGGCTGAGATCTGAGGATAGTAGTTCAAAGCCAGCAAGAAATCCAGACCCCCCCCCCCCACACACACCAGTTGTGAGCCTTGAACTCAAGGCTTGGGCCTTGTCCCTAAGCCTCTTTGTGTTCAAGGCTAGATCTCTACCCACAGCTCCACTTCTGGTTTTCTGGTGGTTAATTAGAGATGAGAGTCTCACGGACTTTCCTGCCTGGGTTGGCAGGGAATTTGAAAGAGGCACTGGGTTTGGATCTGAGCCTTCACCATTGAAGGCTAGAGCCTTACATTCACAGCACTCCTACAGTTCATGACAAACTACCCCTCGGCACGTGACCTAGCCTCAGTTTCCTCACTGTGAAGAGCAGTGCCTGTTCTCTGCCCTTTCCTAAAGGTTAAGCACTGTGGTGCAGGCACAATAGGACCTCCACAAGGGGCTTTTTAAAAAAATTCCTTTTATGTTTGGGTCTTAAACTCAGGGCCTTATACTCTTGCTTGGCTTTTTTCTGCTCAAGGCAGGGGCTCTACTCCTTGAGCTACACCTCCACCACTTTTGGCTTTTTTGGTGGTTACTTGGAGATTAAGAGTATCTCGGATTTGTCTTCCTGGGCTGGCCTTCAACAACGATCCTCAGATCGCAGCCTCCTGAGCAGCTGGGATTATAGGCATGAGTCTAGGCTCCACAAGGATCTTTGGTTATGATCATCACTATCTTAGCCCCAAGTTCAGTGCTTTGCTCCCTCTATCACTGTGGAGGAGGGGGGAGGCAGAAATCAGGCCCGTCTGGTTTCCTTCCCTACTCCACAAATGAGTTCCCCGTGTCCAAATTCCTGGCCCCTTTCTCTGGGGCTGGCATCCCAGAATCCCTTGGGAAGGTGATCTCAGGACATACCCACAGCCAGCATTAGTTTCTCAAAGTCCCCAGACAGTTCTCCTCGGATGCTGGCTTCGATCGGCTTCCCTGTGGTCCTCAGATACTCATCAAACACTGTGTCAAAAGAGAGAGACAAGATGTCTAGGTTACTGTCCTTGTAATGGCAAGAAGGGGACAGTAACTTCTGAGGGATGGGACCTACGTATGTAATTCTACCATATATATGTATATATTTATCTATTTATATATAGGCTTATATACTTATATCTATAGATATATTTATAGATATAAATTATATATATACTTATAGATATATTTATATATTTACAGCTATAGATTTATCTATGGATAGATATGTTTATCTACCTATATCCATCTATAGACTATATATCTATATGGCTATAGAATTCATTTCTCTATATATCTATATCTGTATCTACATGACCTCTCATTAATGACTTAGAAGAGGGACTCTATAAAACCACTCATTTCTCATGGAATCAGCTTTTGGATCAGGGCTGAAGTAGCTGTTGTGTCAACCTAAAAGGTAAAGAGAAGGGCGATCTGGTCACAGACCCCCAGGCAGGCAAGCTGTGGGGTCTTTTCTGGAACTTACCCAAGCGGAGATGCTGCTTGCTGCGATTTCCCAAGATATAAATGAACTGGGCCTCATCTGTTCCCCATTTCAGTTCCCCCGCCTCATACAGATCCTAAAGAGAAGAGGTATGAATTAATGGCCACAAAACCTCAGGAGGGTTCGGGGTGTAGGAGAGTATGGACCTAATAAGCACAAAGCCCTGAGTTCAAATCACAATATTAAAATAAATAAATAAAAATAAATAAAAAGGAAGAGGAATCTAGGGGGACAGGACAGGCTAGCCAAGTCATTCAGAACAGATCCTGACATTAGCAGTAACTGGTAGCCTCAGGACCTTTGCATATACCTGCAAGCCATTCTTCCTTTCTTTCTGGGGAAGCTCTTCAACTTTCATGGCTCCAATTAAATGTCCTTTTTTTCCTCCCTCAAAGTAGCACCCCCCCTACAGTCTCCAGGTAGAATTCTCTTTCCTTCTCTCTTTCTCCCATCACTTTTTGTTCTTTATCTCCTTGACCTACCGTGGGTTACAATATTTCCTTACATGTCTATCTCCCCGATCGATGTGCGCCCATCTCTCCAGTACTGTCTGATGCTGTTTATGAAGTGATTGGCAGAAGGCCAGGCAGAAGGCCAGGCATTTAACTCCAATCCACAGGACGTAACGGAATGAATAAAATCAACCACAATGAACGCTCCAAAATCCATCTCACCTGTGTACCTGCTATGTATACCTCTGAAAGATAAACTTTGACCTTTTCTTCCACAAAGCACTATCTAAATAAATAAATAAATATCCCCATGACCCCCTCCCACTCCCTCTCTCCCCAGGCTCCTCAGCGGTGTCTTGGGGACCTTCCTTCAGTGCCTGCTTACCTGGACATCCTGCTGGACTAAGTCCTCGCTCACGACATCGTCCTCCTCTCTGGTTCCCTAGACAGAGAGACAAGGAAAATGTGTCTCCCACAGTGCAGAGCCTGGGAGCCAGTGCTGGAGCAGAGAAGAGAAATCCTGGTGGTGCAGAGGTGAACAGCAGCGGTGGCGCGAGGTGTCTGGGTCAGGAGAAACACTTAGCTGCCGTGGGATTAAGAATGGCATCTGGGCTGGGCAGGTGGCTCAGTGGTAGAGTGCCTGCCTTGCATGCATGAGGTCCTGGGTTCGATTCCTCAGGATCACATAAATAGAAAAAGCCGGAAGAGGCACTGTGGTTCAAGTGGTGGAGTGCTAGCCTTGAGCAAAGGAAAGTCAGGGACAGGGCAGAGGCCCTGAGTTCAAGCCCCAGGACTGGCCAAAAAACAAACAAACAAAAAAAAAAACAAGCCAGGTGCCAGTGGCTCACGCCTATAATCCTAGCTACTCAGGAGGCTGAGATCTGAAGATCCCAGTTCAAAGCCAGTCCAAGCAGAAAAGTCCCTGTGAGACTCTGATCTCCAATGAACCAGAAATAGTCCTGTGGCTCAAAGTGGTAGAGCTCTAACCTTGAGCAAAAGAGTTCAGGGACAGTGTCCAGGCCCTGAGTTCCAGCCCCATGACTGACAAAAAAAAAGGCATCTGATTCCTAGAGAATCATACAATGATCTCTCTCCTCGGATGCCCAGTTATTCTCAGGGCCACAACCAAACCGGGCATAGCCAGGGTCTCCCAGGTGTTTCTCTAGGCTGTAACACTGAGGCCATCTCGGAAGCCAGGACTGGAGATCTGGATGGCAGCGCCTATGACAACAGTGCCACAAGGCAAAGGGCTGGCACGTTTGCAGGAAGATTTTCCCAAGGACAATCTGGGTCTTGAGTCACAGGTCTGAGTGCACAGCCCCAAAGGCGCAGACCCTCCTGATGCTGCTATTGCTCCGCTCAGGCCCCGAGCCCCATCCAATAGAGGACACAGAGAAACAGGACGCTGCTCAAAGGGGCCAACCCGGGTCCTTGCTTCCTGGGACAGAGGTGCACATGTATGGGAAAACATGAAGAAAAAAACTCCAGTGTGGCAGGCTGAATTTGCCCAGAGATAACCAAAGAATTCTTCAGCCCCCTCAGAGCCCCTTTGGTGATGGCCCCTTGGGGGGCTGGGAGGGAGCCCAGCCCAGCTGTGAATGCCTCTAAGAAGGCAGCCTGAGCAAGCGGAGGAGAGGTACCTGAGCCTAGATCCTCAGAACAACCTCTCAGGCTCCAGCGAACACAGCAGTGTGTGGAGGGGAGCGGAGGGGAGGGAAGGAAGACACAATACGAAAGGACTCACATCAGATCATCCACCTGCCAAAGCATCAGGGACAAGGGCCCCTTGGCCCCCCGGAGCCTCTCTGCAAGGCAGCTCTGTGGAGGGGCCCAGGAACGCCCTGTACCCACCTGGAGCAGGACGATGAGCATCTTCTGGAAGTGGCCGGAAGTGTCGCCAATGATGTCAGACTCCAGGTCTCGCTCATAGGCTGCAGGAGGACACACAAACTCTAGCCTCATCCCCAGAGGCCCCCGGGATTCTTGCTGACCCCCCACCAAAGTGATCAGGTATTTGTCACAAGTCCCCAAACCCAGATACATGGCAGATACATATCCCACACCCCACACAGAGTACTTATTGGACCCATGGACAGATGGGTGGTGTCAAAGGGAGGGGAGGACAGGGGGTGTGGCCAGTCTCAGTGGCTCCACCCCACAATCACCTTCATTTCACGTGCAAAGATCCTGAGCAAGGATCTCCCTCCCATCATCTTACCATCTTTGTACGCTGCCACCAGCTGGTGGATCTGTTCATTGGTCCGAGAAGCCAAGATCTCAATGAGGCATTTCTCATCTGTGCCGGCTCCCTAAGAGAAAAGGGGCACATGAAGATAGAGGGTCATACAGCGGCCTGGGTTATGTGTATGTGTGTGTGTGTGTGTGTGTGTGTGTGTGTGGCCTGGGGTGTGTGTGTGTGTGTGTGGCCTGGGTGTGTGTGTGTGTGTGTCCTGGAGCTTGAACTTAGGACCTGGACACTGTTGCTGAGCTTTTTCTGCTCAAGAGTAGTGCTCTACCACTTGAGCCACACTTGGAAATAAGTATCCCAGGCTTTCCTGCCTGGGCTGGCTTTGAACTGTGATCCTCAGATCTCAGCCTCCTGAGTAAGCTAGGATTACAGGCATAAGCTACTAGCACCCAGCTTCTTGTGACTTTTTAAATATAATCTTAGTGTAGAGCACTGGCCTTGAGCTGAAGAGCTCAGGGACAGCGCCTAGGCCCAGAATTCAAGCCCCACGACTGACAAAAAAATAAATTAAAAAAATTAAAATACAATCTTGCCAGGCACTGGTAGCTCACCTCTGTCCTCCTAGGTATTCAGGTGGTTAAGATCTCAGGATCATGGGGCTGGGAAGGTGGCTCAGTGGTAGAGCGCTTGCTTTGCATGCCCGAGGCCCTGGGTTCAATTCCTCAGCACCACATAAGCAAAAAGAAAAAAGCCGGAAGTGGCGCTGTGGCTCAAGTGGTAGAGCGCTAGCCTTGAGCTGAAGAGCTGAGGGACAGCGCCCAGGCCCAGGCCCAGAGTTCAGGCCCCACGACCGGACCCTCCCCCCCCCAAAAAAAGATCTCAGGGTCAAAATTCAAAGCCAGCTTGAGTAGGAAAGCCCCTGAGACTCTTACATCCAATTAACCAGTGAAAAGGGGGAAATGGAAGTCTTGCTCAAGTGGTAGAGCACCAGCCTTGACAGAAACCAGTACCAATACAATTTTTTTTTTTTTTTGGTCCAGTCATGGGGCCTGAACTCTGGGCCTGGGTGCTGTCCCTCAGCTCTTCAGCTCAAGGCTCTACCACTTGAGCCACAGCACCACTTCTGGCTTTTTTTCTATTTGCTTATGTGGTGCTGAGGAATCGAACCCAGGGCCTCGGGCATGCAAGGCAAACGCTCTACCACTGAGCCACCTTCCCAGCCCCCCAATACAATTTTTTTAAACAGAGACTTTTCCTGGGCCTCAGTTTTCTTTTTTTTTTTGGGTCGGTTGTGGGACTTGAACTCTGGGCCTGGGCGCTGTCCCTCAGCTCGTCAGCTCAAGGCGAGCGCTCTACCACTTGAGCTACAGCGCCACTTCCTCTCAGTTTTCTTTTCTTTTTCTTCCTTTTTTTTTTTTTTTTGTTGGTCTTGGGGCTTGAGCTCTGGGCCTGGGCACCGTCCCTTAGCTCTTCAGCTCAAGGCTAGCGCTCTACCACTTGAGCCACAGCGCCCACTTCTGGATTTTTTTGTTTATTTGGTGCTAAGGAATCGAACCCAGGGCCTCATGCATGCGAGGCAAGCGCTCTACCACTGAGCCACCTTCCCAGCCCCATGGGCCTTGGTTTTCTCCTGTGCAAAGCAGAGCGGTTCTTAGGCTTAGTTGCTCACGTAGCTGCTGAGGGATGCTAAGGAGGCGGTAAGCTCACACGGCTGCTCTCTCTGCTTCTGAACTGCACTCATGTTGATAACCCAATGCCAGCAGTGACCACGGCTCTTTGACTGCCAAGTGCAGGATCCGAACCAAGGGCTTTTAATTACAGATCCTGCGGGACTGACGATGGAGCTCAGGGGCCAGGTGATCTATCCCTGAGCTCTATCCCAGCCAAGACATCACGAGCTTTTTCACCTTCCCCCATTTTTCCTTGCAGACAGCGCATGCGTGAACACCCCATCCCCCCCCCCCAAGTCCCTCCTCTCATCCTAACACGACTCCACTCTCCTACTTGCCAAATCCCAGCCCATCCAAGCTGTTGAGCATGACAAGATCTCAAATGTCCCCCAAAAAATCTGTTCCCCAGGCATTCCCTAAATTATCCTCAGACATTCTCTAAGGCCGCTCTAGGGCCTGGGATTTTTCCCTGATGACTCTCTTCAGGGCACCCCGGACACTGTATTTTTGTCCTGTTTTGTTTAATCTTCACATAGTTGCTAACAGAGGGGTTTCAATACCACACCCTGCTTTCCTCAGAAGTATAAACTCCTGGGTCAAGGCCAAGGTCTTGTGGAGTCTGTGTCACACATCTGTCCACAGCTGGCTGTCTAGAATAGACAGGTAAGCCCTGTGGGACGGGCTGCCTCTAGAAGCATGATGTCATCTGTTGTGGAGGTCTGGGCCCAGCAGATGCCTGTTGGAGAGCCCTAGAAGCCCTCATTACCCATACCCTGGCCCCCAAGCCCCAAACTCGCCCTCATGCTTACTCACCGAGATGGCATCTTTGATTTCCTTGGCATCACAATAGGCAAGTGGCCTCATCAGGCCCACGATGAGCCGCTCAAACTTCCCGGTCAGTTCGTACTTCAAGTCTGCAATGAGGTCCTGAGGGTGGGGAAGAGGTGGGGCTCATGGCACAGGTACAGGCCCCAAGGCCTTAGGTGATGGGCCCTGAGTCACCTGCTGCAGGTGTACACGCTGTTATCCCTGAAAGCCCACCCTAGGGACGTCAGTCACCCACCCAGTCATTCATCAAATGGGTCACGCAGGTTCAAGTCCCAGCACAGCACCCTTCCTACCCCTGACTGCTTCCCTGTCTACCGTACTCCCCCGCTACAATCTGGGAATTTTCCCAGTGGTGCCCTAACACCAGCACAGAGCCCCGGATGTAGCAGGTGCTCTAGCCTTAGGTCAGACTACACGAAGAGAAAGAGCCAGGGCAGGTTCTGAGGCTGAAGGGCCAGCGTGGGGGCTGACCCTCACCCTCTCTGCCCTTGGTTGCCATGGTTACCTTGCCATAGAGAGACTTATAGCTCTGACAGATGTCCTGCCTCTGCCTGTTGCTCCGGGAGGTGATCAGCTCCAGTATGGCCTCCTTGTCGCTGCCTGGAAGAGGGGAGATGATCGTCGTGAGCCCACACCGCCTCCAGGAAGCCCTCTCAGGCTGCTTCCTCGTCAGAGCCCTGGGGCCAATGAGGTCTCTTAAGTCCTCATTGAAAGGGATTATAGTACAAGGAAGGAAAGTGAGGGGCAAGGACTTGTCTAGGATCTTACAATCTGAGCATAACTTAGGTATCAGCCAGGTGCCAGTGGTAGCTCAGACCTTTCATCCTGGCTACTCAGGAGGCTGAGATCTGAGGATCAAGCTTTGAAGCCCGCCTGGGCAGGAAAAGTCCCTGAGACTTTTATCTCTGATGAATCACAGAAAAAGCTGGAAGTGGCGCTGTGGCTCAAGTGGTAGGATGCTAGCCTTGAGCAAAAGGAGCTCAGGGACAACGCCCAGACCCAGAGTTCCAGCCCCTAGAACTAGCCAAAAAGAATAAAAAGAAAAGAAAATGCCATGTCTCTAAAGAAGAAAGCAATAAGCACGGAAGCCAGGGTAGCAGTTACCCTGAACAAAGGCAGGGGGAGCTATGGGGAGGGGCCGACCAAGATGATTTTCAAGTACACCAAGAAGGCCCTCACTTTCCTGGAAATGGGGAGAGGAGTAGAGTAGGGGCTGTGGAGAAGGCTTCCAATATCCTTTATGATTTACTGTTGGCCCCAAATGTTTTATTTCTTGCCACTCCTGGGGCTTGAACTCAGGGCCTGTGTACTATCCTTGAGCCTCAGCACCACTTCTGGCTTTTTCTGTGTATGTGGTACTGAGGAATCGAACCCGGGGCTTCACGCATGCTAGGCAAGCACTCTACCACTAAGCCACATTTCCAGCCTTGGCCCCAAATGCTTTATTATGAATAAGGTTATTATGGGGGGGGGCACAGCTTGGTGGCAGAAAACCCAGTGCATGAGGTACTGGGCTCAATCCTTAACTTCGCAAACAAATGAAAACCACAGGACATTTCACTGTCTCATGCCCTTTCCACCAACAGGAACAGGCTCTGGGCTATGCCCACACTTTTAGCAAGCACAGGCAAACTCCAATGAAGCCTCCTTCCTGCAAAACCTACCAAAGCCCTTCATAGCGGTGTACAGAGCCTCGGCATCCTGATTGGGATTGAAGTCTGGGAAGTCGTGGATAGAGCCTCGGTACTTGGCACCCTGTGGAAAGAAAGGCAGAGGGTCACATGTTGACCTTGGGTCTGGACTGCTGGAACAAATCAAGGCTGAGCTCCTTTCCTCTGAGAAAACCAAGTACTGAGCTAGGTGAGGTGGCTCACACCTGTAATCCCAGCTACTCAGGAGGCAGAGATAGGAGGATCAACGTTCAGAACTGACCCCGGCAAAAGCAGAAAACCCTATTTGAAAAGCAAATTTAAGAAAGAAAAAGTATGAAACTGGTGGCTCACGCCTATAATCCTAACTACTCAGGAGGCTGAAAAGTTAATTGAACCTCAATTCCTCCCCCTTACCCTGCCCCCCCCCCGACTTATGGGGGCTTGAACTCTGGGCCTGGGCACTGTCCCTGAGCTCTTTTTGCTCAAGGCTAACACTCTACCATTTTGAGCCACAGCACCATTTCTGGTTTTCTGGTGGTTAATTGAAGATAAAAGTCCTGCCAGAATGGCTTTGAACCAGAATCCTCATATCTCAGTTTCCTGAGAAGCTAGGACTACAGGTGTGAGCCACCAATTCCTGGCTTCGTTGAAGCTCTTCAATCAACCACCAAAAAACACAGAACTGGAGATATGGCTCAAAGTGGTTGATCGCTAGTCTTTTTTTTTGCCAGTCCTGGGGCTTGAACTCAGGTCTTGGGCACTGTCTCTGAGCTGCTTTTGCTCTACCATTAGAGCCACAGTGCCATGCGTGGCTTTTTCTGTTGATGTGGTACTGAGGAATCGAACCCAGGGCTTCATGCATGGTAGGCAAGCACTCTACCACTAAGCCACATTCCCAGCCTGAGAGCTAGTCTTGAGTAAAAAAAAAAACAAAAACAACAATTTTAGGGACAGCACCCAGGCCCTGAATTCAAACCCCATGACAAAAAAAAAAAAAGAGAAAGAGAGAAAGAAAGAAAGGAAGGAAGAAAGGAAGGAAGGGGGAGGGAGGGGGGAGGGAAGGAGGGAGAATACTGGGGGAGGGGCATGGCTAGGCTTTCAGATGCCTGAATTCAAGTCCTAATACCACCAAAAGAGCAAAACAAAATGAATGAAAAAACAAATACTGGGGCTGGGAAGGTGGCTCAGTGGTAGAGCGCTTGCCTTGCATGCCTGAGGCCCTGGGTTCGATTCCTCAGCACCACATAAGCAAAAAGAAAAAAGCCGGAAGTGGAGCTGTGGCTCAAGTGGTAGAGCGCTAGCCTTGAGCTGAAGAGCTGAGGGACAGCACCCAGGCCCAGAGTTCAGGCCCCACGATCGGACCCAAAAACAAAAACAAATACTGTTCACATAACTCCAGGGAAAGGTGTAGGTGAATCTCTGAATCTACTTGCTTCAACTTACAAGGACAATGCCATTTCTCCATGGAGGGTGGTGTGGCCAAGATCCACAGCCCTGGCCACCCCCAGGAAAGAGGATAAACATCTGGCTGGCTGGAAGGTATGAAAATGATCCTGTGAGACCCACAAGAACCCCTTTTCTTTTCTTTTTTCTTTTTTGTCGGTCATGGGGCTTGAACTCTGGGCCTGAGCACTGTCCCTCAGCTATTCAGCCACAGTGCCACTTCCTGTGGCACTTTTGGTGGTTTATTGGAGATAAGAGTCTCTCAGGGACTTTCCTTCCTGGTCTGGCTTTGAATTGCAATCCTCAGATCTCAGTCTCCTGAGTAGCTAGCTAGGATTACAGGCGTGAGACACTGGCTCTTTTATTTTCATGCACTCACAGTTCAAAAGCCCTTTGCCCTACACTCCAGTGATTATTTTAGCAGCTGCTTGAGCTAAGCCAAGCCAAGAGAAGCAAAGGCAGAGAGGCGAAGCCACTTAAAGAAGCCACCCAAAGCCAGGCACCAGTGGCTCACTCCTGTAATCCTAGCTACTCAGGAGGCTGAGATCTGAGGATCACAGTTCAAAGCCAGACCAGGCAGGAAAGTCAGTGAGACTCTTATCTCCAATTAACCACCAGAAAACCAGAAGTGGCACTGTGGCTCAAGTGGTAGAGCATTACCTTGAGCTGAAGAGCTTGGGGACAGCACCCAGGCCCTAAGTTCAACCCCCAACTAATAAAAAAGCCACCGAGACCCCAGACCTTATCCCCTGTGCCCCACAAGCCTTGCAGCTGCCAATTTACTCAGGGGATCCAAAGCCAGAGCTCCACGCCCCCCCACCCGTCCCCCAAGTTCAATGCAGAAATAAGAGCTGTCTGTCTCTGTAGGGCCAGTTGAGTAAACCAAGCCGTGAACCAGCATTTAAGGACAAGCTGACAAAGGTCTCTGGAGGCCAGGAGAGGTAGACTAAGACATCAGATCTAAACCTGAATGGACAATGGGTTCACAGAGGTGGCAGGAACCTGCGGATCAGCCATGGCACTAAGAAACACAGGGTTCAGGAGGAGTATAGCAGAGAGCTGCAGAGATAGCATTTGATTGGGGGGGGGGAGCCCATAAATCCCAACAAAGCAAGTAACAACTATCTGTGATAGAAGCAAGGTTAATGAGCCAGGGCCAAATTCTGCTTGGGGGATGGTAGAGGCAGAAAAGGATTCTCGGACCAAGTAGCTGCAGGGCATGGGGGTGGGGTGACCCACACATTCACTTTCAAGGAGCAAGAGCCTGCTGTTCCCTTTATGTCTGCAGAGGCGTGCGTGGGCGCTGGGCTGCTATTTAAAGTTCTGCAAAGGCCAGCGTGACTAGAAAGTGACACAGCCTTCTTCCCACCATCCACAAATCTCCTGCAACCAGATCAGGCCCTGGGCAGGGAAGGAAGGAGTCACAGGCCAAACACTGGACGGTGGCACCTTGCAGGGAACTTGTGTTGCCCTGTGCTAAGGGTCCCCATGCCTCATTTTTGGACATTCCTAAAGCCAGCTTGGCACAGACAGACAATCTGATCTCGGGACCCCCAGAGAGGCAGGTACCAGACCCAGCCCACGTGCCACTCAGAGATGACCAGGTACTGTCACCAAGAGTTCAGTGGACAGGAAGACAACCAATGTCCATGCTGGAACTTTACATCTAACCCCCTAATAATCTCCCGCCACAGCTGTTACCCAGAATACCATGGTAGCTGCAAGAAGGGCTGAGTTTCTTAGCATTGGTCACATGTAGAGACAATCATCTGGGCCCAGTGACAGTCCTCCTCACCCCCCCCCAATGTGGAGAGTGCTCCCCTCGTGGATGGCTGGGTCTTTCCTTAGCCTGTCCCGTCTCTTGGCAGAAGGGATCTTGGCTGCAGGTAGACATGATGGAGGGTGGGGGAGGAGGACAAGGGACTTTCCACCTGAAATATTCAGCAGGTCTTGGTGCCAGCTGGTGAGCAGCCTAGGCCCTGGCGCTCTGTAGGCTGAAGCCACACCCAGAACACGGTGGCAGCAGCTGCCCCAGGGAGGGCCACCTGTACTGGGACTCTAGCTACCCTGGTGGAACCTTCTGTAGATCTTTCTTTGTAAGTTCCCAGTGTCCCAGGTACGGTCATCTGTCTTCTCTTTTCCTGCTCTTTTTTTTTTTTTTTTTGGTTGGTTGTGGGGCTTGAACTCTGGGCCTGGCTGGGTGCTGCTGTCCCTGAGCTCTTTAACTCAAGGCTAGAGCTCTACCACTTGAGCCACAGCGCCACTTCTGGTTTTCTGGTGGCTCATTTGGAGGTAAGAGTCTCATGAACTTTCCTTGCATGGGCTGGCTTTGAATCGTGATCCTCAGATCTCAGCCTCCTGAGTAGCTAGGATGATAGGCGTGAGCCTGGTCCTTGTCCTGCTCTTAAAGTGGTTTGGTTCCTCACTGCATTTCAACCCTGCATTTCAGTCCTGGTGAACTAGACCACAGAGCTGGTACCTCGTGAGAAGGAACCAGAGTAAACGGACTCCAGAAAAGGGAGCATTGCGTGAACATGTAAGCGTGTCTGCACAGGGACATGTGTATGGCACAGGGTGGCCACTAGAAACAGAGCTAATAATTGGAGGTGGTAGATACCAACGATTTTATTTTATTTTATATTTGTGCTGGCACTGGGGCTTGAACTCAGGGCCTGGACACACTGTTCCTTAGCTTTTTCTCTCAAGGCTTGTCCTCTATACCTCTGCTTTCAGCTTTTTTGGTGGGTCATTAGAGATAAGAGTCTTACGGGGGCTGGGAAGGTGGCTCAGTGGTAGAGCGCTTGCCTTGCATGCCTGAGGCCCTGGGTTCGATTCCTCAGCACCACATAAGCAAAAAGAAAAAAGCCGGAAGTGGCGCTGTGGCTCAAATGGTAGAGCGCTAGCCTTGAGCTGAAGAGCTGAGGGACAGCGCCCAGGCCCAGAGTTCAGGCCCCACGACCGGACCCCCAAAAAAAAAGTCTTGTGGGAGCTGGACACCAGTAGCTCACACCTGTCATCCTAGCTACTCAGGAGGCTGAGATCTGCAGATCGTGGTTCAAAGCCAGCCCGAGCAGGAAAAGCTGAGGAACTCTTATCTTCAATAAACCACCAGAAAAAACGGAAGTGGCGCTGTGGCTCAAGTGGTAGCGCACTAGCCTTGAGCTGAAGAGCTGAGGGACAGCACCCAGGCCCAGAGTTCAAGCCCCCCCAAAAAAAAAGTCTTGTGGACTCTCCTGCTTTGACTGGCTTTAAATCTCAATCCTTAGATCTCGGGCTCCTGAGAAGCTAGGATTACAGGTGTGAGCCATCGGCGCGTGGCTTAGATATCAACTTGAGCTTGCTGGAAGACTTGTCCCAAGGGAGGGGACCCTAAAGGCCCTGCCACCCTAGAACTTGCTTGCAAGGATGTCTATTAGCCCCTGGTTTGATGATAATAATAAGCACGGGTCAGACAAACAGACACTAGCCCGAGTGTTGGCCTTGGAGTCCATAGCTCTATATTTTACTCCCTGACCCCTCTGGTCTCTCCCTGGTTGACCTGTATATGTGAGTCATCTAGAACCTTACAATACCAAAGCCCCTTAGGAAGCAATCCGGGAAATACAGAACAGCAAAGCTGTGTCTGGAGTTCTGCCTGGAGTGAGTGGGAGAGGTCTGGGGCAGAGCATGCTCTGCAGCCGGGGAAGGGGGAAAGATATGGGGCTATTTTCAGATGCCAAAGTGTTGCACCCAAGCTGTGGCTAGCCTTTGGGCCCCCAGCTCATTTTGTGGCAAGTCATAAAAAACAGGGATGAAGCCAGGCACTGGTGGCTCACACCTGTAACCCTAGTTACTCAGGAGGCTGAGATCTGAGGATCATGTTTGGAAGCCAACCCAGGTAGGAAGAGTCATGGGACTTTTATCTCCAATGAATCAGCAAAGAGCTGGAAGTAGAGCTGTGGCTCAAGTGGTAGAGCAGCAGCCTTGAGCACATAACCTAAGGGACAGTGCCCAGGCCCTGAGTTCAAGCACCAGTACTAATGTGCAACACTCTGTAAGGGGAAAGACCCTCTATTATTGCTTGCTTGCTTCCTTCCTTCCTTCTTTCCTTTCTTTGTGTCTCCCCACTATTCATTTCCCTTTCTGGGGAACAAATCTTGAGCTATACAGGTCCAGTGGGATCTGGCTCTGAGAGAGGGCCAATCAAGGCGAACACACCTGGAAATTCCCCCAGAAAGCATTAGGAATCCATTTCTCACTAAGACAGAATAGAGCTGCTGGTGACTAGCATGCACAGCAAGGAAGAACAGACTCAAGAACAAAGCCACCCAGAGGAAGCCTACTCCCTGAAAGTGGAATCCGGACTAACATTTGGACCCCTGGATCCAGCCAGACCTGAAGTCCCATGCTCGTCAGTCATGTGAGCCAATATACCTAGATCCTTTTCTGCTTGATGTATTATGTGTTGTCACTGGTGAGTTGCCTCCAAAGAGGTGTGGCTTTTGAAGGGGGTCTCTGAAGTAGGCCTAATGATGCCAGGGGGATCCCAGGACCCATGGAGGCCAAGAACAACCCTCCACAGAGAGAGCTCTTACCTGTGCTAGCTTGGCCATGATCTTGATTCAACAGAAGCCACTGTGGAGAAAAAACAGAGTCATGAGACCTCCGTGTTATTCCTGCATTTCCCTCCCCTCTCTCTATTTTCCATCCTGCCATCTTCCAGCTGCCTCCAGCCCTCCAGGCTATAACACACACGGAGGTCCAGCTTGGGCCAGAGCCTGTTTATTTTGGCCAGTCCTGGGGCTTGAACTCAGGGCCTGAGCACTCTTCCTTGAGCTTTAGTACTCAAGGCTAGCTTTCTATCACTTTGAACCACAGCTCCACTTTCCGGCTTTTTTTGGGTAGTTACTCAGAGATAAGAGAGACTTTCCCACCATCTATACCCAGCCAGGCACCCCACTAGGCTCTGGAGATCCAAGCAGCAACTGGAAGACAAGGGGAGCGGCTGGCAGAACCCCAGGCTGGAGGGTCAGGGACTCTCATCTTGGGGCAGTGTCAATACACGACCATATCGCTTGGTGTGATTGCCAGGAAGGGACAGAAGTGACAGGATGGGGGATCCTGTGGGCCACTGTGAAGATTAGATTTTTCTAGATAGGACAAGGCCATGAGGGCAGGGAGATACAACACACAAAACAGAAAATGAATAAGAAGCTGGATGCTGGTGAGTCATGCTTAATAATCTTAGCTACTGAGAAGACTGACATCTGGGGATCGTGGTTCGAAGCCAGCCCAGGCCAAAAAGTGCCCATGAGACTCATCTCCAATTAACCCCTCAAAACCCAGAAGTGGTGCTGTGGCTCAAGTGGTAGAGCGCTAGCCTTGAGCACAAAGAGGCTCAGGGACTGTGCCCAGGCCCTGAGTTCAAGCCCCACAACCGACAAAAAAAGAAGGAGAAAGTGAATAAGAAGCCAGCACTGGTGGCTTATCTGCCTGTAATCCTAGCTACTTAGAAGGCTGATCTGAAGGTTCGGGGTTCCAAGCCAGCCTAGGCAGACTCTTACCTCCAATCAACGCCCCCCCCCAAAGCCCCCACCACCACCACCAAAAAAGCCAGAAGTGTAAGCACGGCTTGATTTAGTAGATGGCCAGCCCTTGAGTTTTGTTTTTTTTTTTAAGGCAAGTAAGCACGTGAGGTCCTGAATTCAAGTCTCAGTATTGGCACAAAACCAAAACAAACCCATTTCAATAGGTTTCATTGTTCTATGAGGGGAAATTCTGGGACGGCAGCCCCTCTTCAGGAAAAAAAAATATCCCAGTGAACAGCCCTGCGCTGTCTTTGGCACGGCAAGCCACATGCAGAAGAGCACGCGTATTACCTATGTGACCCCAGGCTTATTGCCTACTTTGGAGTTCAAGGTTCTGTGGAGCACAAATGTGGGACTTTCATGGGGTTGGTGGAAGGAGCTGGAACAGGCCCTTCCTTGTTCTTTGGGCCATTTGCCTGCATCACCTGAAGACTAGTTCCCCCAAGATCGATGGATCATCGATCATGACCGCTATCAGACTGCAGAGTGAAGGGCGGAGGGCGGGGGACAGAGGTCCTGTGGCCTGGGGCAGTTCCGCTGGGCTCAGCTGGGTCAACCTGCTCCACTTGGCTCAGCTCAGTTTGAGAAAACCTTGGCTGTTGTCCTGGCAACCAGAGGCCCTCAGCTGCAAAAGTGAAGCTCTCCCCAGGAAATGGAAACTACCAGCCCCCAATCACAGAGTGGGGGGGGTGCTGACATCCTGCCCAGGATGGGGCTGGCCTCCAGCTGTGGGGTTCCCCCCCCCCCCCCCCGCCTGGGGCCAGAGAGGAAGGAAATTCCAAGGCCATCAGAAAGACTGAATGAAGCCCTCTGACACCAGGGAGAGAGGACACTATCGGCCGTCAACTGCACCATGGGGCCATTGTGTTTTGGCCTGGAAACTACCCAGGCCCCCATCTGGATAGAGGGGGAGGCTCACACGAGGGGCCTCTTTGGGAGTGCCTACGTGGCAAGCAAGCTTCTCCCCAGAGCTAGGGGGTTCAGACTGTCTGTGGTTCAGAGCCAACCTTCTAGTACATTCCACAGCCCCTCTGGGGACTCTGGGAGCTGATTGCACCAAAAGCATTTACAAACTGCTTTTGGCTCTCCGAAGGCCTTGGAGTCTTTCCAGAGCAAACAGGACCGTATGTCTCAAACTGGCTGGACATTTCATATCCAAAGTTCTAGAAGCATGAGAGGGCCCTGAAGGACCTGTCCCCCCAGCCTCTCAGACATCCGAGGGGTGCCTCAGGGAAGAAAAGTGGCTTTCCGGGCCTCAGCCAGCACCAGATGGCTTGACTCAACAACCCCAGGGCAAATAGGTTCCTACCTAGCCAGGGCCAAGAGGGACATCAAGAGGATCTGGTTTGGGTTGAGAATGTGGCTCAGTGGTAGAGTGCCTGCCTCGCATGCATGAAGCCCTGGGTTCGATTCCTCAGTACCATATCCATAGAAAAGGCCAGAAGTTGTGCTGTGGCTCAAGTGGTAGAATGCTGACCTTGAGCAAAAGAAGCTCCAAGACAGTGCCCAGACCCTGAGTTCAAGCCCCATGAGTGATCAAAAAAAAAAAAAGGATCTGGTTCCTAACTTACCCTATGTATCAGGCAATCCAGATTCCCGCTCTGTCCCTCAGTATATTCATCCATAAAATGGGGACAATATTTCCTACACCAGAGGTTTTTAGAGATTACTGTAAGAGACAACTTAAAAAAATGCTTTTGCTGCTGGTAGCTCATGCCTATAATCCTAGCAACTCAGGAGGTCTGAGATCTGAGGATCGTGGTTCAAAGCCAGACCAAGCAAGAAAGTCCAGGAGACTTTTATCTCCAATTAGCCGCCAAAAAGCCCGAAGTGGAACTTTGGCTCAAGTGGTACAACACTAGCCTTGCACACAAAAGCTCAGGGACAGTGCCCAGATCTTGAGTTAAAGCCATAGGACCAGCATCTCCCCACTCCAAAAAAAAGAAAAAGAAAAAAAATGTTTTTACTAAGTTGGGTGGTTGACATCCGTAATCCTAGCTACCCAAAAGGATGAGATCTAAGGAGAGCAGTTCCAAGCCAGGCAGGAAAACCTTGAGTGTCTGATCTCTAATTAACCAGCAAAAAGCTGGAAGGGGAGCGGTGGCTCAAGTGATTGAGTGTCAGCTTTGAGTAAAAATGCAAAAGATGGTGCCCAGGCTCCAAGACTAATTCGATGGTTCTGAGGTAAGAATCTGGCTTTGGTAATTTCTAAAAACTTTTCTGGGTGATTCTGAAGTACAGTCAGGTGAGAGACTCCTCTCTGCAGGATGCAAAGATCACCTCTTCCAGGAAGCCAGCAGTGATTTCCCCTCCTTGGAACTCCCACAAAACCCTGAAACCTCTCTCCAGCCTCTATTGGATAGAGGCTGCTGGCCTCCCTGAACTGGAGGCAAAAAGAAATCTGTATTTCAAAGGAAAAATCCTGCCGGGGGGTGTAACTCAGTAGGTAGAGCGCCTGCCTACCAAATGGGAGGCTCTTGAGTTTAAAAACAAGCACTGCCAATACTTTTTTTTTTTGACAGTCCTGGGACTTGAACTCAGGGCCTGGGTTCTGTCCCTGAGCCTCTATGTGCTCAAGGCTAGTGCTCTACCACTTGAGCCACAGCACCACTTCTGGCTTTTTCTGTGTTAGGTGGTATAGAGGAATCGAACCTGGGGCTCCATGCATGCTAGGCCAGCACTCTACCACTGAGCCACATTCCCAGCCCGCCAATACTTTTTACAAACTTTAAAAGTTCAACTCAAAGGAAAACCCTGGAAACTATCTAATTACAGCCTTTCACTACTTTTGGGCTATTACAGGTCAGCAAACTTTAGATAACTAACTGCTGGTATGTAAAGTAATTCCAATACTAGTACACAGCCTTCCCTCTCCAGCGGGTAGAAAAACCAGTTTTGCTTCTAGTGACATTTTTCTCAATAAAAGGGATCTACCGATCTGGTTTAGTGCTGGTTATTGACATCTGCCTGGCATTGATCATAGATTAATGCTTAGAATAAAATCCTCAGCACAAGATCATTTTTATATCACTGTGGGTCCTGATTTTTACCCTTTTGGAGGAAAATTATTGAGTAGTTATATTGTCTATGTGTCTTTGCTGTTATTCCCTAAAGGTTCAATCCCTACTCACAGGCAAGAGCATGAAGTGCTGAAGGATTGTCAGATGATATGCACTAAACTTTCTTTAGTAACTTGGAAAAGTCACAGAATTAAAAAAAAAAAAAAGAGGCACATTTAGCCATGCTATGTTTTCATTCTTTCTATGCTTTCTATGGCCAGGATAGACAAATAACTCAAGAATTTTGGTATTCAGCCCATCTCTGTGCAGATAATCACTAATTAACCTGAAGATAACCTACTGAGCAAATCAGGTTCACTCAGAGGATATGAGGGCTGAAAGGGAAAAAAGAGACTGACAAGGGTCTCCCCAAGGCTGGCAGGATAACACAACAGTCTACCAATTATTTTTGGGTCTCAGAAACTACTAGTAACAAGAGAACAAAACTGAAGATTTATTACAATAAACAATATATATATATTTTTTAAATAAGGTATTTATAGGTACATATAGGTACATATATAAAGGTACATATAGGAATTGGGTGTCAGTGCTATGCCTATAATCCTAGCTACTTAGGAGGCTGAGATCTGAGGATCCTGGTTTGAAGCTAGCAGAGGGAAGCAAAGTCCCTGAGATTCTTTATCTCCAATTAACCACGAACAAGCCAGAAATGGAGCTATGGCTCAAATGGTAGAGCGCTTGCCTTGAGCAAAAAGCAAATGAACAAAAACTAAGGGACATCACACAGTTTCTGATTAAGCCCCAGTACTAGCACAAAGCAAAAGCAAAACAAAACATTTTTAAGGTATATGTTATACAGGAGCCTGAAACTGGTGGCTCAGAATACCAGCCACTTTTTTGAGAGACACCGATGAGGAGAATGGATCATGATTCATAGTTAGTCTTGGCAAAAAGTTCGTGAAACGGTCATCTCAACCAATATCTAGGCACAGTGGTGTACGCCTGTCACCCCAGCTTCAAGGAATATGTGAACAGGAAGAGTACAGTCCACAGGAAAGATGTGAGACCCCTATCCCTAAAGTAACTAAAGCAGGGATTTTGCTTTAGTGGGGCGCTTGTCTAGGAAGGCTAAAGCCCTGACTTCAAACTCTACTATTGCAAAAAATAAAAAGTCTGATGGTTTCTATCTGTACCTTCCAGAAGATCATTCTCCAAGGGTGTATGTACCCCCACCCCGCTTTGGATTATAAAATCTAGATCCTTCCAGGTGACAGTACGCTTGCCCAGCATATATGAGGCCCTGGGATTCTATCCCAGTACATACACACAAAACAAATGGGGAAAAAAAAAGAAGAAGAAAAGAAAAGAAAAACAAACTAAAGCTGGGCACTCACTGGTGGCTCACGGAATCCTAGCTACTCAGGAGGCTGAGATCTGAGGATTGAGGTTCAAAGCCAGCCCTGGCAGGAAAGTCTGTGAGACTCTGATCTCCAATTAACCAGGAGAAAACTAGTAGTGGCGCTGTGGCTCAAGTGGTAGAGCGCTCACCTTGAGCTGAAGAGCTCAGTGATGGCGCCCAGGCCCAGAGTTCAAGCCCCAGGACCGACCAAACAAACAAACAAAGCCCCCCCAAAGCCAAAAAACTAACCCAACCAAATCCTTTCCTCTTCCCTTTTCTGATGGTTCTCCTCCACGAGTTTCAATTAATGGAGCCAGGGTAAATGCCACCCTGGCCTTGGGCCTGGGCACCCCTCCCCCCCCAGCTCTAGGCACTCAGGTTTCTTAGAGAGCAGTCTTTCCTCTCCTGACCCGGAACCATTGATCTCAGGCTGGACGAGGCCCCGGGAGGTCTTCTGGCTGCCCCAGTGATGGAAATGGTCTGACCTGGGTTTGAATCCCAGCTCAGGTCACATCGGGAGAGGATCAGCAAAGCTGGCTCTATGCTGGAGCCAGACTAACTAAGATAGAAGCCAAAGGCCCCGGATACACACATTTTACCTCTTGGTATCTAGTTGTATGTGTAAAGTAGGGATAAAAGTAGCACCTCCCACTCAGCCCCAGTGACTCATGCCTGTAATCCTAGGTATTCAGAGAGGCTGAGATCTGAGGAGCAGGGCTTGAAGCTAGCCGTGGGGGGGGGGGGGGGGGGGGGGGGGGTTTCGGGCGCCAGCCGACGTGTTGGGGGGGGGGGGGGGGAGGAAGAGGTCAGTGAGACCTTTTTCTCGAATTGATCACCAAAAAAACCCACAAGTAAAGGTATGACTCAAGTGGCAGCCTTGAGTGAAAAAGCCAAGCAAGAGCAAAAGGCCATTCAAGGCCCAGAAGCCATGGGTACATATGCCCATGCGCACACAAGCCCTCCCACCCCCCCCACAAAGAGTTACAAGGTAGTGAGAATGGACTGACCAAGCTCAGTGCTTACATGAAGACATGCACCCAGGAGGGACATGGAAGACTTCACTCCTCCCAAAGGGCTAATAACGGTGACGCCCACATCAAGGGTTCAGCCAGGGGCTGTCAAGGTGTAAGGGCTCAGTCAATAGCTGTGGTCACTGCATTGGGACGAATCCTTCAAGGGCACTAGAACCTCAGTCTAGCCAAAGAGGCTCAGGTAGCCTGCCTCCTCCAGCACCCCACCCTTCTGAGGTTACCTGCTTCTCTATTCAGAGCTCGGCTTAAGAGGCAACTTTCATATCTGCTTCTCATCTTGTCACCTCAGGAAAACACCAGGCTTAGCCACCTCTGTGTGTGTGTGTGTGTGTGTGTGTGTGTGTGTGTGCGCACACCATTACTGGAGCTTGAACTCAGGGCCTCAAGCTCTTGCTTGGCTTTTTTTTCTTTCTTATTTTGCTTAAGGCTGGTGCACTACCACTTGAGCCACACCTCCACTTCCAGCTTTATTCATTGGTTAATTGGAGAAAAGAGTCTCAGGGATTTTTCTGCCCAGGCTGGCTTTGAACCGGGATTCCAGAGTTACTAGGATTACAGACATACAGACAAGAGCAATCAGTGGCATGCTGTATTTCTCTGTCTCTCTGTCTCTCTCTCTTTCTCTCTCTCACACACACACACACAGGGCTTGAACTCAGGGCCTGGGCACTGTCCCTGAGCTTCTTTTGCTCAAGGCTAGCACTCTACCACTTGAGCCACAGCGCCACTTCTGTCTCTGTGGTACTGAGGAATTGAACCCAGGGCTTCATGCAGGCTAGGCAAGCACTCTACCACTAAGCCACCTTCCCAGCCTTGTGTTCATCATTTATTGATGGGAGATCGGAGGCTCACAAAACCTTCGTCCCCAAGGATGGCCATCCATCCTTCTTACAGCCAGGCTCAATGGGGATTTCTCAGCCCAGGAGGAGAAAAAAAAAAAGGACCCAGGGAAAGTGGCTGAAGACAAAACCAGCCAGATCTCTTAAGATGAGGATCTTGAGAGATATCCTTCCCAGCCCTCTCACACTTCCTGTTGGTGGGGGCGGGGCGCACAGGCTCAGGATTCAGTGTAGAGACCACATCCTCAGCCAGCTTCCCCACCCAGGAAGTCTTCCAAAGAGGCTGGGTGCTGCAGCCTGGGGCGCCCCCAGCCTAGGACTCACCCATCCACGGCAGAAGGAATTGGGTCCAACAAGGTGGGTGTGCCCAGGGCACCCAGCTGATTGGGGTGCACGGCAGAGGCTGGGGCTGGGCTGAGGCCTGGGCATCCCCAGGGCTCCCTCTTGGGTGCTGCAGTGCAGAGATTCCCCGCCCTGGGCAGCTACCCAGCACTGCAGACTCCCCTTCCCGCCCCCATCCTGCTCTAGAAGCCTAGCCTTCCAGGGGCAATTCTCTCCTCCCAACACTCTGAGCTCCATCCTGTCCCGGCCCCAGCTGCAGCACCTGCCCAGAAACCACGGATGTGCGGAGATAGCAGAAACAAAGGGTAGGGAGAGCAAGGGAGGTGGATGAGAGGCAGCCACAGCTGCAGAGGTGGGGGAGGGGGTTGGAGGCTTGGGCCTCCGCCTCCAGCCCAGCCTGGCCACACCCAACTCCCAGAAGTCTGAATCTTCAAACAGCTGAACACTCGTGGGCAAGCACGGCCTGCAGCCAGCTCAGCAAGACTGTCTTGGGGCCCAGGGGGAAACGGGGGTGTCTAAGTCTTCCTCTCTCTCCCTGCCCTACCCATCAGGAGCTGCAACCTAGCTTTCCCCACCCCCAGGGCAGTCTTCCTTCTTACAGGAGATGAGGCCCCCCGGGGTTGTCCACAGGGGTTAGCAGGGTCGCAGACACTCATCTGTGAGGGCTTTAGCTGGCCAGGCTATCCTGTGTGGCTGGGAGGGGCAGTTTCAGAGGGGAGGAGGGCAGAGGGGAGGAAGGACAGATTCTTGCACGAAACCAGAGTCTTTTCACAAACCCTGCAGCCCTATGTCCAAATTTGGAGTTGTCTTGGAAAACCCACCAGAGTTTAAACAAAAGGAAGGGGAGGGAGGGAAGGAAGGAGAGAGGAAGTGGGACCAGAGCAGTCCTCCCAAAGGACCCCCCCTTTCCCCCTTCCCTTTCTCCTACCAGGGCCTACGAGGGTAGGCAAGGCACTCCAAACCTGTGATCAAGAATCTCAAACCTGTAATAGGGTCCTGGCACCTGACAGAACCATTTGCACAGAAACCAATGGCTGGGGTCATTCGCTGGGTACGTGGGAGAAGGAAATGGAGGCTCAGAGAGGGAAAGCCACTAGCCTCAAGGTCACCCAGCAAGTTTTGGTGATGCAGCTGAGGTTTGGATTCCAACTCCCATAACAAGTATGTCTGCAAGGACCTCGAAGACTCTGATCTCTGAGGAAGGTGTAGACTTTCCAGCAAAACAGAAAGAAAGGTGTGTGTGGGGGGGGATCCTTGTCTCCCCGCCAAGAACCCTTGGAGGTTCCTTCAAGCGCAGCCCAGTGGCAGGAGGGACCCGCAGAGCCCGGGGTGGGCACAACAAGAGGGTCCCTCCTCCGACGGCACCTGGGGTTCCCCCCTGCCCAACACACCCCGACACAGGCCATCTTCTGTCCCTTTTCACGCTCAGTCTCGGCCTCAGTCACACCCATCCCTGCGGGTCCTCAGCGCCCCCCGACCTTCAAGGTTTCTTAGTTCCCACCCCCCAATCAGGTCCCCCCTCCCCACGATCAGAAGCAGAGAGCGCAAGGCACCCCCCCTACTCTGGCCACACCCTCAGCAAAGCCGGGGCTCCCCCTCGGTGCCCCTCTCTCCCCCCCATCCCCAGCAGGGGCGCGGCCCGCTCCTCCCCCATTGGCACCCCGCACCCCCCCCCCCTCACTCAGGGTCGTTGCGCCCCTCCCCAAGCCCCGCGTGGAAAGGGCACGGGGTCAGCCGACGTGGAGACCTCTGTAACTCAGCCCTGGCTGGGGACCCCCCCCCACGAAGGTCCACTCACCGCGCGTGGAGCGTCCTGTCGCGGGGCGATCGAAGGACGGAAGGACGGACGGAGGGACGAACGCGCACCGGGGCGGGACGCGCAGGACGCCGAGCTCGCTGGTCGCGGCCCCGTTAGCTGAGCAGCTGCAGCCACGGCGCAGCGAGAGGGCGGGGCCGACCCTGGGCGCCGGACACGTGACACGCAGAAGCCAATCGGGTTAGGCCGCACCTGGCCACGCCCCCTCCGCCAAGCCACGCCCCCACCCCACCCCCACCCCGGAGCCTTCACTTCGGGAATCTTTAGAATGTCACCCAGTACTGGGAGGCGTCGGGGGGACCCGACCAGACCCCCAGATCTGCAGAGTAAAGGAGGTGTGGCCAAGGGTGTCCCCGACTTGTGGACCCCCCCCAGATTTCCCGCAACTCCACAGCCCCAACGCTTTGCTGAGAAACTGAAAAGTGAAGTTTGTCGAAATAGAGGCCAAGCACCTCAGCTGCCTGATCGGGTTTCGTGCCTCAACATCCCCTTCAGGTCACTGGCATGACTTACTCCCTTCCCAGGAGGAGAACAGCCCAGGCCGCAGGAGGCAGTTCCTTGACCTAGGTCGCTCAGCTAGTAGGCTGTGGTGCGGGATTCGAACTTGGGCCCCAGCAACCCTAGATGCTCGGTTCCTGGGAGGAGCGGGGGGGGGGGTTGAAGGTGGCAGAGTCCAGAAGTGATCATCTAGGGCTGTGTTGAAAACAACTGTCAGCTAGGGCTCCCCCTGGCCCAGGCTGAGATCTGAGCATTGTGGTTCAAAGCCAGCCCGGGAGGGTTGGGGGGAAGCCCATGAAACTCATATTTTTTGATTTAGCACCAAGAAGCTGGAAGGGGAGCTGTGACTCAAGTGGTGGAGTGCCAGCCTTGAGCAAAAAAGCTAAGGGAACAGCACCCAGTCCTTGAGTTCAGCCCCAAGATTGGGGGGGGGGAGGGGTAGGGAGGGGAGCACACTTCAGGAATGGAACAAGAGAAGCTGAACCTAGTGAAGATGTTGGTGAGTTCTTCTTATGCATCATGGTAATGGTTGCTATTTAACACTTTCTATAAGCAAAGCCTTCAGGTAAACATCTTATATGCAATGTCACACTTCATCCTCACAACTCTCTGAAAACATTTATTTAGTCCTTACTATGTGACAGGCACTATTCTCTGTGTGTGTGTGTGTGTGTGTGTGTGCACACTTGCACACCAGTACTGGGACTTGAATTCAGCCCTGGGTGCTATCCCTTAGCTCCCCCCCCAACCCCATATACACCCAAGGTTGGTGTTGTACACTTGAGCCACAGACCCAGTTCCAGCTTTTGGGTGGTTAATCAGGGATAAGTACGTCATAGACTTTCTTGCCTGGGCTGGCTCCCAATTTAGATCCTCAGATCTCAGCCTCCTAAGGGGCTAGGATTAGAGACACTATTCTGAGAGTTGTATAGACAAAGATCTCTGTTCTCTCATTGAGTCTGTCTGCTAGCAGAGGAAGAAATAGATAAACAGTAAATAAATATGCCCAACTGGGTGCTGGTGGCTCATGCCTGTAATCCTAGCTACTCAGGAAGGATCACGATTCAAAACCGGCTTGGGCAGGAAAGTCCGTGAGGCTCTTATCTCCAATTAACTATCAGAAAACCAGAAGTTATGTGGTGGCTCAAGTGGTAGAGCGCTCTCCTTGAGCTGAAGAGCTAAGGGACAGCACCCAGGCCCAGAGTTCAAGCCCCACAACCAACAACAACAACACACACAGAGGAATGAAGTATTAACACAAACTGCCATGTGGATAAACTTCAAATTAGCTCATAACTGTAATCCTAGCTACTTGGGAGGCTGAGGTATGGAGGATCAAGGTTCAAAGCCAGCCTAGGAAGACTTTTTTCTCCAATTAACAGTTAAAATGCCAGAAGCAGAATTGTGGCTACAGTGCCAGCCTTGAATGGAAAAAGCCAAGAGAGAGTACAAAGCCCAAGTTCAAGTCCCAGTACTTGTATGGCATGTGCACATGTGGATATTCACACGTATCTGCACACATGCACACACACACACTGATAAATGAACAAGGCCAGACACAAATGGAATCATTATATTTCATTTATATACAATATGTAACTATTTCATAATACTAAAGGGGCAGAAAGCAAATCAGTGGCCACTAGGACTAGGGGTCCATGGGAAACAGAATGACTGCTTATTTGTGGGGGGTTTCCCTTTGCAGGGATGAAAATGTTGGGGCACTGGACAGAACCCAGTGGTTACACAACATGGTGACTGTCATGACTCTCCTTTGCTCAATAACCTGTGACAGCTGCCAAATGACTCAGAGTAAAAGGCAAAGTCCCCTCGGGCTTCACAGGTCCTGCAGGATTCGTCCCCTCTTACTTCTCCTCTCTTGCTATCTCTACCTACTTCTCACTGGCTTTGCTCCAGCCCAGCTCACGCCTCCTAGAGATCTGAAGACATGACAGACTGACCTTCTCTTGCTATGAGGCTCTTATCCAGATGTTCCTTTGCTTGGATTCTTTCCACAACCATCCGTTCAATTCTGCACCCTGGCTTGCCTCTGCTGCATCTTATTTGAATCTCAGTCTCTCCACCAAGCCTCCCATAATTCCGTACTTCCACCTGCTGCTCTTCTCCTTGCTTTCCCTATTTTTGCCCACAGCGCGAGTGCACACACACACACACACACACACACACACACACACACACACACTTTATTTATTTGGGGTCATGGGGCTTGAACTCTAGGCCTGGGCGCTGTCCCTCAGCTCTTCAGCTCAAGGTGAGCACTCTACCACTTGAGCCACAGCGTCATTTCTGGTTTTCTGGTGGCTAACTGGAGATAAGAGTCTCATGGAGTTTCTTGCCCAGGCTGGCTTTGAACCGTGGTCCTTAGATCTCAGCCTCCTGAGTAGCTAGGATTACAAGGCATGAGCCACTGGCACCTGGCTTTCATTCCTTTTTTTAAGACTAAATAATAACCCATTGTATAATATGACATGTTTTGTTTCTCCATTCATCTGTTGTTGGAGTTCAAGTGACTTAAGTTCTTTGACCTTTGTGAATAGTATTGATGTAAATGATTGGAAACACTTCTGTGTTTGGTTCTCTTAGTTACTTAGGGGTGAGACTAAAGTAGTCCCGTGGGAATTCTAGATTTAATGTTTCTTTTGTTTTATTTTCCCCATTTTAAAAATAGTATTGTTAATGTTGAAAAAAGAGGAACTTTTTGTGGAGGTTTTTCTTTTTGTGCTAGCGTGGTCCAGGATGGCTCTGAACTCTTGATTCTCCTGCATAGACCTCCTGAGTGCTGGGACTATATCTCATTTTGCTACCACACATGGCTTTGTAGGAAGTTACTAGGCTGGAGAGGCCATGGCTCGGCCAGAGCGGTATATACATGGAAGAGGAGGGAAGGACTTAGAGATGGAACATATTTGAAGGTCAGCTGAAAATGATTTCTTGGAGGACTGGATGTGAAGTTAAAAGAAGAAGAGAAACTGAGGAAGCAGCTTAGTGGCCAAGCAGCTGGGTGGGTTCAATTCCTAGCTTGTGAAAGGAAGGATCTGTTATTTGTGGGTAGAAGTGAGAGAATGACCAGAAATTCAATCTCTGACCTGTTTGTTGAAGGTTTCTAGTAGACATCCAAGGGCTGTGTCAAATAGGCAGTTGATTAGTAAATCTGGGAATCCTAGAGGTAATTTGTTAAGAGTTGGGGGGAGGGGGCAGGGGAAGAAGAGCAGGGCACTGGTGATTCACACCTATAATCCTAACTACTTGGGAGGCAGAGAACAGGAGGATCGTTGTAAGAGGTCAACCTAGGCAGAAAAGTTCTTGACACCCTTTTTTTTTTTTTTTAACCAATAACTGGGCACAGTAGCCTACATCTGTAATCCCAGCTACTTTGGGAAGCATAAGTATCAGGATTGCTGTTTTTGCTAGCCCAGACAAAAAAGCAATACTTTATCCCCCAAAAAGGTTTGGAGATGTGGCTCAGGTGGGTGGAGTGTTTGACCAGCAAGCACCAAGCTTTGAGTTCCAACTCCAGGGCTATCAAAAGCAGAACAAAACAAAGAAACAAAAAACACACTCCAAGTTGGGGAGAAGGAAAAACGTCCAGCAAAGGTGACTGGAACAATGCTGGGTTGAGAGGAAAACATCCCAGGAGAGGGCAGGAGGCAAGTAAAACATACACACACACACACACACACACACACACACACACATGCACACACACACACACACTGTCAGGAGGAAGCCTGACCAGTTGTGTCAGCACTGCTTTTAGGTCCAGCAGGCTCAGGCCCAATAGTCTATCCATTGTGGGATTGAGCAACGTGAAGGTCAATATTTCTCTTGCAGCGAGGAACAGAGTGTCAGAATGCTGGGACAGAGCCTGGCTTAAGAGACCAAGAATAAACAGTATCTGGCAGTTCTGTGTCAAGAGGGGTGTGTGTGTGTGTGTGTGTGTGTGTGTTGGGACACTGTCTATTAGCTCCTTTTTTTTTTCCTTTTCAGTCAGGATTGGTACTCTACCACTTGAGCCACAGCTCCATTTCTGGCTTTTTTGCTGGCTAATTGGAGATAAGAGTCTCACAGATTTTCCTGCCTGAGTTGGTTTCAAACTAGGATGCTCAGATCTTAGCTCCTGAGTAGCTTGAGCCACCAGTACCTGTCAAGAAATGATTTGGTTGATTTTTTTTTTTTTGCCAGTATGGGCTTGAACTCAGGGCCTGAGCACTGTCCCTGGCTTCTTTTGCTCAAAGCTAGCACTCTACTTGAGCCATAGTGCCACTTCTGGCCTTTTCTGTTTATTGTGGTACTGAGGAATCAAACCCAGGGCTTCATGCATGCAAGGCAAGCACTCTACCCCTAAACCTGATCCAAGCTCAAAGCAGGCAAGAAAGTCCGTAAGACTGTTATCTCTAGTTAAACACCAGAAGTCAGAAATAGAGATGTGGAAAAAAAAAAGAAATAGAGATGTGGCTCAAGTGGTAGAGCACTAGCCTTGAGCTCAGGGACAGCATCCAGTTCAAACCCTAGGCCTAGCATAAAAAAAAGAATGGATATAATATATAGCTACTGCTCATTCTCTCAGAGCTGAAATACAGAGCCCAATCTATTCCTTCCTTCCTTCCTTCCTTCCTTTCTGTGTATGTGGTATTGAGGAATTGAACCCAGGGCTTCATGCATGCTAAGCAAGCACTCTACCACTAAGCCACATTCCCAGCCCCAATGTTGTGTTTTCTTAAGTGCAAAAGGGAAACCAACCAGCCAGGTGCCAGTAGCTCATGCCTGTAATCCTAGCTACTCAGGAGGCTGAGATTGAAGGATTATAGTTCAAAGTGAGCCTGGGAAGACAAACCAACAAAAAGCTGGAAGTGGAGGTGTGGCTCCAATGGTGAAGTGCCAACCTTGAGTGGAAAAAGCCAAGTGAGAGTTCAAGGTTCTGAGTTCAAGCCCCCCCCCCCCAAGAAACAATAAGTAAATAAATAAATGAATGAAAGAAAAGAAAAGAAGGAAGTAACCAAAGCCGTAGAAAGTTAAATGATTAGATGTCACTCAGCCTCAGTTCCTGATGAAAACAAATCCTGGAAGTAACTGCTAAGGTGACCTCACAGGACCTTCTGTTTGGCCTGTTCACAGATGTCTGTATGGGGGATGGCACAATACGTTGATTCATCCCAGAACAAGGCCTTGAGATCCAGACCTTTTCTTGGGACTTGCACTCAGAACCTGGGCACTGTCCCTGAGCTGCTTCCTCCTGCTTCCTCCTTCTCCTCCTTCTTCTCTCCTCCTCCCCCCCTCCTCCTTTTTTTTTTTTTTGGTTTGGTTTTTTTTTGGGGGGGGGTCTGGTCATAGGTCCTGAACTCTGGGTGGGCGCTGTCCCTCAGCTCTTCAGCTCAAGGCTAGCGCTCTACCACTGGAGCCACAGCGTCACTTCCAGCTTTTTTCTTTTTGCTTATGTGGTGCTAGGAATCGAACCCAGGGCCTCAGGCATGCAAGGCAAGCGCTCTACCACTGAGCCAACTTCCCAGCCTCCTCCTCCTCCTCTTCTTCTTCTTTTTCCTCCACCTCTTCCTCCTTCTCCCTCTTCCTCCTCCTCCTTCTTCTCCTTCTTTTTCCACTTCCTCCTCCTCTTCTTCTTCCACCTCTTCCTCCTCCTCCTCCTCCTTTTTCTTTCTCTTCCTCCTCCTCCTCCTTCTTCCTCCTTATCCTCCTCCTTCTTCTTCTTCCTCCACCTCTTCTTCCTCCTCCTCTGCCTCCTCCTTCTTCTTCCTTCTCCTCCTACTCTCTCCTCCTCCTTCTTCTTCCTCTTCCTCCTCCTCCTTCTTCTTCCTCTTCCCCCTCCTCCTTCTCCCTTCTTCTCCCCCCTCCTCCTCCTTCTTCTTCCTCCTCCTCCTTCTTCTTCCTCTTCCTCCTCCTTCTTCTTCTCCTTCCTCCTCCTCCTCCTTCTTCCTCTTCTTCTTCCTCCTCCTCCTCCTCTTCTTCTTTTTCTTGTTCTTCTTGTAGAGCTTGAACTCTGGGCCTAGGCACTGTACCTCAGCTCTTCAACTCAAGGCTAGTACTCTACCACTTGAGCCACAGCGCCACTTCCAGTTTTCTGGTGGTTAATTGGAGATAAGAGTCTCACAGACTTTCCTGCCTGGTCTGGCTTTGAACCTCGATCCTCAGATCTCAGCCTCCTGAGTAGCTAGGATTGCAGGCATGAGACACCTGAGCTTCTTTTGCTCAAGGCTAGCACTCTACCACTTGAGCCATGGTACCACTTCCAGCCTTTTCTGTGTATGTGGTACCGAGGAATTGAACCAGAGCTTTATGCATGCAAAGCAAGCATTCTACCACTAAGCCCCATTCCCAGCCCCAGACCGTTCTTATTTCCTTTCCCTGGGACAGGAGAAAATACATCTTGCTGCCCCAGAAGCTCAGATGGTCCCCTCCTGCCACCTGGTGGCTAAGACCCAGTTCTGCCGGGCTTCCAACAGAAGAGATGGACAAGAGCTGTCTTTCCAAGAGAGATTCCCTAACGCCAGGAGCCTCAGCAAGTGCTGTTCCAAATCCACCAGGAAAGCCCTCTTCCTCTACAACAACGTCCCTAAAAGATCCCTTTCAGGCCTGACATTCCCCCATAAGAGAAGGACTGCTTCCCTCCACAGGAAAGAAAAGGAATTGCTATTCATTTTCTTCTTTTTCTTTTTTTTTTTTTTTTTTTTGGTTGGTCATGGGGCCTGAACTCTGGGCCTGGGCGCTGTCCCTCAGCTCTTCAGCTCAAGGCTAGCGCTCTACCACTTGAGCCACAATGCCACTTCTGGCTTTTTCTGCTTATGTGGTGCTGAGGAATCGAACCCAGGGCCTCATGCATGCAAGGCAAGCACTCTACCACTGAGCCACCTTCCCAACCCTGCTATTCATTTTCTGTACTGACATCTCAGCAATGTGAAGGTACCTAGCTTGGGGGAGAAAGGTCACTTTAGAGTGTGGAAGAGAGAGACAGAGACATACAGAGAGAGACAGAGAGGCAGAGACAGGCTTGAAAATCATAGAGTCAGGGTTAAGGTACAGCCTAGTGGTAGAGCCTAAAAGCATGCCTGAGTTTGTTTCCTAATGCAACAAACTAGCAAGCAAACAAAAGCAACACATCACTCTTTTTCAAGGGCTTGAACTCAGAGCCTGGGTGCTGTCCCTGAGCTTCTTTTGCTTAAGGCTAGCACTCTATCACTTGAGCCACGGCTCCACTTCCAGCTGTTTTGGTAATTTATTGGAGATAAGAGTCTCGTAGCTTTGTACAGTGATCCTCAGATCTCAGCCTCCTGAATAGCTAGGATTAGACATGTGAGCCACTAGCAGCTGCCTGGCTCCACCTCATTCTAGCTGAGTGACTATGAACTATTTATTTATTTACTTATTTGTTGTCCGAGCTTCTGTTTCCTCAGTTATAATACACAGACATTATAAAAGCATTTATGTGATAAGATTATTGTTAGAGTTCACAGATACAGTTACAGAAAAAAAAACACTTAGTAGCAACTAGCACATGGTATGGTAATGAGTAGCAACTTAGTTTAAGATCTGCTGTTTCTGTTCATTAGATGGAGAGAGTCCTGGCCTGTTCAGAAGGGGAGATGGGGTAAGCTGGATAAGACTCCCTTTGTTCCTTCCTGTGTGAACTCTTGGAGTCTCTAAGTTAATCCTTGAGGAATCCATGTTCGTTTCAAGGTTATAAAACTGTGTGAGTCTGAAATCCTCTTTCTGGGATTTCAAGAGGCTTTGATTCATTCAATGTTCTATTGGAAGATTCCATTCCCATAAATTTTTTCCTTTACTGGGAACCTTCCAAGCCAAAGAGCAGAATCCTGACTAGCCCTTCCCGTGGGTGTCTCTAGAGATAGCAATTCTCAGAGCTCCCCCTTCTAAAGTGTCTTCCAATGCACTCAACAACCCTTCCCATGATCTCTCCCAGAAATCCTGTTCTTCCTCATCACAAAATTGCTCACAATTGGTAAATTATATATATTACATATAGATATATCATAAGATATACATTTAATATATATGATAATATATACATATATTATAATCAACACATGTGATATTCTAACATATACATATAATGTATAAAGTGTACACATATAAATTATAACAATACATAGATTATAATTTAATAAAGACTATATTATAATATAAATTTATTATATATAATGTATAACATATAATTATATGTATTTATTTATGACACATATAATTATATATGAATTTATTATCTGATATATATGATATATAGGGTAACATTATCCTATATAAGATAATACCTTATCCTATATATCATATATATGTGATTATATAATATCATATGAGTATATAATATCATGTGACTGCATGTATATATTATATAACATATCATATATATCATCTAGTTATATACTCTGTGTGTGTGTGTGTGTGTGTGTGTGTGTATGTGCCTGCTCCAGTACTGGGGCTTGAACCTATGGCCTGGGGCGCTGTCCCTGTGCTTTTTTGCTCACAAGTGGTGTCCTATCACTTCAGCCACACCTCTACTTCCAGCTTTTTGCTGGTTAATTGGAGAAAAGAGTCTTATGGACTTTCCTTCCCAGGCTGGTTTTGAACCATGATCCTCAGATCTCAGCCTCCTGATACCTTTGACTGATATTTGGGATATGTGGATATTCTTGGGAAGTCTCTCCTCTGGGAAACTGCCAGCTAGAACTAATTACAGGCGTGAGCCACCAATGCCTGAATATCTATTTGTGTTTATGATCTTGGCCAAGGCCTACTTTCTTCATGCCCCATCAGTATTTGATGGAAGAGAACTAAATGGTGACTGAGTTCTACAATTCAAAGGGTTCATTCCAAGTCCTCCTATTCCAAACACTCTGGGTCCCCTGACTCACCCAAGGGCTAACATCGGGACTTTCCAACTTCACCATTCTGGAATGCTGGGACCATTACATCCTGTCCCTCTTGTCCCCACCTGTCTACTCTTTGACTCTTGGGGATCCCTTGGACTGGAAGAAAAGGCTAAGCTATATCTCTGTGACTAAAACTAGCCCTGGAGCCATTTGCTCATTCATTCATTCAGCAAATGTTTGTCTAGTGCTATGATGTACCATTTGCACCAGGGATCAAGTGTGAGCAGAGCATGGCCCAGCTTCCTGAGCTCACATGGTGCAAAGGCCAGACTGATGTGATCACACAAATTTCTGTAGAATTACCAACTGATAAGTGCAACTGGATGGAGAGAAACAGCTGGACACCCCGTGGTCTGGCCTTGGGTTCCAGAGCGTAACAGGGCATTGTCCAGGGCCTTGGCTCTTTTTTCATTTTTGTCGGTCATGGGGCTTGAACTCTGGGCCTGGGTGCTGTCCCTCAGTTCCTCAGCTGAAGACGAATGCTCTACCACTTGAGCCACAGCACCACTTCCGGTTTTCTGGTGGTTAATTGGACATAAGAGTCTGGAGGACTTTCTTGCTCAGCTTTGAACCATGATCCTCAGATCTGAGTCTCCAGAGTAGCTAGGATTACAGGCGTGAGCCACCAGTGCCTGGTAGCCTTGACTCTTATCAGACATACCAATACTCTTCTTGGGAAACTCTTCCTCTGGGAAACTATGAGCTAGAACTAGGGTTCAAAGTGGCATCTTGTCAGTCACCCCAGCACCTCCCTGAAGACTGGGAGATAATGAGAGGCCAGAAGCTAAGCTACCTCTTAGAATCTGCCCCCCCCCCCACCTCACAAAAAAGCTCAAGGACAGTGCCCAGGCCATGAGGTCAAGCCCCACTACTGGAGCACACACACAAATATATATGCACATAACTAGATGATAGATATGATATATGTTATGTAATATATATGCGCTATCACCTATATATTTATATAATCATATTGTATAGAGGATATATAGGATAACAGATTATCCTATATATAAGGTAATATATAGAATATAATATATAATATATTATTTAATATTATATAGGATATAATAAAGTAATATATAGGATAATATGTTACATATAGGACAACATAATATCCTGTATATTAACATATAGGATAATATCTAAGGCATAATATATATAAGGTAACATATAGGATATATATGGTGTATGTATATATATATATACAGGATATATATAGGATAATATGTTATCCTATGTATCATATAATAAATTTATATGTAATATATGAATATATATTGTATTTATTATAATATGTATTATAATTTATATAACATACATGTACACATGTATAATATATATCTAGTATAATACAGCATGTATATATAATAATATATCCATGTTATGTGTATATATTATAATGTACTATATATTAATATGTATATTATGTGTATATTATATTATATGTATTGTATATGTATTATTATATCATTATATTATTATTATTATATGCATTATATATTATTGTATATGTATTATATGTATATTATATGAATATGTAATGTAATATATATAATTTCCCAATGGTGATCAATTTTGTGATGAGGAAAGAATGTGAGAGCCCTAAAGCAGGCAAGCTGGGGCCCAAGGAGAGGAGGCTGCACGAGATCACTCAGCAAGCAGTAAAGCTACATGTGGCCCCCAAGCTTAGCTCGTGCCGTCCCACTACCCCATGCTCCAGCCCACTACCCCCATGCAAGGCCTCTTCCCTGCAGCACCCCTTCTCCTCCGCCAAGGCCTCTCTGTCCAAAAATGAGCACTGACGTTATTTCAAAGGAATCCTCCTTCAGCCAGAAGTCTGCAGGAATGTTCCAGGCTACGGGAGAGTAAGGATGCAGACAGAACCCTGCAGGAAAGTCACGGGCCAATGGCTGCATTTGGAGGGATGTGATGTTTCTGTTTACAGAGGCCACAGACAGACAGGAGAAAAAGGACATCGGGTGACCTGTCTGTGGTGAACGTATCTACTATTTTCTTCAAGGGAAACATAGTTATTTGGGTCCTGAAATGCTAGCTCTCGAGGCAACATGGTTTGCAATAACAAAACTTGAAAGAATCTTAACTCTCTTTGACAAGAAATGGATCAATGGTGGTAAGGCTACCATTTAAAAGAGAATAAATAATAAATGAGTAATGGGGTGGTGGGCGGGGGAGGAGTGGATGGGCGAGGAAGGACTTGGTTGTTTAAATGATGGTTGAGCTTTTGTTTTGTTTTGTTTAATCAGTCATGGGGCTTGAACCCAGTGCCTGGACACTCTCCCTGAGCTTTTTTTGCTCAAGGCTAGTGCTCTATCACTTTGAGCCACAGATCCACTTCCAGTTTTTAGAGGGTTAATTGGAGATCAGTCTCACAGTCTTTCCTGATTGGGCTGGATTTGAACTGTAATCCTCAGATCTCAGCCTTTTGAGTAGATTACAGATGTGAGCCATTAGCACTCAGGAGAGAGGTTGAGCGTTATCTGTGTGTGTGTGTGTGTGTGTGTTTGTGTGTGTGTGTGAATACTGGGTCTATGTCAGAGCCTGGGTATTGTCCTTAATTTTTCACTCAAGGCTGGCACTCCATGACCTGTGTCATAACTCTACTTCTGGCGTTTTGGTCATTATTTAGAGATAAGAGTCTCATGAGCTTTCCTGCCCAGGCTGGCTTTGAACCAGGATCTCAGCCTCTTGAGTAACTAGGATTACAGGCATGAGCCACAGCTCCCAGCCAAATACAATGTTTTGTTTATGTGGTACTGAGAAAGTGAACTCAGGATCTCATGTGTGCTAGGCAAGCACTCTACCACTAATCTGTGTTCTAAGCCATGTAATTACTTTTTAGAGATACCATTTTTTTGGTGGGGGGGGTCTGTTCGTGGGCCTGAACTCTGGGCCTGGATGCTGTCCCTCAGCTCTTCAGCTCAAGGCTAGTGCTCTACCGCTTGAGCCACAGTGCCACTCTGGCTTTTTTTCTGCTTATGTGGTGCTGAGGAATGGAACCCAGGGCCTCATGCATGCAAGGCAAGCACTCTACCACTGAGCCACCTTCCCAGCCATGCCATTTTTTTTTTAATTGTAAGAGTCAACAAATTTTTTCAGTAAGGACCCAGAAAGTAATTGTTTTCTGCTCAATTAGGCCACTTGGCCTCAGTTCTGATTGCTATTGCCGTTTGCTATTGTAGTATAAAAGCAGCCATAGAAAATGTGATGGAGCCAGACACTGGTGGCTCACGCCTGTAATCCTAGCTACTCAGAAGGCTGAGATCTGAGGATGGCTGTTCAAAGCCAGCCCAGGCAGGAAAGTCTGTGAGACTCATAAACCACCAGAAAACCAGAAGTGGTGCTCTGGCTCAAGTGGTAGAGCGCTCACCTTGAGCTGAAGAACTGAGGGACAGCACTCAGGCCCAGAGTTAAAGTCTCATGACCAACAAAAGAAAGAAAGAAAGGAAGGAAGGAAGAAAGAAAGAAAGAAAGAAAGAGTGCTTGCTTTGGCAGCACATATGCTAAAATTGGAATGATACAGAGAAGATTAGCATGGCCCCTGAGCAAGGATGACAGGCAAATTCCTGAAGTGTTCCATATTTTTAAAACAAAGTGTTTAAATAGGGATACAAATTGACCCATTGTAACAATGAGATGTACAAGACACTATGATGAAAAATGAACTTTACAATTTAGGCAGGGCAGGCGGGGGTAGGGGGTGGGGAGTGTAGCTGTGGAGGTGGGAGGGAAGGGATGGTAGGGGAAAAACAAAGGAGGAGGCAACAATGCTTGATAAGAAATGCACTCATTACTTTGCTCATGGAATTGTAACGCCTCTGTACAGTATTTTCACAATAAAAAAACATTAAAAAAAAAGGAAAGAAAGAAAGAAAGAAAGAAAGAAAGAAAGAAAGAAAGAAAGAAAGAAAGAAAGACAAAGAAAATGTGGATGGAATGAGAATAGTGCTGGAGATACTGGTTCAGGCCTATAACCCCAGCACTTCAGAGATTGAAATAGAGGGATGACCAGCTCAAGACTAGTTTAAACTAAATAACAAGATCCCCATCTTCAAAACAAACTAAACGGAGTGACTTTTGGACTAAAATTTGAATTTCACATACTTTTCACTTGTTACCAGGTATTACTTAAAAATACTTCAGGGCTAAGAAGGTGGCTCAATGGTAGAGTGCTCGCCCAGCATGCATGAAGCCCTGGGTTCGATTCCTCAGTATCACATGCACAGAAAAAGCGGAAGTGGCGCTGTGACTCAAGTGGTAGAATGCTAGCCTTGAGCAAAAGTAGCTCAGGGACAGTGCCTAGGCCCTGAGTTCAAGCCCTAGGACTGGCACCAAAAAAAGAAGAAAAAAAGACTAAAAATATTTCAAAATAATCAGCCAGATGTCAGTGGCTCACATCTGTATCTTAGCAATTCAGAAGGCTGAGATCTGAGATTTACAGTTTGAAGCCAAGCTGTGCAGAAAAGTATGACTTTTACCTGCAATTCACCACCAAAAAAGCCAGAAGTGGGGCTGTGGTTCAAGTGGTAGAGTGCCAGCCTTTGAGTGGAAAAAGCTAAGATACAGCCTTAGGCCCTGAGTTCAAGCCCCAGTACCAGCACATTTACTTATTTATTTATTTATTTTTAATTTTATTTTTTTGTCAATCATGGGGCTTGAACACTGGGCCTGGGTGCTGTCCCTCAGCTCTTCAGCTCAAGGCTAGCGCTCTACCACTTGAGCCACAGTGCCACTTACAGTTTTCTAAGTCTCAGAGTTTACTGACTGAGCTGGCTTTGAACCGCGATCCTCAGATCTCAGCCTTCTGAGTAGCTAGGATTACAAGTGTGGGCCACCAGCGCCTGGCACCAGCACATTAAAAAAAAAAAAAAAGATTGAACCATTCTTGGCTCATAAGGCAAAAGCAGCCTGCCAGGCGTACGGCCCATAGCCTAATCTAACGTCTAAGGCCACTTCGCGCCTTATCTCCCATTAGCCACATTCACCTATTGTGTCCTCAGATGCCCTCTGGTGACCCTCCTGTGACTCTCAATGTCCCCTCCAGCTCCATGCCAACCCCTTCTATCTGTCCTTGGGGACCCTCCTATCCTGGCTGCCACAGTGTTTTTTCCTGAGCACGGTTCTGAATAGCTCCATTCACCTTGGCAGGGGGAACCCAAAGAAAGGAATTTTGTTTGGGCTCAGGACTTTGAAATCAAGTCCCCCTCCCCTCTCATGCCAGGGGTCCCTGGCCCCTTCCCTGATCACACTCAGCTGCCTGCAGTCTGTCTCCTCTGCTGTCGCAGCTGTCTGTCTGTACCAGGCTGACCCACCATGCACCCCAAGTTCTCCTGCTTTCTGGCCTGCGGCCTGCTCATCTGTATCTCTTCAGGTATGCACATCTTCTATCTTGGCAAAGCTTTGCATAAACCAAGACTCTTTTCCTTTGGCTTTCTGCAGTGCCAGCCTGGGGAACCTCACAGAGATCAGGTAGAGAGGCTGTTCCAAACTCAGCTCCTGCCTTTGCTGTGCTGGGTGTTGACCGGGTCCTATCACCTCTGAGCTGGGTTCCCTCATGCATGCCTGAGGTTGGAATCTCCCAGATCTCACAGGCCTCTCTGACCTGGAAGTCAGAGGTTCTCGTTTGTCTAGCGATCTCCGATTCGTGCTGTGATTTGCAGACACTGGAATCTGATTGAACAAATCCTAGCTCTAGTCTAAGACTCAGTTAATTTAGGATAAAGTGGAATAATAAGAATAAAAAATTTTAAAAATCATGCAGAGGTTTTAAGGATTAAATGATACTACCTCCACAGATGGTGAGCCCTACAGTTACATGCACTCAAGAAGAGGTAACAAGCTAGGAGCTAGTGGCTCACACCTGTAATCCTAGCTACTAAGGAGGCAGGGAGCAGAGGATTGAGGTTCAAAGCCAGCCCCGGGAAGGAAAGTCCATGAGATTCTAATCTCCAATTAACGATCAAAAAGCCAAAAATATCGTATAAAAATAATACTTATTGAAATGAACTCCAGGAAATGGAAACAAGAGGGTTTTTTTCCCCTCTCTCTTGCTATTTTTGTTTTCTTTTCCCTTTGTCTTGTTGGTTTGTTTATTTGTCTTTGGGAGGGGAATGGGGCAGAAATAGAGGGACAAAGGGTGAACAAATGCAGCAGTGGTACTCACTAGACACTATATTGAAAACAAAGTATACAACTTGTGGGTGAGAATAGGAGGGAAAAACTGGGAGAAAGCAAGGGAAGGGGTAACACTGTCCAAAAAGAAATGTATTGTTTATCTGACTTGTGTAACTGTATCCTCTTTGTACATCACCTGTATAATAACAATAAATGCCCAGGCACCAGTCTGAGGATCATGATTCAAAGCCAGGCCAGTCAGGAAAGTCCTTGAGACTCTTATCTCTAATAAACCAGTAGAAAGCCAGAAGTGGTGCTGTGGCTCAAGTGGTAGAGTGCTTACCTTGAGCTGAAGAGCTGAGGGACAGTGCCGCCCAGTCAAGCCCCACAATTGACAAAAAAAAAAAGAAAAAGAAAAAGGAGAGAGAGAGATAGAGGAAGTATGACCTCTATCTCTCAGCCCACCTAGGAAAATGTGGGGCTGTGCTTGGAACGGGATTTTATTTTCTTTTGGTCAGTCACGGGACTTGAACTCAGGGCCTGGGCACTAAACCTGAACTTTTGTTTTGTTTTGTTTTGGGTCCGATCGTGGGGCCTGAACTCTGGGCCTGGGCGCTGTCCCTCAGCTCTTCAGCTCAAAGGCTAGCGCTCTACCACTTGAGCCACAGCGCCACTTCCGGCTTTTTTCTTTTTGCTTATGTGGTGCTGAGGAATCGAACCTAGGGCCTCGAGCATGCAAGGCAAGCGCTCTACCACTGAGCCACCTTCTCAGCCCCTATACCTGAACTTTTTAACTCAAGCTTAGCACTCTACCACTTTAAGCCACTGTGCCACTTCTGGCTTTCTGGTGGTTAATTGGAAATAAGCCTGTGCTGGCTTTGAACTCTGATCCTCAGATCTCAGCCTCCTGAGTAGCTAGGATGACAGCAACCAGCATTAGAACAGCATTTAAACACTATTGTCATCTTAGATTTCCTCTTCCAAATACTGCCTAGCCATTGGCAAAATTCCCACTTGATGCCATCAGATGCCCTCTGGGAAGCATCACAGAGAAGGAAAGGGACAGGTACCTACATGGAAAAGAGTGAGGTAGCCAGGCTCTGGTGGCTCACACCTGTAATCTTAGCTACTCAGGAGACTGAGATCTGAGGATCAGTGTTCAAAGCCAGCCTGGGCAGGAAAGGCCTTGAGACTCTTATCTCCAATGAACTACCAGAAAAAGCCAGAAGTGGCACTATGGCTCAAGTGGTAGAGTGCTAGCCTTGAGCAAAATGTAGCTCAGGGACAGTGCTCAGGCCCAGAGTTCAAGCCCCCAGGCCTGGGGGAAAAAAAAGGAGCAAAAGAACTGGCAGGTGTTTGAAAGAGGGTTTGGAGGAGGGGTAAGGATAGTACTGGACTGGTTATCTTAGACTTAAACCTCTCTGTGCAGCAAAAGTGAGTCTTGAGAAACCAGAGGATTTGTGTGTGTGTGTGTGTGTGTGTGTGTGTGTGTGTATGCGCACTCGCATACATGCACACTATTCCTGAGATTTGAGCTCAGGCTCTGGGTATTGTCCCTGAGCTTTTTTTCCCCCCCTCAAGATGAGTGCTCTATCACTTGATCCACAGTGCTACTTCCAGCTTTTTTTCATAGTTAACTGGAGATAATAGTGGACTTTCCTGCCGGGGCTGGCTTTGAATGGCGATCCTCAGATCTCAGCCTCCTGAGTAGCTAGGATGACAGGTGTGAGCCACTGGCACCCAGCTGCCCAGGAATTTTTCGCTATGATCATAGACATTCTTGTCAGGTTGTGAAGTCAAACTCAAGGTCTGTAAATCGGTCTAGGTGACTCGACAAACTTAGAGCTCTAAAGCTGGGTGTAGCTATTTTTCAATGGCTCCCAGGAGTGGAGTCTCTGCTGACGAAGATATTTATAGTCAGCCTCTAATCAGGGCCTGATGTGTGGGCCCTGTCAGAATCAGGCCAACACTGACCTAGTCTTGCAAGCTACTCCTGGTTGGATTTCAGCTCCAGATCAAAACAAGAAGGTGGCCAGAATTTTCCCACCAGCTGCTCCAATCCATTAGGGCAACAAAAAAGAAATCAACAGTTGTTCCTAGCCCTTCTCGTATGCTTGTTGAGGAAGAATAAGCAAGCTTAAGAAAGATGTGTATGGTCTGAACTCGAGGCTTTATGTTTGCTCCACTGGCTTTCCATCATGAGCCAGGCCTGCAGCCTAGCTTTTTCTGATTATTTTCTGGAGTCTCAAAATCTTTTCTAGCTGGCTTCTAACCAGGATCCACAGGATCTCAGCCCTCTGAGTAGCTGGGATTATGTGTGAGCCATCAGCACTCCACTTAAGAGCTAATATACTATTGTGATGACAACTATTAATTTAGCTTTTACTATATGCCAGGCACTGAGTTCTAACTGCTTCATGTATATTATGATCTCACTTAAGATCCACAACAATCATTGGCAAAGCAAGTACACTTGTTCTCATTCGTTAGCAGAAGATAGCAGAAATTAATGGGTTCCTGTCACCCAGCAAGTTTGTGGTGGAGGAAAGATAAAAACCAAGAAAAGCTGGGCACCAGTGGCTTATTCCTGCAATCCTAGCTACTCAAGAGGCTGAGATCTGAGGCCAGCCCAGGCAGAAAAATCTGTGAGATTTTTTTTTTTTTTAGGTCTGGTTGTGGGGCCTGAACTCTTGCCTTGGGCGCTGTCCCTCAGCTCTTCAGCTCAAGGCTAGCACTCTACCACTTGAGCCACAATGCCACTTCCAGCTTTTTTCTTTTTGCTTATGTGAGGAATCAAACCCAGGGCCTCATGCATGCAAGGCAAGCGCTCTACCATTGAGCCATCTTCCCAGCCCTGTGAGACTCTTATCTCCAATAAAGTACTTAGGGGGCTGGGAAGGTGGCTCAGTGGTAGAGTGCTTGCCTTGCATTCATGAGGCCCTGAGTTCCATTCCTCAGCACCACATAAGCAGAAAAAAAGCCAGAAGTGGCGCTGTGGCTCAAGTGGTAGAGCGCTAGCCTTGAGCTGAAGAGCTGAGGGACAGTACCCAGGCCCAGAGTTCAGGCCCCATGACTGGACCCCCCAAAAAAGAAAAAGAACTATACAACTTGTGGATGGGGATAGGAGGGAAAAACTGGGAGAGAGGTAGGGAAGGGGTAACACTGTCCAAAAAGAAATGTACTGGGCTGGGAAGGTGGCTCAGTGGTAGAGTGCTTGCCTAGCATGCATGAGACCACATAAGCAGAAAAAGCTTGAAGTGGTGCTGTGGCTCAAGTGGTAGAGCGCTAACCTTGAGCTGAAGAGCTGAGGGACAGCGCCCAGGCCCTGAGTTCAAGCCCCAGAACTGGCCCCCCAAAAATAAAATAAAATTAGCTTAAAAAAGAAAATCTTCGAACATGAGACCATACTCCCTTCCTCTCTGCAGCTGAAACCCAGGAGCCCAGAAGAGCCCCAAAGGCTCAGCAAAAGAAAGGCCTCAAAGCAACCACCTTCAGTGAGGAGAAGGCTTCTTCAAGAACTCCAGGCCAAAGAAAACCCCCTTCCCTCCACAGCCACAAGCCACAGAGGTTGAAGACAGCTTCAGTTCCTATGGTTCCAAGTTCCCCACACCCCTCCATCCTGACGTGGGGAGTAGGGAAAGGCGGGTTCCAGAAGGTAGGGGACTGTCTGAGTGTGCGGGCTGGTAAGCCACTGGTGCTGCGGTGCCGGGGGCAGGCCGTGCGCTGGAGGATGCCCAAATACCTGGAGGAGGAGGCGGAGGCCGAGGGGCGCCTGAGGTATAGTATGGAGGATTCTGGGAAAACTTTTTTTTTTTTTTGCCAGTCCTGGGGCTTGAACTCAGGGCCTGGGCACTGTCCCTGAGCTTCTTTTGCTCAAGGCTAGCACTCTACCACTGGAGCCACAGTGCCACTTCTGGCTTTTTCTGTGTATGTGGTACTGAGGAATCGAACCCAGGGCTTCATGCATGCTAGGCAAGCTCTCTACCACTAAGCCACATTCCCAGCCAGGATTCTAGGAAAAGTGTAAAGGGTCCAGGTATCTGCCAGTCACAGGTACCTGGGGAGTCATTCTATGAACACCCTGATATATGTTTCCCAAGCTCACCATGGTTCACATCCCATACTGGGTATCCTGTCAGGGTACAACTATAGATAAATCCCTCCCCTCAAAAACAAAAACAAAACAAAGCCAGGCACTGGTGGCTGATGCCTGTAATCCTAGCTACTCAGGAGGCTGAGATCTGAGGATCACAGTTCAAAGCCAGCCTGGGCAGGAAAGTCCAAGAGACTCTTATCTCCAATAAACCACTAGAAAACCGGAAGTGGCGGTGTAGCTCAAGTGGTAGAATGTTTGCTTTGAGCTGAAGAGCTGAGGGACAGCACCCAAGCCCAGAATTCAAGCCCCACAACAACCAAAAGAAAACAAACAAACCAAAAAGCGAAAAACAAAAAGCAGGGCGCAGGTGGCTCACGCCTGTAATCCTACCTACTCAGGAGGCTGAGATCAGAGAATCACCGTTCAAAGCCAACCTGGGCAGGAAAGTCTGTGAGAATCTTATCTCCAATAAACCACTCACAAAACTGGAAGTGGTGCTGTGGCTCAAGTGATAGAGCTGAAGAGCTGAGGGACAGCGCCCAGATGCAGAGTTCAAGCCCCATGACCAACCAAAATAAAAAGACAAAAAAAAAAAACAAGTCCTCCCCCCCCACCAACACACACAAACAGTAAAATGGGTTCATGAGACCTATTAGCTGTGCAGTGGTTTACTTCTTGGCTAGGACGAAACTGCCTAGATGGTTATCTCATTTTAGCTGGGATGACAGATGTACACCACCACGTCCAGCTTTTTCAGTTGAGATGGGGAGCTTCAGCCTCTCATATTAGCTAGAATAACAGCTGAGATGTGCTGCCCCCAGCTACACTTAAGCCTCTTGAAGTGGGATTTCCTGGGATTCTGCCTCCTTTGGCATGTACAGACACTTAGAGGGCATTTGCTGGCCTGAACCAGAGTACACTAGGAAGGTGCCAAGGACATCAAAGTATCTGGGAGATTCCATTTGCATTCTGTGAGAAAAGTCAATGGGGGGCAGATGGCTCAATGAAAGGTTGTGCATAGGTGCTGGTGGCTCACACGTATAATCCTAGCTACTCAGAAGGCTGAAATCCAAGGATCCAGGTTCAAAGCCAGCCTGGGCAAGAAAGTCTGTGAGACTCTTATCTCATAGTTAACCACCTGAAAACCAAAAGTGGAGCTGTGGCTCAAAGTGGTAGAGGGCTAACCTTGAGCAAAAAGAGCTCAGGGGAAGGGCCCAGGCCCTGAGTTCAAGCCCCACGATTGGCAAAAAAGCCCAAAAGCTAACAAAAAATGCCCAGCATGCCTCATTCACTGTCTTTCAGAATCAAGCACTTTGGTCAGCACAGCCAGCTGCTGCTGGTGAACTCCACTGGGGCAGACACAGGTGAATACAGCTGCTGGGCTCGGCACTGCCAGGATGGGCAGTGTGCAGAAGGTCAGGAACACCTGGCAAAGACTTTCGTCTTCTTCACAGGTACCTTAGAATCAGGCTCTCCAAGAACCCACCTCCCTAAAATTCCTCCAAACATAACTCTCTGAAGGCTTAGACTCATGGTGTTAGAACTAACTCAGGATGTTGGGGTATCTCATAGGAATAAAGACACCAACTCAAAAGGAACTTGGCAAAGAAAAATGTACTTCTGCAGAAGGGTACACCAACAACCAAAAATCTGGCAAGCAAGGACACAGAACAAGCAGGCTGCACCCTTTTTAATCCCTCACCCAGCAGGCCCCGCCCCACTGTTCCCATTGGCTGGTTCACAATTGGTTCCCATTGGCTGGTTCACAGTTGGTTCCCATTGGTTGGTTCCCATTGCAGATTCACAATCTGCAAAGGGATGTGGCTTAAATAACAGGATGGAATTAAAATTCAAGGGGCTTCTAACAGGATGTCTTAAAGTGCTCAGGAAAAAAGGATGCTGTAAGAAATGAGAGGCAAGTGACCCACACAGGCTAAAGACTTTATTAGAGGAGCAGGAATGAAAAAGCAGCAGCCATGGACAGGTGTAGGCTGAATTTAAGCAGAATGTTAGGGGCAGTCACATGGGTCACATTAGGTCAACTATGGGAATTTGGGGGTTGGGTCAGTTTTGAAAAGAAGTGTTATGAAGGTGTTAGGGGGGACTTCAGGAATTGGGGGGAGAGTCACCTTCTGAGAAGGAGTGTAATGAAACTGTTACAACTGGGGTGGGAATTTGTATGTCACACTGGAAAAACAGTATTGGGAAATAGTACCAGACTTTTGTAAACAGGTGGGGATACAGTGTGGGGACTTAATCAGCAGGCTGATTCTGAGACTTTAGAGATGTATGTAACTAAAATGTAATTATCCAAGCCATCTAGCCAAAGCAGGAACTCTTCAGCAAAACAATTCTCTTAAGATTAACAGAAAGGAAGCAAACTACTATGGCAGTAGGCACTGGTAGTGCAAACCTGTAATTCTAATGACTCAGATGGCTAAGATCTGAAGATCATGGTTTGAAGCCAGACTCAATAGACAAATCTGACAGATATCACTACTCAGCAAAAAGCTAAAAGTAGAGTTGTAATTTAAATGGTAGAGTGCCAGCCTTGAGCTAAAAAGCTAAGGGACAGAGCCCAGGCCCTGAGTTCAAGTCCTAGTACCTACAGGCATATGCACATACAGAGACACAGACACAAGCATACACACAGCAAGCTGAAGACAGATGTGGAAATAGCAGCTAGTAGGCTTGTCTTCAGCACCCCTTGTAAGACAGGAAAGAGTGCCAGGTATCATCAATGGCTCACATCCGTAATCCTAGCTACTCAGAAAGCAGAGATCTAAGGACTGTAATTCCAAAGCAGCCTGGACAGGAAAGTCCGTGAGACTCTTCTCTCCCATTAACTACCAAATAAGCTGGAGATGGTGTCGTGGTTCAAAGTAGTAGAGCACTAACCTTGAGCACAAAAGCTGAGGGACAGTGCCTAGGCCTTGAGTTCAAGCCCCAGGACTGTCACCAAGAAAAGGAGGATGAGGAAGAGGAGGGAGAAGAAGAAGAGAAAGAAGAGGAGAAGGACAAGGAGGAGGACAGGGAGGAGGAGGAGTAGAAGGAAGAGGAGCAGGAAGAGGAGGAGGAGGAGAGCTTGGAGAATAAGGTAGACAGAGAAAGACAGTTTTCAAGGCCCGCTAAGGAGATGGGTGGTGCTAGAGCATCAGGAAGTCACGAATCTGTTGCAAGCTTAATTCTTCTCTCTCCCTCATTCCCAGACCCAGAGGAGCTCTTTGTGCCCACTGAGGATTATTATCAGGTGGTGCAGCTACGCACTCATCAGCCTGCCCTGCTTCCCTGTCAGGTGACCAACCCCCTGGCCCGGGTGACTCTGCATCGGGAATTCCCCCCTGAAGAAATCCCAGTGGATGGGACGGACATCTCCTTTGATGTGAAGAAAGGCTTCACCATCCACCGGCCCCAAGCTTCTTTGGCTGGCTCCCTCTTCTGCTTGGCCAGCCTAGGTGGCCTGAGACAAATCTCTACCAAGTACATGCTCATCTACGTCAACTGTACGTGGGCCTGGGGTTTGGGGGACGGGGTGAGGAAGGGGAGGATGTGGAGAGGGACATTTCCTTAGGTACTTTGAATCTGGGGTATGTGCATCAACTCAATGGATTTAATTATGCTCTGTGTAACGAGCCATTTTAGAGATCTCTATGGTTCTGTACAACAGCCAGCCCATCAGCCATCCAGCTAGCCTGCATCAATTCAACCTTTCCATCCATGTATTCTCAGTCAAAGCAAACCATCCTTGTCAATCAAGCCCTTCATCCATTCACTTTCTCCCGTGCAACCATCTACTCATTCATCTAGGCTCCATTAATTCTTTCAGGAGTGGGGAGGGGGGTGGAAATGTCCAGCCTGTGGGCCCTAGATAGAGACATCATTTGACCAGGCCTTACCAAAACACCTGGAGGTAGGACTTGAAATTCAATAAATCTAGGAATTTTCATACCAACATACATATCAATACCAGGGCCTGGAAGGTGGCTTAGTGGTAGAGTGCTTGCCTAGCACGCATTAAGCCCTGAGTTTGATTCCTCAGTACCACATAAACAGGAAAAGCCAGAAGTGGCGCTGTGGCTGAAGTGATAGAGCGCTAGCCTTGAGCACAGAGAGGCTCAGGAACAGAGGCCAGGTCCTGAGTTCAAGCCCAGGACTGGCAATCAATCAATCAATAACTATCAATACCAGCTATCATTGTATGCCAAATTGGCCTTGCCCCCCAAAAAAATTTTCCATCCTTCATTTATCCCCATTCGAACATCCTTGATCAGTTCAACCATCTAACTATTCCGCCATTAAAACACGCCATCCATTTGTTTAATTCTGTTTGACCACACCTCGCATGAATCCATCTCTTCATCCATTTACTTGCCATCCATTTAACCATCCTGACCACTTGTCATATGTCTGTCCCCATCTCTCTCCTGTTATCCATGGTAGACCCATCTTCCTCCCCCAAACCCACCATCCTAGCTTCAACCACATCAGTCCAACTGGGAGACAACTTCAATGTGACCTGCACAGTTCTGGGTGAGCCAGAGATTGCTATGGACTTCAGCTGGGAATATCCGGGGCAGAAGGTAAGTAGACAATAAGAGGAGACTGGGTGTGTGTATGCATATATGGTGGTCGGGACTGGAGTGAGGTGGGAATGGGGGATTGGGAGGAAAGCTAAAAGCAATCATTGCAGAATAAATCCACTGCTTGACTAGAATCCATTGAATGTGACTTCTAGTCTCCACTCTGACACTGCTTCTCTCTCTCTTTTTTGGGGTTGTTTTTTGTTTTTTTATTTGGCTCTCTGTTTCCTCATCTGTCAAATAGAACTACTTTTCAGTTCACTGACAAAGAATGTATACATGTATCCAGTTAGGAATTTATTCAATAATTATTGAGCACCTGCCATGAGCCACTGTAGTTGGTGCTGAAACTAAAGTAATGAGTCAAAAGGGGGTGTGGCTTCTACTCTCTGTGAGCCAGCCAAGTGCATCATGAACTCCCCAAGCTGATCCATGCAGTGACTGGCCCAGTCATGGCCCAGCCAAGACATAGAGAGATGAGGCTGTAGGAGGCAGAAAGTGTGGAGGATCATCCTCCCACTTGTCAGAAAAATGAGGAATAAGGAGAAACATACCAAGATGGTGTGTTGGTTAAGCTGCCTGTGCCTGAGAGTGGCAGAATATCCAAAGGTTCTGGCTGGGAAGATGGCTCAGTGGTAGAGTGCTTGCCTCGCATGCATGAGGACCTGGGTTCGATTCCTCAGCACCACAGAAGCAGAAAAAGCCTGAAGTGGTGCTGTGGCTCAAGTGGTAGAGCACTAGCCTTGATCTGAAGAGCTGAGGGACAGTGCCCAGGCCCAGAGTTCAAGCCCCATGACCGAAAAAAAAAATATCCAAAGATTCTCTCCCATCCTGCTCCATTACCCAGAAGTATACTCTTGGGAAAACACTCCTATAAGAAGCACCACCCAGGTGGGAGTCAAAACATGCATGCTCACTGAACACCTAGAGTCTGCTTCCTATCTCCTGTGTATTTCCCATCTATGATGTATTTCCCAAGTATTTCTAATAATGGAATTCATACTTAAACTCCTTTGGGGTTGTAGCACTTAATGACATTCCCACAAACCAGGAAATGCTGTTCTGAGCCATTACCTCTGGAACTCTTCCTTCTCCTCCCCCCACCTTCCTCTTCCTCCTCCTGCTCTTTTTCTTCTTCTTTTGTTGATCCTGGTCTTTGTTGGTCACAGGGCTGGGTGTTTATCCCTGTTTTTCGCTGAAGGTTGGTGCTCTACCACATTGAACCACAGCACCACTTCGGGTTTTCTGGTGGTTAATTGGAGATTAAAAAAAATCCCACAGACTTTCCTGCTGGGGCTGGCTTTGAACCTCAGATCTCCTGAGTAGCTAGAATTACAAGCATGAGCCACCAGCACTTGACTTGGAGCCTCTTTGTGTGTGCACCAATACTTGAACTTAGGACCTCAAGTTCTCACTTGACTTTGTCTCTGAAGGCTGGCTTAAGCCACACCTCTTGGCTCATTGGAGGTAAGAATTGGTTGGATTTATCTGCTCTCACTGGTTTTAAACTTCAGATCTCAATGGGACTGGGAAGGTGGCTCAGTGGTAGAGTGCTTGCCTAGCATGCATGAGGCCCTGGGTTCAATTCTTCAGCACCACATAAGCAGATCTCAGTCTCCTGAGTAGTTAGGATTATACGTGTGAGACTATATTTCTTTCTTTCTTCTTTTTTTTGGTCCAGTCCTGGGGCTTGAACTCAGGGCCTGGGCACTGTCCCTGAGCTTCTTTTGCTCAAGGCTAGCACTCTACCACTTGAGCCACAGCGCCACTTCCAGCTTTTTGTGTATACGTGGTACAGAGGAATTGAACCCAGCACTTCATGCATGCTAGGCAAGCACTCTACCACTAAGCCACATTCCCAGTCTTCCCCCAACCCAGTATTTCTTGAATAGAAGGGACTTATGAAGCTTGAAGGCTTTAAGATGGGTCTGACATACAGTGTATCCCTTTCTCTGAAGGGGTACTGAGTACCTCTTGCCTGCTGACTGGTACTTGAGAGATGGCACCTGGGCTCACTAACAGTTCCTTCTTGTTCCCCGCAGCAGGGCCGACCCCCCTACACCAGCAAGCGGGTTGCTGTGGTCCACAGGGAGGGCCAGGTGCAGCGGGAGGCGGAGAGCACCCTGTATGTGGAAGAGGCTCGGGCCGGGGATTCTGGCTTCTACACTTGCAGAGCCACCAACCTTCAGGGCACAGGATCTGTCACCACACATGTCCGAGTGACCCAACGCCCTCAAGGCTCCCCTACCCCTCAATAGCTCCTTCCCTGGCTGCAGGCTTTCAGTATGGAAGCTCAGCGTTATTGTGGCTAAGCAATCCGCCTTCCTAGCACAAAACACCTGGTCCGCGCTCCCTGTGCCCCCACTTCATTTGCTTCACCCTCAGCTCCATCCACCCGAACCCCAGGCCCCAGCTCCATCCACCCGAACCCCAGGCCCCAGCTCCATCCACCCGAACCCCAGGCCCCAGCTCCAAGGTGGGGGCATCACAACAAGCCCAGGGCTCAGGGTCTCTTCAAGATTCCTGCTCCCAATGAGGGAGGAGTTAGGCTTCCTTGGTTAGGTAGAGATGGAAAATGGCGGACATACCTGTGACAGGTAACATATGGTCCGTGAGGGTGCTTCTTCTCCCCATAATGCTCTGGGTTCCCGCTTCAAAGCTGCTTCTTCCCACAATGCCCTGGGTTCCCGCTTCAACACTCCTTCCCATAATACCATGGGTTCCCGCTTCAACATTCCTTCCCATAATGCTCTGGGTGCTGGCACCAATGCTGCTTCTTCCCATAATGCCCTGGGTTCCGACTTCAAAGCTGCTTCTTCCCACAATGCCCTGGGTTCCCGCTTCAAAGCTGCTTCTTCCCACAATGCCCTGGGTTCCCGCCTCAAAGCTGCTTCTTCCCACAATGCCCTGGGTTCCCGCTTCAACACTCCTTCCCATAATACCGTGGGTTCTGGCTCCAATGCTGCTTCCCACAATGCCCTGGGTTCACATTTCAACACTCCTTCCCATAATGCTGTGGGTTTACCCCCCCCCCCCCGTAATGCTGCTTTTTCCCACAATGCCCTGGGTTCCTGCTTCAAAGCGACTTCTTCCCATAATGCCCTGGGTTCACACTTCAACACTCCTTCCCATAATGCTGTGGGTTTTTTTCCCCCCACAATGCTGCTTTTTCCCATAATGCCCTGGATTCCCACTTCAAAGCTGCTTCTTCCCACAATTCTCTGGGTTCACGCTTCAACATTCCATCCCACAATGCCCTGGTTTCCCGCTTCAACACTCCTTCCCATAATGCCCCGGGTTCCCGCTCCAGTACTGCCTCTTCCCATAATGCCCTGGGTTCCCGCTCCAGTACTGCCTCTTCCCATAATGCCCTGGGTTCTGGCACAGTCAACGAGAATCGCTGCGACAGCACACACACGCGCCATCATCAATCAGCACAAACCCTAGGAGAAGGTATGGACTATTATAAGCACCCTCCCAGCGCAGGCCCACTCTATGGAGTCTATACTTTTGCTTTCAAATAAACCTGCTGATGGCTTCGAAAGCTCTCCTGCCCTGTGTGTGTGTGGAGGGGGGGGTACGTGCGCGCATGCGTGAATGTAAGTGCTGATCCTGGGGCTTGAACTCGGGGTCTGGGCTCTGTCACTGAGCTTCTTTGTTCAAGCTACTGCTCTACCACTTGAGCTGTAGCTCCCCTTCTGGCCTTTTGGTGGTTTATTGGCAATATGAGTCTCAACAGACTTTCCTGCCCAGGCTGGCTTTGAACTTCCATCCTCAGATCACAGCCTCTTAAGTAGCTAGGATTACAAGTGTGAGCCATCAGTGCCCGGGTTTTCTGCCTTTTATTCTTTAATCAGTGGAGAGACGAACCAGAGCCCCCTATACTGCATCAGCAGGCAAGGTCCTCACTGAAAACCCACTCCTTTCCCTCTTTCAGGAAAACAAGACACCAAATAAATAAGATGCCACTCATTCTTCCAAGTTCCATAGCGAGTAAGGGTATGGCCACAGTTTATCTCTACCCCACTCACCACAGGGTACATGAAGGAAACCCCAGCTTGCTACAGTTGCCCCTTTGCCAGCTCTGCCTTTCTCAATGAAAAGGATGCTGTCTAAACTTTGCTCTGTAGCCTGAAGTGCTTCGATGGTGGGGTAGGAGCGGGAGAGTAGCAGCTTGGCCAATTTGTTCTCTTTTTGAAAATCTGCAAAGCACATGAGCATTTGAAAGGTCCAGAGAAGCCCAGCAAGTCTTAAATGAATTTAACGTGTGTGTGTGTGTGTGTGTGTGTGTGTGCTGGTACTAAGGCTTGAAACTCAGGGCCGGGGTGCTGAGTTCTTTTGCTCAAAGCTGGTGCTCTACCACTTTAGCCACATTTCTAGTTCTATCTTTTTTTTTTGTTTAGGTGGAAGCTCAGAATTATTGTGGCCAAGCATTCTGGAGTTCTGTGGCTTGAACTCAGGGCCTAAGCACTGTTCCTGAGCTTTTTGCTCAAGGCTAGCACTCTACCACTTGAGCCACGGTGCCACTTCCATATTTTTCTGTTTATGTGGTGCTGAGGAATCGAACCTAGGGCTTCATGCATGCTAGGTAAGCACTGGACCACTAAGCCACATTCCCAACCCTTATTTCTGTCTTTTTTGCTGGTTAATTGGACGTCAGAGTCTCCACAACTTTCTTCCTGGGCTGGCTGTAAACCCCGATCCTCAGATCTCAGCTTCCTGAGTAGCTAGGATTACAGGCGTGAGCCACCATGGATGACAATGCTCTGGGCAGGAGGAAGGGTAATTACAGTCTCCAGCTGACCTGAAGTTCCTGAGAAGGATCTGAAATCCACAGACTGAGAGGTCAGCCACTGCCACCATCCCTATTCACTGATGGAGAGAAGCTGAGAGCCCAGGGTCCAGGGCCCTGAGGTCAGGTGGCTGGAGGAGAAGAAGGCACTGAATAAGGGTAGGACAAAGACTACAGGGCAGGCTGGTAGGTGGAGTAAGGTGGACAAAGACTAGGTCAGATTGACCTTCCCAGGGCCTGGAAGAAAATAAGCAGAGGGAGAAGACCAGTAGGGCAGAGGAGGCCCTGGTCTTGACTTGGTAGAGTCTGTACTCTGCTCTCCTTATCTGCACAAAGATGAGATTTCAGCTCAGCCTGTTGAGAGTTCTCCATCCCACTAATGTGGCCCCTGAGTCCAGCTGTCACTAAGACTGGAGGAGTCAGAAGGTTGGGGGCCAATCCAGACCTGGCGCAGGCAGTGGGGGCGTGGCTACTGCCCCCTGAGCTGACCAATCTGGCATCCAGAGTGGTTCCAGGCTGGAATGGCTGCAAGGGACGGCCTCTCTGTCACTCACCTTTCTATTCTGAGGCCCAGGATGTGGAACTCCCCCCTCTCACTCCCAGGCTGATCTTCAGAAGATCCTGGAGTGACTTGAGTCATTGGACAGTCAACCTCAACTCTCTTAGAGCAGGGGTAAACTGAGGCTGAGAGGAAACTGACAAGCTGGCACATAGACAGCCAAGCTGACAAGCTGGAGCTGGGGTTGTCGCCTCTTTGTCAGGTGCAGGGTTGACTTCAGAACGACCTGATTTGGGCAGCGAGAGGGGGCTGGGAGGAAAAGGCTCTTCTTGCTTGTTCCCTGGGACAACTGGATGAGCTCCCCCCAGAGGTGGTTTCCTGTGACCCCAGGCTCCCAAGGCTCCTTGGGTATGCTTATTCCCAGATTCCCCTGTACACCCTGTCCCACTCCTTCCTGAGAAAAAAGCTGACAGGCCCCACTGTCTTCTCTTTGGAAGGAAGTTGCATGGCCACAGGTATCATGGCCTGCCTGCTAGGTGGCGAGGAAGGAGATTTCTGTGGGGGTAACAGAGGCCCGGGGGTAGGTAGATGGCGCATCAGCCCCCAGAACCCGGTACACCAGCTCCTCCTTCTCTTGTTCTAGTTGTCGCCTGATCCGTGTCTCTTCCTCCAGGGCCTGGTGGGCTAGAAGCAGATCTTCTGAGAGCTGCCTGTGGAGATAGACAAGTTCGGGGTTGTATACTGGGTATGAGGGATAGGAGAGGGTTCCCTTAAAAGTCTTCCTGAGATTTCTCCAGAATCCCTCCCCCTTTTTGCTTGGATGCCATTCAAATTCTGGAACAAGCACTAACTAACTCTTTCAGGTTAGCTAGCTTTTTTTTTTTTTTTTTGGTCAGTCATGGGGCTTGAACTCTGGGCCTGGATGCTGTCTCTGAGCTTTTCAGCTCAAGGTGAGAGCTCTACAACTTGAGCCATAGAGTCACTTCTGGATTTCTGATGGTTAACTGGAGATATGAGTCTCATGGTTTTCCTGCCTGGGCTGGCTTTAAACTGTGATCCTCAGATCTCAGCCTCCTGAGTAGCTAGGATTACAAGCGTGAGCCACCAGTGACTGGCATTATGTTAGGTCTTAGAAAGACCTGGTCCCTTCTGTTATCTCTGACCCTTCTGAGATACTCCCAGCTGGAGATTTTGGCAACAGAGGTGGGGGGTGGGGAGGAAGATCAGGGGTGGAGGTGGGGTTTGGAATGGCAGCTACCTTGACACCATTGCCTGGTTCCGAGCTCGGACGTGGAGATCTTCATTCTCTTGCTGCAGAGTGGTGATTTTTTCTTCTAACATCAGATTTTTTTCTTTCTGCAACAAACCAGCATGAGCTCAGAAAGCTATTCAACCCCCATAGCACAGTGTGTGCGACACCTCTCTTTTTATCTGTGGGCCCTGGACACAAAATTCCTCCTAGACTAGATGTTACATTTCATGGAGAATTCAGATAACCTAAAAAGAAAACTAAAGAGTTATTATGACTGCAAACTTTTCGTTTCGTTATAGGAGAAAAAAAATTTTTTTAAGGTGTTGGTGGCTCCTGCCTGTAATCCTAGCTTACTCAGGAGGCTGAGATCTGAGGATTGTGATTCAAAGCCTCCCAGGGCAGAAAAGGCCTTCGGATTCTTATTTCCAATTAACCAGCAAAAAGCCAGAAGTGGAGCTGTGGCTCAAGTGGTAGGACATAAATCCTGAACAAAAAAGGAAAGAAGTGATTAAAGCCCTTAGTTTAAGCCCTAGTATCAGCACATACAGACATACAGACAGAGAGAGAGAGAGAGAGAGAGAGAGAGAATCAGGTGCTCATGCCTGTAATCCTAGTTACTCAGGAGGCTGAGATCTGAGGATTGTGGTTAGAGTCAAGCCTGAGGCAGGAAAGTCCATGAGACTCTGATCTCCAAATAAACATCAGAAAACTGGAAGTAGAGCTGTGGCTGTAAGTGATAGAGTACTACCCTTGAGCACAAAATCTCAGGGACAGCACCCAGGCCTTGAGTTCAAGCCATACAACTGACAAGGAAGGAAGGAAGAAAAAAAGAAAGAAAGGAAGGAAGAAAGGAAAAAAAATAAAGAAAACACAAGTGGCTGGGAAGGTGGCTCAGTGGTAGAGTGCTTGCCTGCATGCTCGAGGCCCTGGGTTCGATTCCTCAGCACCACATAAGCAAAATGAAAAAAAAAACCGGAAGTGATGCTGTGGCTCAGGTGGTAGAGTGCTAGCGTTGAACTGAAGAGCTGAGGGACAGCACCCCGGCCCAGAGTTCAGGCCCCACGACCGGACCCAAAAATAAAGAAAGAAATAAAGAACACAAAACACAAAAAGCCAAAAACCGAACAACACACACACACACACACACACACACACACACACACACAGACACACACACACACACACACACACACACACACCTTATGGGGAACATTGGAGATCGTTTGAAGTTCTATGGCACACAGCAGCAGAGCAGAAGACTCCATCCACAGTGACACAATCTGTTTGGATTCTACCCTTGGGTGCTGAGAACTTTGTTCTCCTGGAGACAAAGTCACCAGATCCTCAGTGCCCTCAGCCCCCTATACCTGCTTGGTCTTTCAACCTCACCTCTTTCCTCAGTCTCTGCCTCTCATATGTCACCCGCTAGCTGCCCCAGATTAGCGGGGTCAGGCCCCCTCCCTCAGCATGGCAGGAGCAGCCAAGGAAAGCTCTGGATCTAGATGACAAGGTGGCTTCTGACTGCCTGACCCACACCAGTCACAGATCAGCTTAGATGCTCTGCATGGCTCGGTTGGCAGTTTCAGGTTGCTGTGGACCCAGCTCGGGGCCACTCTACACACTTTACAAAGGAGATGTTCATCCCCCTCCCCCAGCCCCTCCCCCCAGCCACTCACTCCCAGCCACAGACCACTGTTTCCATGAGCATCAGCCGCTTGTCTAGCTCATGAATCCGCTCATTCTTCATCTCGATGACAAAGTGCAAGCTCTCCACCTCTTGTTCCCAGAATGGGCTGGGGCTCCCATAATCCTAGACAGAGACACAGAGGGACCTCATAAGGCCGGCAGGTAGACAAAGGGCATGGCCATCCTTCCATAGTGTTGGATGCATACAAGTAATCTTCCTCACTATGCTTTGCCATTGTGGATGTGTGTGTGTGTGTGTGTGCTGGTACTAAGGCTTATACTCAGGGCCTGGGTGCTATCACTTAGTTTTTTTCATTCAAGAGTGGTGCTCTATTACTTGAGCCACAGCTCCACATTTTTTTTTCGGTTTTTTTGGAGATAAGAGTCTCACCATCTCACAGATTTTTCCATTAAGTTGGTTTCAAATCGAGATACTCAGCTTCCTGAGTAGCTGGGATTACAGGCGTGAGCCACCACGCCCAGTTACTATGCTTTCGGTTCCCAAAGTCCTTTAAGTAGGCCCTGGCATCGTCACAGTGAGGACTCTGTAGCTCAGCTGCTTAGTCCAAGCTAAGCGGTAGGTTTGCTATTTGTGCTTAGTTTCTGTCTGAACCAAGAGAAGCTGTGACTATTCCTAGCTCACATGCCTCTCTCTGAGCCGTATCTACTCCTTTACCCCCTCCCCCTCCAACAGAACGAGGACCATCTTGCTTCTAAGCCCCTGGGAAGGCCAGAATAACAGGTGGAAGCTTGGACTTCAAGGAAGACTTGACTTCCCAGGATCTCCAAGGAGGACAGGCCTGCAGGTTTATTCAACCCCCTACCTGGATGTACTTCTTATAGTCCCGGCTTAGAATGGACTCCTCTACCCTCTTCATCTTGGCCTGAAAGGCCTCCAGCTGTGAGGTTAGTCTGGCTATGGTGTCCTGGAGAAGGAGACAGGAGGAGGGAAGTGGCCAGAGCCTGGTTCATCAAGGTGGACAGCACGGAAAAACACATTTCAGTGCATCTGGTCTACCCTACACAACCATTCAGGTTTGCCCTCACTTCAACCAGAGTCAAACATCCCAACCCTACCTCTGAAGGTCCCCTAGATCCTTAGGAGGATGGGGTCTTGGTGCGCAAAGGCCAGTGTTAGCCTGGCATTCAAAGCCCTTCCATGCCAGACCCAGTGAACTTTGCCAGTGTCTGCTGCTAACAGCGGCCAAACAGGTCACTGCCTAAAGCAAGGTGCATGGTTTTGTTTTTTTGTTTTTTTGTTTGTTTAATGCTGGTACTGGGGTTTGATTTCAGGGCCCTCCGTGCTTACCCCTTAGCTTTTGGACTCCACAGTAGTGCTCTACCCCTTGAACCACACTAACATTTCTGACTTTTCCTGGCTAATTGAAAATAAGTCTTATGGACTTTTCTACCCAGGCTGGCTGGCTTTGAATGGTAATCTTCAGATCTCAGCCTCCTGAGTAGCCAAGATTATTGGCGTGAACCTCCAGAGCCCAGCCTCCACCAGGCTTTTTTTGGTCAGTTGTGGGGCCTAAACTCTGGGCCTGGGCGCTGTCCCCCAACTCTTCAGCTCAAGGCTAGGGCTCTACCATTTGAATCATGGCATCACTTCTGGCTTTTTCTGCTTATGTGGTGCTGAGGAATCGAACCCAGGGCCTCATGCATGCAAAGCATGCCACCTTCCCAACCCCTCTACCATGCTTTTTGTACAAAGTGCATTCATCTCCTCAGCAGACCCTGCCTGTCCTGAGATTTCTAATCCATCTGTCAAGCCCCAGTTCGGATCCCCACCTCACTCCAATTCTCTGCGGAGCAGGCACATTGGGTTAAGCATCTGCTTTTTATTGTCACTCATGGGGCTTGAACTCTGGGCTTGGGCGCTGTCCTTCAGCTCTTCAGCTCAAGGTGAACACTTTACCACTTGAGCCACAGTGGCACTTCCGGTTTTCTTGTGGTTTATTGGAGATAAGAGTCTCATGGACTACTTTCTTGCCCAGGCTGGCTTTGAACCACTCAGATCTCAGCCTCCTGAGTAGCTAGGATTACAGGCATGAGCCACTGGCGCCCAGCTGCATCTGCTTTTATGCTTTCACAAAGCACTGGGCATCTACCAGCAGTCCTTGGGTCTGTAGGCCAACCTGATGGCAAAGCTCATGTCCTTACAAGCTAACATGAGGTCCCCACGGCCAGGGGCTTGAACACATGGAAGGCCCCTCATTCCCCAAGGCCATCAGCTTTACCTGGATTCCCTTCCATTCTTCCCTACCCACACCGGACACGGCTATGGCCCAGCCTTTCTCACCTGAAGGGCAGCTTTGGCCTCCTGGAAGGAGTGGGTAAAGGCTTCTTTCTCCTTCTCATAGGAGGCCCGGAGGACTGTAGGGGAAAGGAGACCTCCATAAGCTCAGGTTCTTTTCCTCCCAAGCCTTCTGGAAAGTTCCCTAAGGACTAGAAAAGGATCCCTAAGGACCAGGAATCAGGCACAGTCATATCAACCTTTTGATCTCCTAGGCTTGTTTTAGAAGCTGTGCCAAAAAAAAAAATATCCCAAGTATTAGCTTAGTGTGGTGGCACATGCCTGCAATCCCAGCTATACAGGAGGTAGAGATGGGAGAATCAAGGTTCAAGATGAGGGTAAAAAAACAAAAAAGGTAGAGCCTCCATTTCTAGCAATAAGCCTGATGTGGTGGTTGAGGTCTGTTATCCCAGATATTTAGGAGATGGAGGTAGAAAGATCATAATCCAAAGCCAGCCAGGGAATAAGTGTTACTTTATCTGAAAAACAACAACAACAAAACAGTACCTGAAAGTGAGAGGAGTTCAATCTGTAGTACTGGAAGCACATGCACGTGCACATATGCACGCACGCGCACGTGCACACACACACACACACACAAAAGCTTATGGAGCCAGGTACTGGTATAGACCTAGCCACTCAGAAGGCTGAGATCTGAGGGTTGTGGTTTAAAGCAAGCCCAGGCAGGAAAGTACGTGAGACTCTTTATTTCCAATTAACCAGCAAGACTGGAAGTGGTACTGTGGCTTAAGTGGTTGAGTGCTAGCCTTGAGCAAAAAAAGGTAAGGGACAGTGCTCAGGCCCTGAGTTCAAGCTCCAGGACCTACACACACACACACACACACTCAACAACTACAACAATAAAACAAAGTTGGCAGAGTGAAGAGATTTATCCTTGCTGGTGTTAGGCAGTAGACACTCTGGAAAATGATTCCGTTATTTATTTATTTATTTATTTATTGCTTGGTCATGGGGCTTGAACTCTGGGCCTGGGTACTGTCCCTGAGCTCTTCAGCTCAAGGCTAGCACTCTACCACTTGAGCCACAGCACCACTTCTGGTTTTCTGGTGGTTCCCTGGAGATCAGAGTTTCACGGACTTTCCTGCCTGCTGGCTGGCTTTGAACCACAATCCTTCAACTCTCAGCCTCCTGAGTAGCTAGGATTACAGGCATGAGCCACCAGCACCTGGTGATTCAGTTGTTTTTTAAGAAGATATCCATGCCGTATTACATGAGTTATTCTCTGCTATGTGTTTTTCCCAGAGAAATGAACATTAATGTCCACACACAAACTTGTACATTACAAACTAGAATAGCTCTATTCCTAATCACCTCAAGCTGGGAACTCTTCCAAAGAACTGCACTAAGCAAGTGAGTAAATACACAGCAATGAGAAACAGTCCATCACTGCGCTAGACAACAACTTGAATCTCAGATGCATCACCTGAGAAAAAGAAGCCAATATAAAAAGTCATATTTATGAGCCAGGTGCTGGTGGCTCAAGCCTGTCATTCGACCTACTCAGGAGTCTGAGATCCAGAGGATCATGGTAAGATGCCAGCCTTGGCAGAAAAGTTTGTGAGGTTCCATCTCCAAAATGACCAGCAAAATGTCAATCTGGAGATATAGCTCAAGCCATAGAGCATCAGCCAAAACAAGCAGCAAAAATTTGGGGGCACGGTCAACTGTTTTAGATCCTGATTGCAAGGATGGCTGACTATATAAATAATGCTGTACATAGAAAATCAATTTCCTGGTGACATAATTGAGCCATAGAAAATAAAAACAAAACCTAGAAAAGATAACAAAGGTTATTCCAAGCTATGATTTCATTCATCTATTCCACACACTTCTGGTGTGTGTGTGTGTGTGTGTGTGTGTATGTGTGTGTGTGGTTCATTGGAGGTAAGAGTCTCATGAACTTTCTTGCCTGGGCTGGCTTCAAACCTCGATCCTCAGATCTCAACCTCCTAAGTAGCTAGGATGACAGGCATGAGCCACCAGCACCAGGCTGATCAGCAGTTTCAACAGGATGTATTAGTAATTAAAATACAGTCCTTCAAGGTCCCAGTAAGGATTTCAGTTCTATTTCAAAATGTTTTGTGCTCATGTGGCAATATGTTTCAAGATTCTTCTAATAGTTCAGACCTCTGTTCTAATTAGTTTCAGGGACTTGATCTCATGTGAAATACAATGCTATTCATAATAGCTAAAATGTAAACATTTAGACTCACAGGACTCAAGAAGGGGTGAGGTGTGGCTTAGAAGGCTTGCCTTTATTAGCACGCTTGTGGCCACATACTTGGAAACAAGTTTGATACAATTTAAAAGAAAAGAATAGCATGTTAATCCTTTTTGTTGCCTGTTGGAAATCTCTACAAAATGATCATAAGCACATTTGTGGGTTTGTTTGTTTATTTCTTTGGTTTTGTCCCTGAGCTTATTTTGCTCAAAGCCAGTTAGTGTTCTACCACTTGAGCCACAGCACCACTTCGGGCTTTTTCTGAGTAGTTTCTTGGAGATAAGTGTTTCATGGACTTTCCTGCCCTGGCTGGCTTTGAACTGCGATCCTCAGATCTTAGCCTCCAGAGTAGCTAGGATTACAGGTGTGAGCCACCAGCATGGGCCACAAGTGTGTTTTTAGAAAAGTGATTTCTGAGGAAAGATCAACCAAATGATGAGGAGGAAAAATCAATATAGCATTTTCAAGGTTGATTTCAATATTATCTCTATCTATCATCTATTTATCATCCATGTATCATCTCTCTATCCCATCCCAAAAGAAGCTATACAAATTCCCAACAAGCTTGTTAAAAAAAGATGCTTAACAACTGAGTCATTAGAGAACTGCAAATCAAAACCACAATGGAGCAGGTGTGGTGGTTCACACCTGTGAGGCTAGGAGGGTCAAGAGTTCAAAGCCAAACCCAGACAGGGTGGCTCATTTCTGTAATTCTTGCTGCTCAGGAGGCTAAGCTCTGGAGAATTAAGTTTCAAAGCCAACTGGAGAAGATGGACTAGGAAGATGGCTCAGTGGTAGAGTGCTAGCCTAGCATGCATAAGGCCCTGGGTTCAATTCCTCAGCACCACATAAGCAGAAAAAGCCGGAAGTGGCGCTGTGGCTCAAGTGGTAGAGTGCTAGCCTTGTGCTGAAGAGCTGAGAGACAGCGCCCAGGCCGAGTTCAGGCCCCATGACCATCAATAATAACAACAAAAGCCAGCTGGGACAGAAAAGTTCTCTAGACTCGATCTCCAATTAACCAGCAAAATGCTAGACTCCAGGAGTGGACCAAGTGGTAGAGCACCTGCCTCTCAAGTATAAGGTCTTGAGCTCAAATTCAAGTATTTTAAGAAGGAGGGGAAGAAAGAGGAAGAGGAACAACCATAGTGCCATTTCGATTTTTGAGTGGTTAATTGGAGATTAGAGTCTCATGAAGACTTTTCTGCCCAGGCTAGCTTTGAACACAAACCTCAGATCTCAGCCTCCTGAGTAGCTAGGATTACAGCCTTGAGCCACTGTGCCCAGTAGTGATACATCTTTTGAAGTTACCTGGCGGGATCTTTCAAATTGTTTGTTTTTAAGACATAATGGATGGCTGGGAATGTGGCTTAGTGGTAGAGTGCTTGCCTAGTATGCATGAAGCCCTGGGTTCAATTCCTTAGTACCCTGTAAACAGAAAAGGCCAGAAGTGGCTCTGTGGCTCAAGTGGTAGAGTGCTATCCTTGAGCAAAAGCTCAGTGACAGTGCCCAGGCCCTGAGTTCAAGCCCCAGGACACACACAAAAAAGTAATGGAGAAAATATACTTTATTTATTTGTTTGTTTGTTTGTTGTTTTGGGGGCTTGAACTCTGGGCCTGGGCGCTGTCCCTGAGCTCTTCATCTCAAGGCGAGTATTCTACCACTTGAGCCACAGTGCCACTTCCAGCTTTCCGGTAGTTCATTGGAGATAAGAGTCTCATGGACTTTCCTGCCCAGGCTGGATTTGAACTGTGATCCTCAGATCTCAGCCTCCAGAGCAGCTAGGATTACAGGTGTGAGCCACCAGTGCCTAGCATACTTAAACTTTTGAATTATGGTATAAATTCAAATTATAGCAGACTTCCTGTTTCTAAGATCATATCTAAATTTCTGAAATTATAAATGCACTCTCTGGGGAACAACAACCCCCCCCAAAAGAAAAACTCTTTCTAATAAGATGAAGCAAATCATGCGGCCACCCAGTGACACACACCTGTAATCCCAGCATTCAGGAGGCTGAAGCAGGAGGAATGCAGGTTCAAAGACAGCTTGGACTATAGCACAAGACCATGTAATTCCTTCCTTCTCTCTTTCTCTCCTCTGCTCTCCTTCCTTCCTTCCTTCCTTCATACAGTCATACTCCAAAGGAAAATTCCATCATCCTTTTAGAGCCAAGGACTCTGTACATACACTCCAGGTTTGGCAAAGCTGACTGCTTGTAGGGGGAGAAGAGGGTCACAGGATAGCCCAGGTGACCAGGTAACCACAGCAGGTAGCACAGGAGGCGGGGCCTCCCCGGGAGAGGGCTCTACCCTTACCTTGCAGGTCTTCTTCATGCTTTTCCTCCATGGCACTTCGCTGCTCATCCAGCCTCTTTTGAAGCTCTAGCTCCCTCTCCTTCTCTACCTAGGGGCAAAGCATCCAGAGTAGGAGTAAGACTTAGGAGATTTGCACAGCACCTGGCAGCCATTGTGTCACACCCCACCTGATACAGAGCTTGATGATCAATGCCTCCCCCCCCCCCATCCTCCTTCAATGAGGGGAAAGATGGCCAGAGAGAGGGGAAGACTTCAGTTGAGGCAGACTGATTCACTGGAAATAAAGAGTCTCACAGCCGGGTACAAGGGCTCACGCCTGTCATCCTAGCGACTCAGGAGGCTGAGATCTGAGGATCACAGTCAAATCCAGCCCAGGCAGGAAAGTCCGTGAGACTCTTATCCCCAATTAACCACCAGAGAACTGGAAGTGGCGCTGTGGCTCAAGTGGTACAGTACTATCCTTGAGCTGAAGAGCTCAGGGACAGTGCCCAGGCTCTGAGTTCAAGCCCCAGGACTGGCACCAATAAATAAATAAATAAATAAAAGAATTCAATTCTTCTTGGAAAAAGGGGTTAGTGATGCTTACAGCAAAATTCAAAGTCGGGTCTCCTCTGGAATTCTCAGAGGAAAGTAGCTGGCCAGGGATTGAGGGGCCTTTACCTGTTGAGCCCATTTCGTCTTCTCTTCTTCATGCTGCTGGAGAATTCTGGCTATGTCCGCCTCATGCTGTTGGACTTCCTCCGACACACACAGCTGGACAGTTGTGGCTGGAGATAAGAACGTAAAAACAGGTAGCACATGTCTGGATTCCTAGCTATTCAGGAGGCTGAGATTTGAGGATCATGGGTCAAAGCCTGGGCAGAAAAAGCTTAGCTCCAATTAACTAGCAAAAAGCTGTGCAAAAGCAAAGCAAGAATATGACTAGGCCCTGAGTTCAAGCCACAGCGTTGGTGTGCATGCGCACCCAAATATACCTATGATGCATACTTTAGGGCCACAGAAGGCCTATGAATACCTCTTATGCCTCCCCTGACCTTTGCCATCTCCCAGCTGAAGGCAGGAGCTGTCTGTGCCCAAGAAGGAGACCACTTCTGGAAGTATATCCTTGGCTTAGAGAAACTTCAAGTTGGACCCTAGTGATGGAGACTAAAGGAGTCTATGACATGCCCAGCTGTATGCCACAAGAGCTGCTAATGTGTGACACTGGGGGTAATAATTGCACTAATGAGATTATGCTATCAATCAGAAAACAGTAGTAACTAAATCCAGATAATGACTCAGGTGCTGGAGGCTCATGCTTGTAATCCTAGCCTCTCAGAAGGCTGAGATCTGACCATCAAAGTTTGAAGACAGCCCAGACAGTAAAGTCTGTGGGACTCTCAGCTCCAATTAACTACCAAAAAGTCAGAGGTGTAGCTTAAGTGATAGAGCAACACAGAAATGAGCAGAAAAGCTGGGCACCAGAGGCTCATGCCTGTAATCCTAGCTACTCAGGAGGCTGAGACCTGAGGATCACAGTTCAAAGCCAGCTTAGACAGGAAAGTCTATTAGATTCTTATCTCCAATGAACCACCAGAAAACCAGAAGTGGTGCTGTGGTTCAAGTGGTAGAGCACTTGCCTTGAGCTGAAGAGTTCTGGGACAGTGCCCAGGCCCAGAGTTCAAGCCCCACGACCAACATAAAAACAAAAACAAAAAAAAGAAATGAGCAGAAAAGGCCAATAAGAGCATGAGGCCAGGGCTGGGAATATGGCTTAGTGGTAGAGTGCTTGCCTACTATACATGAAGCCCCAGGTTCGATTCCTCAGTACCTCATACGCATAAAAACCTGGAAGTGGCTCAAGTGGTAGAGCACTAGCTTTAAACAAAAGAAGTCCAGGCCCTGAGTTCAAGCCCCAGGACTGGTAAGAAAAAAAATGCACAAGGCCCTGAGTTTAAGCATCAGTAGGTACCAGCACATGCACATCCATAAAAGTACTTATGACCTTACTAAAAATAATACAGATTCTTCACTCCCACTCAGTGATCAGTGATGGGTCCCTAGGCTCTTGGTCTCTTTGATGTCCTCAGTAATTGTGCTATATAGCAGATGGGTGAACCTCACAATTCTGGTTCAGTTTGTTCATCTCTTCTATCACCCATGGCCTCTTGGCTGTAACAGAACACCTGAGGGGCGGGGTGTTCTTTCTATCATAAGGTAGCGCCAAGGGTGGGCAAGCAGCCAGCACAACCATTCTTTTGAGATTGGGCTACATTTGCTCTACCTGCTGCTCCAGTCTTCAGACTCTCGTACTCAGCTCAGGGACACCCAGAACAAAGCTCCATTTTTCTTCCCCAGTAGAGCACCAGAGTCTTGGAGAAAACCATTCTATTTTGTTGGTTTGTTCGTTTTGTTTTTATTTTCAGTTGTGGGGCTTGAACTCAGGGCCTGGATTGCTGTCCCTGAGCTTTTTAGTTCAAGGCTAGTACTCGACCACTTTGAGCTACAGATCCACTTCCAGTTTTCTGGTAGTTAATTGGAGGTAAGAGTCTCACGGACTTTCCTACCTGGGCTGGTATCGAACCATGATCCTCAGATCTTGGCCTTCTAAGTTGCTAGAATTACAGGCATGAGCCACTGGTGCTCCGGTCTTTATCATCATCATCATCATTATCTTTATTATTACCATCAGTCCTGGGGCTTAAACTCAGGGCCAGGACACTATCCCTTTGTTTTTGTGCTCAAGGCTAATACTCTACCACTTTGAGCTATAGCTCCATTTCCAACTTTTTGAAGTTCATTGGAGAGAAGAGTCTTAGAGACTTTCCTGCCCTGGCTGGCTTTGAACCATGATCCTCATATCTCAGCTTCCTGAGTAGCTAGGATTACAAGTGTGTCTACAACTCGGCTTTCATGAGCTCTCTCTCTTTATTTTGTCAGTCCTAGAGTTGGAACTCAGAGCCTGAGCGGTGTCCCTGAACTTCTTTTGCTCAAGGCTAGCACTCTACCACATGAACCACAGCACTACTTCCAGCTTTTTCTGTGCATGTGGTGCTGAGGAATCGAACCCAGGACTTCATGCATGCTGGGCAAGCGCTCTACCACTGAGCCACATTCCCAGCCCTTCCATGAGCTCTGTAAGTAGCACTATCAATGTTGTTCATTATGGGATGGGTCCTGCGGTCGGTGGGGGTATCCGCGGGATTGGCTACACACTCACCCGCATCCTTGTGAAGGGGACTCAGTTCCTGTGGCTCTGGGTGGGGTGGCCGGCTGGCTTCTTGGTGCCTCTGGAAGAAAGGAGACGACCAGGAGGTGAGGGTTCAAAGGTGATGGGAGGCCCTGCCGGGGCCCGTGTGCCTCTGCCATTGGCTGACGTGATCCCTAGTGGCCTGGGAACATGTCTGGAGCAGGAGTTCGAGGCCAGCTCCATGCAGCTTGCTTCCAGCTTCCCTCCATGGATTCTCCTTGCCCCTCTCTTCCTTCTCCTTAAATGTGTCTGGACCTTCTGCATCCAAACCCCTTAATTCAGTTACCAAGCCTCCTTCCGGGCCTGTGGCTACCCCAGCTTCTAGCCAAGTTCCCTTCAGTGTCATAGGGTGCTGAGGCAGCTCAAGCTAGAACTTTCTGGGCTTGAACTCTGTCACAGGGTGGCTTCTGTTTAATGACAGGAAACTGGGATTCAGCATGCACCAGAAACTCCTTCCTACACAAACATCTGAGGAAATGTGAATATATTCAGCTTAAAGATGGGGGGGGGGAAGCTGGGTGCAGTGGCTCACGCCTGTAATCTCAGCTACTCAGGAGGCCGACAGCTGAGGATTACAGTTCCAAGCCAGCTGTGAGACTCTGATCTCTAAAGAACCACACCAGAAAACCGGAAGGGACGCCATGACTCCAAGCGGTAAGAGCGCTAGCCTTGAGCACAAAAGAGCTTAGGGACAGCGCCCAGGCCCTGAGTTCAAGTCCCACAACCACCACCACCACCAACAACAAAAGTCTCCTAGAAGCTGGGCGCTGGTGGCTCACGCCTGTAATCCTAGCTACTCAGGAGGCTGAGATGTGAGGATCATGGTTCAAAGCCAGCCCGGGCAGGAGAGACCGTGAGACTCCTATCTCCAATAAACCACCAGAAAACCGGAAGTGGCACTGTAGCTCAAGTGGTAGAGCACTCGCCTTGAGCTGAAGAGCTGAGGGACAGCGCCCAGGCCCAGAGTTCAAGCCCCACAACCGACAAAAAAAAAAAAAAAGTCTAGAATAATCTGCTCTTCCCCCTCCTCCCCACAGTGCTAGGACCAGAGCCTGGCAAGTGTGAGTCTGTGTCAAAGTAAAGGAATCTGAGAGCCTCTGGTACCCCCAAATTTTCTCAGTGGCTGGGAGGGAGGAGAGGGGAGGCTCTGGGAGGAGAGGTTAAGCCAGCTCCTCTACCCTGGACTGAAAGAAGGAGGGAGATAAATGCAGATGCTTGTCTCTGGCCCTCATGGGACCTGTTGAATCTAGGTAATGTTTTCAGAGGAGCAAGAAGGCTTGCATTCCAGCCTCAACCCTTCCCCTCCCCGCTTCCCCCTCCCCCCCTTCCTGCCCTGTCAGGTGTCAATAGGAATCTAGTCATTTTACTAGATGATTCCAAAAAGGTTTTGAGCTCCTCTCAGAAAGCACTGTGAGGCCCTCTGGTTATTACAAGTGAGGAAACTGAGGCACTAAGAGGTTTCAGACATGATTTACAAGCCAGGCGCTGCTGGGCTCACTCCTGTGATGCTAGCTACTCAGAGGAGGCTGAGATCTGAGGATCACGATTTGAGGCCAGCCTGGACAGGAAAAGTCTGTGAGCCTCTGATCTCCAATGAACCAACAAAAAAATGCTGGAAGTGGTGGTGTGGCTCAAGTGGCAGCATGCTAGCCTTGAACATAAAAAGCTCAGGGAGAGCTGGGCGCTGGTGGCTCAGGCCTGTCATCCTAACTGCTCAGGAGGCTGAGGTCTGAGGATTGTGGTTCAAAGCCAGCCCGGGCAGGAAAGTCCATAAGACTCTTATCTCCAATAAAAACCACTAGAAAACCAGAAGTGGCGCTGTGGCTCAAGTGGTAGAGCGCTCGCCTTGAGCTGAAGAGCACGGGGACAGCGCCCAAGGCCAGAGTTCAAGACCCACGACTGACAAAAAAAAAAAAAAGCTCAGGAGGGTACTTAGGCTGGGCACTGAGTTACTGGCATTAAAAAACAAAAACAAAAAAAGACATGGTCACAGTTGGGCATGGCTACATACAGCTATAATCCTGATACTTGGGAGGCTGAGACAGGAGGATCACATGTTTAAGGCTAGCTTCAGCTACACAGCAAGACCCTATCTCAAATAATCAAACAAAGTTTGTTATTTTTGTTGTTGTTGTTTCTTGGGGTTTGAACTCTGGGCCTGGGCTGTGTCCCTCAGCTCTTCAGCTCAATGCTAGCACTCTACCACTTGAACCACAGTGCCAATTCCGGCTTTTTCTGCTTATGTGGTGCTGAGGAATCGAACCCAGGGCCTTATGCATGCGAGGCAAGCACTATCCCACTGAGCCACCTACCCAGCCCCAATGTTTGTGTGTGTGTGTGTGTGTGTGTGTGTGTGTGTGTGTGTGTTTTAAAGCATATAAAGGAGCTAGGCATTTAAGGCTCCACCTAGCTACTTAGGAGGCTGAGATCTGAGGACTGGAGTTCAAAGCCAGCCGGGGCAGGAAAGTCTGTAAGATTCTTACCTCGAATTAACTTCCAAACCAAAATCAAACCAAACCAAAAAGCTGAAATTGGAGCTGTAGCTCAAAGGGTAGAGTGCTAACCTTGAGGCCAAGAAGCTGAGAAACAGTGCCTAGGCCCTGAGTTTGAACTCAGGACCCAGGACTGGCCAAAAACAAAAACAAAAAGCCCAGGGTGGGGTGGGGCGGGGCGGGGCATCCGGACTGAGCTCTGAAGAGGGTTTGCAGCTTCCTGAGTCACCGGAAATTTTAAAAAAAAACGAGTAATCTGAAGAGCTGGCAGGCATCCAGGCCTGAGAAACCTGGGTCAGCTTTTCCATGTGACTTGAGGTAAGGTCATTTCCCTTCTCTGAATCTCAGTTTCCCCATCTGTGAAGTGGGAGGATCTCCTTCGAGTCCCTGCATAATAATCCTGAGGCCCAGCGATGAGTTTCAGTTGGAGAATTCTGGAAGGTGTCAAGACCCAGATCTTTAAACAAACAAACAAAAAACACAGAACGAGGTACGTGTGGCTCATGCCTGTCATCCTAGCTACTTGGAAGGCTGAGATTTGAGAATCATGGTTCAAAGCCAGCCTGGGCAGGAAAGTCTGTGAGACTCTTATCTCCAATGAAACAGCAAAATAGAAGCTGGAAGTGGAGGTATGGCGCAAGTGGCAGAGTACCAGTTTTGAGAAGAACACACGTACACACACACACACACACACACACACACAGAGTCATGGAGAAGCTAGAAAAGCTCAGATTGGGTTTGATGAGAACCTCAGAACATGCTCACATGTTTTTTGGTTTGTTTTTTTTGTCAGTCATGGGGCTTGAACTCTGGGCCTGGGCGCTGTCCCTCAGCTCTTCAGCTCAAGGCTAGTGCTCTACCACTAGAGCCACAGCGCCACTTCTGGTTTTCTGGTAGTTAATTGGAGATAAGAGTTTCATGTGTTCATTGCAGCCCTGTTCACAATAGCCAAGATACGGAAACAACCCAGATGCCCCATGACAGATGAATGGATCCAAAAGTGTGGTACCTACATACAATGGAATATTATGCAGCCATTAAAAAGGATAAAATAACGGCATTCGCAGGGAAATGGATGGACCTAGAGCAAATCATTTTGAGCAAGGTAAGCCAAGAGCAGAGAGACAAATGGCACATGGTTTCCCTAATATGTGGATGTTAAATCCAACATGCAAGGAGATATGACAAAGTAAACAGGACTCAAGAAACAAAGGATTGAGGCTGGGAATGTGGCTTAGTGGTAGAGTGCTTGCCTAGCATGCATGAAGCCCTGGGTTCAATTCCTCAGCACCATATACACAGAAAGGCTGGAAGTAGTGGTACTGTGGCTCAAATGATAGAGTGCTCGCCTTGAGCTGAAGAGCTAAGGGACAGTGCCTAGGCCCAGAGTTCAAGCCCCACAACCGACAATAATAAATCAATCAATAAATATATCTCACAGTCTTATGAAACAAGCAAATGAAGCAGAAACAAGGTGGAGAGAAGCTGTCCAGCAGTTCTTCACCTTGGGAATCTTTCTAGAACGAAAGTGGGGATGGGGAGGAGAGAGGGCCCTGAAGAAGCCTCAGCCTTTCATGCAGACTCCAGACCTGATCCTTCTTCCAAGACATGGCTGTTTGTGGGTCTTCAAGGCTGGCATGTATTTTGGAGGTGCTTGGCCAGTCATTCTTGTTTCAATTAAGGAACTGAATGAAGTATTGAAGGGCCCTGGAGCATTCACCCAACTCCTCCTTTGTCTGACAAGCCCAAACAACTCTACCCACTCATCTTGCCTGAGGAAAAGTTATTAAAAACCCCCAGAGGCAAACCGATTTCCAATATCATCTCTTCCTTTCTAGATGGAACATCAGGAGGTCAAATTGAGTACAGTGGCTTCTGCCTGTAATCCCGGCTATTCAGGAAGCAGGGATCTGGAGGATTTGAGGCCAGTGAGAGCAAATAGGGAGACCCCATCTCCACTAAAAAGCTAACATGTCATTGCTAACCTGTCATCCCAACGATCAGGGAAACAAACATAAATAGGAAGATCGCAGTCCAGGCTGGTCTCCCCACACTTATTGGAAAGAAAATAACTAAAGCAAAGGGAAAAAAAGGACGGGAGATGTGACTCAAGTGGTAAAGCACCTTCCTGGCCAGGGCAAAGGATCTGAGTTCAAACCCTAGGTTATCAGCCTAAAATACTGGAGGCAAAGATAGACTGGAGGTGTCAAATGCTGCCAAGAAGCAAGTCCTGAGAAACACACAGATTCCCAGCAGGGCGTGGAGCAATTTCTTTCCATTTCCCTCAGGCATGGACATACCAGATTCACCCCCCCCCCCAGAGGCTGGGCCTGCGGGGCTGGGGTGACCGCAGTCTCCAGGGATTCAGGTACACTCTGTGCAGAAGGTGACCCGTCAATGTCTGGACTTGGCCTGGGCGGGGCCTCAGCACCCAGAGAGTCACAACTGACCAATCACAGCCCAGGCCCCATTGGTTGAGGGAGAAGCAGGAAGGAGATAGGGGTGGAGCCCAAAGGAGGAGACTTTGGAGGGGAGAGGGGGTGAGAGGGGAAAGGGGTGGGGGGGGGCAGGAAGAAAGACAGAGCCTCTCTGGCGGTGGTTGAGAACATGTTTAGCATTCATACCTAAGATACAAGAGACACGGATTATAAGAGGACCGGAAATACAGGCTTCGACTTCCCTAATCTCGAAGATGGGCAGAACTGGTTTGGCCTAAGGAAGGTCTGAATTTGATTCGATCGCACCCTCTATGAATGCATGACACAATCTAGGGTCACCCTGGCTCCCAGTCTGCCCAATGGGGAGAACCACGGTTCTCTGAACACCTGCACTCCACCCTTCCCCCAGCACAATGGGGGCGGATGTGGTCTCTGGGGCTCCTATTTTTGAGCATCAGGCAAGCAGGCAGCCATCCACTGATGGATGAAAGGTACCTGGGCAGGGTGGGGGGCGGGGAGGACCATTTTCCTCAAACATCCTACCCCAGGTACATCTGCCCAGCCAGTCCACCCACAGAGCCCCACAGAGCCCCAGGCCTCCAGAGCAGGGCTCACTGCTTAGATGTTGGGCTTGCCAATATGACTTTCCACTCTTTCTTTCTTTTTCTGTCCATCATGGGGCTTGAACTCTGGGCCTGGGCACTGTCCCAGAACTCTTCAGCTCAAGGCAAGTGCTCTACCACTTGAGCCACAGTGCCACTTCTGGTTTTCTGGTGGTTCATTGGAGATCAGAGTCTCATGGACTTTCCTGCCTGGGTTGGCTTTGAACTGGGATCCTCAGATCTCAGCCTCCTGAGTAGCTAGGATTACAGGCATGAGCTACTGGTGCCCGGCTTTCTTTCTTTCTTTCTTTCTTTCTTTCTTTCTTTCTTTCTTTCTTTCTTTCTTTCTTTCTTTCTTTCTTCCTTTCTTTCTCTCTCTCTCTCTCTTATGACAGTACTAGGGGTGGAATTCAGGACTTGGGCACTGTTCCTCAGCTGTATTGCTCAAAACTGTCTCTCTACCCTTTGAGCTACAGCTCTATTGTCCAACTTTTTTGCTGGTTACTTGGAGATTAGGGTCTCATGAAGCCCTGGGGGCTCATGGCTATCATCCTGGCTACTCATGAGGCTGAAATGTGAGGATTGCTATTTGAAGCCAGTCCCAGCAGGAAAATCTGTGAGACTCTTTATCTGCAATTAACCACCAAAAAGCGGGAAGTCCCAGTGTGGCTCAAGTGGTAGAGCACTAGTCTGGAGGACAAAACCTCTAGTAATGGTACACACACACAAACAGCATTGCATGGGCTTTTCTGTCCGGGCTGGCTTGTGAACCGCAATCCTCAGATCTCAGCCTCCTGAGGCTTTCCTATTTTTGTCTTTGTCAGAGCTTGCCTGTCCCAGTTCTGGAGACAGCTCAAGAGTTGGCAAAAGCACTAAACACCATCTCTGCATTTGTGTTAGCCAGCAGGCAGAAGGACTCCAAAGGAGCTGGACAGAAAAATAGTATCAGTCCGGGCGGGGGGGGGGGGAAGGTGGCTCAGTGGTAGAGTGCTTGCCTAGCATGCATGAAGCCCTGGGTTCGATTCCTCAGTACCACATAACACAGAAAAAGCTGAGAATGGCACTATGGCTCAACTGGTAGAGCAGGGACAGTGCCTAGGCCCTGAGTTCAAGCCCCAGGACTGGCAAAAAAGAAAAAGAAAAAAACAATGTCAGTGGCTGAGCATTCAGAATGGAGTAGGCCCTGGCTTGTCACTCACTTGCTGAGTGACTTTGGGTGAGTATCCTCCCCTCTCTGGGCTTCTGTTTCCTCTTCTCCACAGCAAGACATTGGGCAATGGGAAATCTAAGAGCCCTTTGGGTTTTGCAATGCTGTGGACAGGGAAGGAGGAAACGAGGAAATGAGGTCACCTCGCTCTCTCATTCTCCTTCTATTCGGTCATGCTGGTTTGCCAGAGGCCGAACATGCTCAGCAGTCAGCTCTCCTCACAGTGAAGGCTTGGGTAAAGGGCCTGGAAGGAAGGATCTTGCTTTGAAAGGTCGAGGGGGAGGATCCTGGGCCAGAAGTAAGTGCCACAGCTTTGGGCAAAAGGGACAACAATGTCCCAGCCCTGAGTTCAAGCCCCAGGACCAGCACAAAACAAACACCAAATGAAACAAAATAGATCTCCATCAACCAAGACAGAAAGCCATTCTGTAGAATATCCACATGCAAAGAAGCGATTTCCATGGGTAGCTAAGTGTACACACAGTCATGGGGAAAAGTAGCCAAGCAGGGTGGCTTGTAGATTCGTTGCTCCTACCTCAGTTTCTCTGATCTCCTGGCTTTCTTCCCCCTTCTTCTAAAGATGCCAACCATTGGCTTAGGGCTCATCAAAATATATAGGATTGCATGCTGCGGTGGCTCACACCTGTAAGCCTAGCTACTCAGGAGGCTGAGATCTGAGGATGGCTGTTCAAAGTCAGCCTGGGAAGGAAAGTCCAGGAGACTTTTGGCCAGTCCTGGGACTTGAACTCAGGGCTTGGGCACTGTCCCTAAGCTGCTTTTTGCTCAAGGCTAGCACTCTACTACTTGAGCCACGATGCCTCTTCCAGCTTTTTCTGTGTATGTGGTACTGAGGAATTGAACCCAAGGCTTCATGCATGCGAGGCAAGCACTCTACCACTGAGCCACTTTCCCAGCCCTCCATGAGACTCTTATCTCCAATGAATCACCCAAAAGCTAACATGGTACAGCGGCTGAAGTGGTAAAGCATTAGCCTTGAGCAAAAAAAAAAAAAAAAAAAAGGCTCAGGGACATTGCTCAAGGCCTGAGCTCAAGCTCAGGACTGGCAAAAAGAAAAGAAAAGAAAAAAGTCATCTGACCTTAGTTGGATCTCCATCCACAACTAGAAATGCACCCTCCTCCACCCCTGCCTCCTTGGTTCTCTTCTGGCTACTGCTTTCTCATGAGAAGGAAGAACGGGTCTCCGTTAGCTTCCTCCCACAATGCTGCCTTCTGGAACAACAGAGTTCAAGGCTCAGGTAGGCAAGACTGTAACACCCATCTGTTCGCACAAGGACCTGGTTGTCCATCATCTCTATGTCCCCGTGGCTTTCCCTTGGCCACCCATCCGGGCAGTGAGGTCTACTGCCACCTGCTACTCAGGCTCTTCCAGCCTCTACTACCTGCATGCATCCAGTAATAGGCTCCGCACAACTCTTGGACACAGGTGTTTATATGCATAGGCTGGGTGAGGTAGCTTACACCTGTAATCCCAGCTTACTTAGGGAAGCAGGGTTATCAAGAGAATCTTGGTTCTAGGCTAACTTGGGCTGAAAGTTAGTGAGACATGCTCTCAGCCCTTCTCACCCCCTCAACTAGCAAGCTGAGTGTGGTGGCACAGGTCTGTAGGCCCGGCTAACTTAGGATGTGAAGATAGGAGGATTGAGGTCTGAGGCTAGCCCTCAGGTAAACACTCAAAACCCTATCTGAAAAAATAAAGTTAGCCGGGTGCCAGTGGCTCACACCTGTAATCCTAGCTACTCAGGAGGCTGAGATCTGAGGATCCCAGTTCAAAGCCAGCCTGGGCAGGAAAGTCTGTGGGACTCTTATTACCAATAAACCACCAGAAAACTGGAAGTGGAGCTGTGGCTCAAAGTGGTAGAACGGTAGCTTTGAGCTGAAGAGCTCAGGGACAATGCCCAGGCCCAGAGTTCAAGCCCCACGACCAATCAAAAAATCAAAACAAAACAAATCGCAGTATGGCCCACAGCACAGGAACAGACAACAAACACAACACATGGAGGCACAAAGAAGTCAAGCCAGCTCCAAGGTCACAGTTTCAAGGTCACACTTCCAGCTATGATGGAATTCAGTTGAAAGGGAACTTGCACTCAAGCCCAGAGCCTGGTCGTGGTCGAGGCAGAAATGTGTGCTGAGTGAATAAAAGAATCCATACACTCAGCACACACTGAACTAGGAGAGCCTGTGGGATTCCTAATTCTAGTGAACCAGCAAAAAGCAAGATGTGGAGGCGTGGCTCAAGTGGTAGAGCACCAGCCTAGAGTGGAAAAGCTAAGGGACAGCACCTAGGCCCTGAGTTCAAGCCCCAGGACTGGCACAAGAATCAATACACTCAGATTAAGGCCTGTGTCCTTAAGATGGGTTCTGTTTAAGATAGGCACTGTGGGCTGGGAAGGTGGCTCAGTGGGATAGTGCTTGCCTCGCATGCATGAGGCCCTGGGTTCGATTCCTCAGCACCACATAAGCAGAAAAAGCCAGAAGTGGCGCTGTGGCTCAAGTGGTAGAGCGCTAGCCTTGAGCTGAAGAGCTGAGGGACAGTGCCCAGGCCCAGAGTTCAAGCCCCATGACTGACAAAAACAAAAAACATTGTCTCATAATAAATTGTATATAATAGGGGGTTTGTTTCATCCTGACATTTCTTTTTTTTTTTTTTACTTTTTCTTTTTTTTTTGTTTTTGTTTTTCATCCTGACATTTCTATTCATGCGTGCAATGTATTTTGATCACATTTACTCTATTACTCTGTATGTGTGTGTGTGTGTGTGTGTGTGTGTGTTCATACATGTGTTCCTGGGACTAGAATTTAGGGCCTCATGCTCTTTCTTAGCTTTTTCTCTCAAGGTTGGTGCTATGCCACTTAAACCACACCTCTACTTCTGGCTTTTGGGTGGCCAATTGGAGACTAGAGTCTCATAGATTGTCCTGCTCGGGCTGGCTTTGAGCCACAGTTCTCAGATCTCAGCTTCCTGAGTAGCTAGGATGACACGCATGAGCTACCAGCACTGAGAAATCTTTATTTTATTTGGCAGTCCTGGGCTTGAACTCAGGGCCTGGGCGCTGTCCCTGAGCTTCTTTTGCTCAAGGCTAGCACTCTACCACTTAAGCCACAGCGCCACTTCTGGATTTTTCTGTGTATGTGGTACTGAGGAATCGAACCCAGGGCTCCGTGCATGCCAGGCAAGCACTCTACCACTGAGCCATATTCCCAGTCCCCACCTGGAAATCTTATAAGCAGCTTAAAAACTCAAATGTCTGCCGGGCTGAGTGAGTCTCTTAAGGTGGGGTAGGGGTACAGTGCAAATGAAGGGGGCCACACGCCTTGCCCTGAAAGAAATATTGGGGTCTGCTGCAGCAGAGGAGCATGAGAGGTAAAGAAGAGCCTAAGTTGTCAGGATGTGTGTGTGTGTGTGTGTGTGTGTGTGTGTATGGTTCAGTCATGGGGCTTGAACTCAGGGCCTGGGTGCTGTCCCTGAGCTTCTGTACTCAAGGCTAGTGCTCTACTACTTGAGCCACAGCCCCACTTCTGGCTTTTGGGGTAATTCATTGGAGATAAGAGTCTCATGGACTTTCTTGCCTGAGCTGACTTTGAACCATGATCCTCAAATATCAGCTTCCTGAGTGGTTGGGATTATAGGCATGAGCTATTAGCACCTTGAGGTCTGATCTCCCATTTTTTCCCTCTCTGTCTCTGTCTCTCTGTCTCTCACTCTCTCTCCAGTTCTGGGGCTTGAACTCAGGGCCTGGGCACTATCCCTCAGCTTCTTTTGCTCAAGGCTAGCACTCTACCATTTGAACCACAGCACCACTTCTGGCTTCTTCTGTGAATGTGGTACAGATGAATCGAAACCAGGGCTTCATGCATGCTAGGCAAGCACTCTACCACTAAGCTACATTCCCAGTATCTCCCAAATGTTTTCAACAGAAGCTGGAAGATTGTTTTTGTATTTAAATGGAAAATAGGAAGCTTCTCTTTATATATATGTATAATCTGTGTAGTCTGTATCTGTCTATCTCCCTGACAGATACACACACACACACACACACACACACACACACACACACACACACACACTACTGTTCGAGCTAAACATAATATTTGGAGGTGATTGCACTGCATCTGGACCAGGTGGACAGATGATAGATCAGAGCATATGGAAAAACACTGCAGGAGCAGAAGCCATGGCTAATTCTGGCACAGATGGTGAAGGGTGAAGGTGCGCGTGTCCTTGGCAGGGGATGAGAGATGACGCTGGGTTTTGCAGGTTAAGTAGGGGTTCTTTCTCATCTGCATCCCAAGAAGAGCATTTTGGTTAGTGCCACAGGATTCTTTCTTTTCTTTTCTTCTTGCTGGCCGTGGGTCTTGAACTCAGGGCCTGAGCGCTGTCCCTGAGCTTCTTTTTGCTCAAGGCTAGCTCTCTAACACTTGGAGCCATGGCACCACTTCTGGTTTTAGGGTGATTCATGGGAGATAAGAGTCTCATGGACTTTCCTGCCCCAGGCTGGCTTTGAACCATGAGCTTCAGATCTCAGCCTCCTGAGTAGCTAGGATGACAGGCATGAGCCACCGGTGCCCAGCCCACAGGGCATTTTTAAAGGGTCCCAGTGCCCTTGCTTGCTGGCAAAGGAAGGAAAAGGGGGTTAAATGACCTGCTATGGGCAGGTGGTTAGACTTTGTGGAAGGCTCAAGGTCAGATGAGTGTTATTTAAGGTGATGGGCGGGGAGGGGGGGGGAAGGAGGCCTCCGGAAGAGCTTGGGACCATGAGGTCCTCACCTTCTGGAATGATTCAGGAGGAAGCTGAGGATCCCAAAGACACTGGTGTCTTTGGCCCTGCCCTCCTGGCTGAAATCCGGGGCTGATCTAATCCAGCAATTACGGCAGGGCTCCAGGCGGAGGGCTGGGTGTGGAGAGCTGGGTAGGCGGGAGCAGTTTCCTCCTCTGTTCTTGGTGTTGTGGTTACCAGGGCCTCGGGTTACAACACGTTTGGGTTTTTATTTTTATTTTATTTATTTATAAAAACACACACACACACACAGATACCTTTTAAATCAAGATCCTGGATAGGCTTCCCCCCAACTTCTTAAAGAAACACAGCCTGGATGCAAATTACAGGCAGCCCAGGGAGATGAATTCTCCCAAGTCAAACCCTGGTCTGCTCCCCACCCACCCACCCATCCACGCCCCTCCCTGTTTTCTTTTAGCCAGTCCTGGGGCTTAAACTCAGGGCCTAGGCACTGTCCCTGAGCTTCTTTTGCTCAAGGCTAGCACTCTACCACTTGAGCCACAGTACCACTTCTGGCTTTTTCTGTGTATGTGGTACTGAGGAATGGAACCCAGGGCTTCATGCATGCGAGGCAAGCACTCTACCACTAAGCCACCTTCCCAGCTCCTTTTTCTCTTTTTCTTTCCTTGAGCTTTGCTTGAGCCACAGTCCCCAGCCCTAGGCTTTCATTATGACCCTTGCTTTTTGCTATTAATCTGCACATGTATGACTTGGCCCTGCATCAAGTAGGCTCCAGAGAGTTTGTTTATTAATTTATTTGTTAGTCTTGGGGCTTGAACTCAGGGCCTGGGCACTGTCTCTCAGCTCCTCAGCTCAAGACGAGCGCTCTACCACTTGAGTCACAGCGCCACCTCCGGTTTTCTGGTGGTTTATTGGAGATCAGAGTCACATGGACTTTCCTGCCCTGGCTGGCTTTGAACTGTGATCCTCAGATCTCAGCCTCCTGAGTAGCTAGGATTTCAGACGTGAGTCATGTGTGCCCAGTTTCCAGGAATTTTTTTGTTGAGACAAAGCGTGACTGGGTAAATAAGTTGAACTGAGATAAATTTGGATTAAAATTACAAGCCTTCAAGGGTCTCATGGATGCCCAGAGTTTGTAGCCACAGTTGTGCAGTTAAGTAAGCAATTCTATTTGTGGGTGTGCACATGTGGGTGCCTATACATGTTTCGGTACTGGGGTTTGAACTCAGAGCCTTGGCACTTAGTTTATTTGCTCCAGGCTGACACTCTACTGCTTGAGCCACACGTTCACTGGTGGCTTTTTCTGATGGTTCTTTGGAGACAAGAGTCTCCTGGACTTTCCTGCCCAGGTTGGCTTTGAACCTCCATCCTCTGTTCTCAGCCTCCTGAGTAGCTAGGATCACAGGCGTGAGCCATTGGCACGTGAGTCTCCATTCCATTGCTTTCTGGGTTGAAGGTCTCTGTTGGTTTGCTTTTTCTCACCGTGACAAAAAAGTTGCAAAAAATCAACTTCAAGGAAGAAAGCTTCAGTTTGGCTCAGGCTGATTGCATTGTTTCTTGAGTTGTGGTGAGTCAGAACATCGTAATGGAAGGGTGTGGGGGAGAGGGGGGAAGGGAGGGAGGGCTCTGGAGGGAGATGGGTCCAAGGGCACTCGTCAGTTGGGTTGCTTTCCTCAGCTTTTACCATCATCTAAATTGGATCAATGTATTGATAACATCCTGATTCTATTACTTCCCTAAGTCCTACTTTTCAACATTACCCCACAGGTTCCATATCCACAGTGTAACAAATGATCTAGGGGCTGGGAGTGTGGCTCGGTAGTAGAGTGCTTGCCTAGCATGCATGAAGGCCTGGGTTCGATTCCTCAGTACCACATACACAGAAAAAGCTGGAGGTGGAGCTGTGGCTCAAGTGGTAGAGTGCTAGCCTTGAGCAAAAGAACCTCAGGGACAGGGTCCGGGTCCGGAGTTCAAGCCCCAGGACTGACAAAAACAAAACCAAAAACAAAACCCTGGGGCTGGGAAGGTGGCTCAGTGCTAAAGTGCTTATCTCGCATGCATATAAACAGCACCATATAAACAGAAAAAGCCGGAAGTGGCACTGTGGCTCAAGCAGTAGAGCACTAACCTTGAGCGAAAGATCTGAGGGACAGCGCCCAAGCCCAGAGTTCAAGCCCCACAACTGACCAAAACAACAACAACAACAAAGGATCTAGCCTTAATTACTATCTTTATGGGGGATAGCGGTCTGTTCTGATATACTAAGCTTTTGGTGTGTGTGTGTGTGTGTGTGTGTGTGTGTGTGTGTGTGTGTATGTGTGTGTATGCGCACATGCGCGCTCCTATGCTAGTCCACTAGTCCTGGGGCTTGAACTCAGGGTCTGGGCTCTGTCCCTGAGCCTCTCTGTGCTCAAGGCTAGCTCTCTACCACCTGAGCCACAGCACCAGTTCTGGCTTCTTCTGGGCATGTGGTACTGAAGAATCGAACCCAGGGCTTCATGCAGGCTAGGCGAGCACTCGATCACTAAGCCAGCCCCTGTCCCTCGGCTTATGTGCTCAAGGCTAGTGTTCTACTTTGGTGTGTCATTTCCACTTTTTGGTAGTTAATTGGAGATAAGAATCTCACAGACTTTCCTTCTCTGGCACAATCCTCAGATCTCAGCCTCCTGAATATCTAGGATTACAGGCATGAGCCACTGATACCATACTTTTATCCCCCCTACCACCTTTTTTTTGTCGATTGTGGGGCCTGAACTCTGGGCCTGGGCGCTGTCCCTCAGCTTTTCAGCTCAAGGCGAGCGCTCTACCACTTGAGCCACAGCGTCGCTTTTTATCCCATTTTTTTTCCTTCTGTACCAATGGGTTATGTGCTACCATTTGCCCTTCAGGTGGGGATGAAAGAAAACATCCATTTTTCCCAGAGGCTAGTGCCTCACACCTGTAATCCTAGCAACTCAAGAGGCTGAGATCTGAGCATCACAGTTCAAAGCCAGCCCAGGCAGGAAAGTCCATGAGACTCTGATCTCCAACAAACCACTCAGAAAACCAGAAGTGGTGCTGTGGCTCAAGTTGCTTGTGCTCCTGTCTGGGATTTGAACTCAGTCCTACGGAACTCCCACAACTTGAGCTATAAACCACCAAGATAAATATTTCAGAAAGAGATCTGTGTCTCTCCCAGACTGTGAAGCCTCAATATCCCAATCACCCTGGATTTCCAGAATGGACCCTGTGGGAAAATGTGAAGATCAAGAGGAAGCAAGCTAATGGGACAGAATAACACCCATGGCAGGCAAGGGCTGGCTATCTCCAGCCACCAGGGAGCCCCCCAGAAAGCATGATCAGGGGGTGGGCAGGGGCATTAGAAGAGCCTGGGAGCGGGGAAGGGGGCTTCCCCTCCCCCCCCCAGCCTCCTGCTCATCCCATGGCCCAATGTCTAAATAAGGCTGAGAAGGCACACTTGAGTCTGCTAAAAATAGATCCCCCCTCCCCGTCAAATGCCTGCCCTTGGGATCTGGCGACCTCCCCAACTCATCGGGGCTCCCCTTTGCTGCTTGGAGCCGGGCCCTGCTTGATCTATTACAGTCCCTACCAAAAAGGACTTGGGTGACAGACAGACAAGGTCCTGGGACCAGAGGTCAGGACCTTTGGCATTGCTCCAGGAAACCTTTTTTACCTTTGGACCTCAGTTTCCCCACAAAGTAAAATGAAGATGTTTAGATATTTAGATGTTAAAGCCCTGGTATGTCACTGGGGGGGGGTGTCGATGGTCGTGGTGTATACCCACTGGAAGTTTTGGGGTACACCTGTCCTATAGACTCACTTTTAGCACATGCAACATTTCCATCAAGATTTAAATCGGTTGCCCTTAATATCTGGGGAGTACACATAAAAGGATTTCCAACTTCTATTGAAAAAAAAAATCACAGCCACGAGCTGGTGGCTCACGCCTGTCATCCTAGCTACTCAGGAGGCTGAGATCTGAGGATCATGGTTCGAAGCCAGTCAGTGCAGGAAAGCTCGTGAGACTCTTGTCTCTAATTAACCACTAAAAAAAAGCCAGAAGTGGAGCTGTGGCTCCAGTGTGCTAGCCTTGAGGAAAAAGATTTAGGGACAGTGCTCAGGCCCTGAGCTAAAGCTCCAGGTCTGGCACAAAAAAAAAGAAAGAAAAGAAAATGAAAAGAAAGAAAGAAAGGAAAGAAAGAGAAAAGAGAAGGAAGGAAGGGAGAGAGAGAGAG